>NC_046165.1:993897-1334836 GCF_011064425.1 Rattus rattus | reverse complement strand
AATTACACAAAAGAATACACATGGTATGCACTCACTGATAAGTGGATATTAGTCCAAAAGCTTGGAATACCCAATTCCCAATACCCAAAGATACAATCCACAGACCATATGAAGTTCAAGAAGAAGGAAGACCAAAGTGTGGATGCTTCAGTCCTTCTTAGAAGGGGGATCAAAATACTCACAGGAAGAAACACATGGACAAAGTGTGGAGCAGAGACTAACAGAAAGGCCATTCAGAGACTGCTTCACTTGGGAATCCATCCCATATATAGACACCAAACTCAGACAATATTGTGGATGCCAAGAAGTGCAAGCTGATAGGAGCTTGATATAGCTGTCTCCTGAGAAGCTCTGTCAGAGCCTTACTAATACAGATGAGGATGCTCACAGCCAACCATTGAACTGAGAATGGGGTCCCCAGTGGTGGAGTTAAAGAAAGGACTGAATGAGCTGAAGGGGTTTGCAACCCCATAGGAAGAACAATAATATCAACCCACCAGAGCTCCCAGGGACTAAACCACCAACCAAAGAGTACACTCACAGCAACCCATGGCTCCAGTCACATATGTTGCAGAGGATGGCCTTGTTGGGAATCAGTGGGAGGAGAGGCCCTTGGTCCTGTGAAGTCTCAATGCCCCAGTGTAGGGGAAGGCCAAGGTAGGGAGGCAAGAAGTAGTGGGTGGGTGTGGGAACACCATTATAGAAGCAGGGGGTGAGGATGGAGTAGGGTTTTCAGGAGGGGAAACAAGGAAAGGGTGTAACATTTGATGTAAATTAAAAGAATATCCAATAAAAGAAAAGGGGAAAAAGAATACTACCATACTTGGCAGGTATAATTGTAGGTTCCGGGGATCTGAACTCTGGTCCTAGGGTTTATAAAGTAAGTGCTTTACCTCCTGAACCATCTCCCAGCTCAAAATTAATGATACTTTTAAGTGACAAGTCATAGCTGTGCTTTTTAAGCATACATAGTATTACAACACACACATACACACAAGTACATAGAACTAATGAATAAATCAATCTAATTAACCATCGTGTTGATGTTTTTGTAGTGATACATTTGAAGTCTACTTTCCAGTTGTTTTGAATTATATAACACATTATAACTGACTCTATTCATGGGGCTGAAGATGAGTTCTCAAAGTTTATCATTCCCATCTACCTGGAATTTTATATCCTTTATCACCAACTCCACCTTTTCTCACCAGCCTCAGATAAACCCTAGAATCCTTGCTACTTGCGTAACTTTTCTAGATTCCATTCGTGAATGATAACATAAGCACTGTAGGTGTGCAGCTTATTTCGGTTAACACCATGCCCTGCAGGTTCATTCACATCACTGCCAACAAAAGATAATTTTCCAGAACCTTCTGCCAGACTTTATACAGTTCCCTGTGATGACCTCAGAATAATAGGGTGAAATGGGGTTGGTGTTTGTATTTCAGGAGGTCTCTTAGTACACAGTGTCAATGAATGCCCAGCTATAGGCACAACATGGAGACTTCCTTTTATTGACAGTCTAGGATCAAAACAAAGCACATCTAGTTTTTAAACAGCTTCAGGAACACATCAACTGTTAAGAGAAAATCTGGCTAAATAAAAATGGGTTATTTTAGAGTTCAAAGTCTAAAAATCTAGTTGTTATTATGAAAGGGACTTTGAAAGGTCATTCACTCTGTATCCTGACTTCACCAAACCTAACTCAGAATGGAGCATTAGACATGCATAACTGTAGAAAGGTTAGTTCATTAGAAAGACAGGACCTCTTGTGTTCATTTACTTAATTAGAGTCTTAACTGTAGAAATGAAAAAAAGAACTGACAGGACTGAAAGAGAAAAGGAATGTCCTGTCGTGTTAGGAATATGCAGTGATTTTATATTTCATAATTATAGAATGAGCAGGAAAAACGCCACTCAGATACCTTGACCAAAATTATGCAAAAATAGGAAACTTTCTGATTTCCGTGCAATGACAACTATTTAGACCATATACCATCCCCCAAAATGATCGTTGTAAGGATTATTATCTAATTACAGTAGAATAAAATTACATAGCAACATAAAATATTGTCTTATAAATTTTTCTCATACCAAAAATTCCCTGCAGGAATACATAACCTGCAGGTCAAGAAAGATGACACAAGTAAAAGGAGAAAACTTTAAATTAAATAATAATTAAATACAAAACACCAATTTTGAAGATGTACATAGTGAGGTACTTAAAAAGAAGTGTCTATCTTCAAGACTTTGTATTTAAAAGCAGAAATTATTAAAGACAGTGACATGTTTCATCTGAAGAAACAAAATGAAGAGAAACCTAGAAAATAAGAAAGAGTAAGGATAAAAGAAGAGATGGATCAGGAAAGCCAAGTAACCACAGAGAACATTAAAACTGACACAGCTCTCCTGTATGTGTGAGAAAAGATACATAAAACTATCAAGGGAAGCTTAAAAGAAAATAAAATTATAAACTACTAATAGCAGGATTTGAACATGGCTGATTCCAACAGATCCAACAACTATTTGAAGGATAACCAGAAAATATTTTATAAACATTAGGCCAGTGTTGACAAGTTACAAAAATAAGTAGGTTCTGTTGAAAACAAAATTTGGCACACCTTACAGAAAAAGATTAAATAGTAACATGTTAGTTCTATTTCATTAATAATGTAAAACTCTCCTCACCACTGCCAATACTACCACAACAAACCAGAGCAGACTTGGAGAGTTTCAGTCATAAATTTTACAAACAGGAAAAAAGGAATCTAACAGTCTTACATTCATCTTACTGAATGGGACGCACTAGTCTATCTTTGTGGGATAAATTAGTGGGTGGGAACCTGGGAGGGTGCTGGGTTTAGGTCAGCTGGAGGGTAAGAGTCAGGGTGAATGTGTACAAATTTACAAAAAACACAGGTTCAGGTTTGGGAGGGGTTACCAGGAGAGAACCCCAGAGGGTCAGTAGAATGAACAGAAATATGCAGCCTCAGAAGGCAGGAGGTGGGGAGATGGGTAGACCATCTAGAAAGTACCAGAGAACAGAGAGTGAGAGACTCTCAGGACTCAATGGGAGTGGCCTTAGATGAAATGCCCAACAGTGGAGAGAAGGAACTTGAAAAGTCCACAGCCAGTAAGATATACAGGACCTCAAGAGGAGAGAGGTTACCAACCTATGGTCAAAATTTTCTGACCCAGAATTATTCCTGTCTAAAAGAACTGCAGGGACCAAAAAGGGGGAAGAGACTGAGGGAAAGATGGTCCAGTGATCGGCCCAACTAGGGAGTCACCAAGGCCTAACACTATGACTGATGCTTTGGTGTGCTTACAGACAGGAGCCTAGCATGGTTGTCCTCTGAGAGGCCCTACCAGTAGCTGACTGAAACAGACACAGATATTTATACCTAGGCATTGGACCGAAGCTGGGGACCCCTATGATTGAATTAGGGGAAGGATGTAAGAAGCTGACAAAGAGGGCGACCCCATAGGAAGACCAGCAGACTCACCTAACCTAGACCCTTGGGAGCTCCCAGACACAGAGCAACCAACCAGGCAACATACATGAGCCAGTCTGAGGCTCCTGACACATACACAGCAGAGGACTGCCTGGTCTGTCCCCAGGGGGATAAGGTTTACCTGATCTGTGAGAGACTAGAGGCCCCAAGGATGGAGAGGCCTGGGGTGGGAGAGCATCTTCTTAGAGACAGAGGGGAGGAGGAATGGGATGAGGAGCTGTGGGAGCGGGGAAGGAGAGGGTAATGGCTGGATTGTACGTAAATAAAATAATAATAACGTAAATAAAATAATAATAATCATAGAAAACTCCATGTATATTATATATTATATATAGTATATTTATTGTATGTATATATGTATCCATTTATATATATATATTACATATACATACATTACATACAAGCTTTTATGTGTCAACTAAACCTCAGTATGTGGTTAAATAAAAGTGGACTAGAACTGCGATATTGGATAAAATAATATATTTAGAAAACCAAATTTTAATTATAAAAGTTGCCCTTTGTGTCTATTTCTGGAAAATAAAAATGGAGAGAAAATATGGGCTTACATTTTTAGCAATTTTTAAAATCAATTCTCAATTAATCAGTTTCACAATGGTCCTTGTGTACATGCATGTCATTGTACCCTGCCTTAACAACATACAAAGTGGTGTGAAATTCTTATGAAGTTATATTAAGTGGTAAAAACTAACTCCTTTTGTCACTGGTTCATAATCAAAGAGCACACATATTCCTGTGAAGACAAACCCGTCGATATGTTTGTATAAATGTGATATGTATGTATATGACTACTAAAATGGGTAAAATGGGCCAGCAAGGTGGCTCAGAGGGTAAAACAATCTGACTCCCCTCACTTGAACCCACATAACGGAAGGAGAGAACTGGCTTAGAACTGGTTCTTCAGGCTGTCTTCTAACATCCACAGTCATCCGTGGCATGTGTATACCCTCACACACAGAAAATTAAAACATAATAAAGGTAAAAACGTGATCATATTTGCTAAGAGGTTTTTGATGTTTAATATATAGCCAGTAAAAATACACTGAATTGTTTGTGAATTACTTTGTCATTTTAATTTTTGAAAGCCTTGTGTATGCTTCCAGAAGCCGATCTATACACAAGCCATAGAGGAATGATCTGAGAAATTGACACGAGCTGAAAGTATTGAGTTTGAGCCAACTTTATCATTATTTATATAATGTAACCTTGTGTGTGTGTGTGTGTGTGTGTAAATATTCTTGATTTATTTAGCTGTGATTCATGAAAAAAAATCTCCAAATACAAAACAACAACAACCAAAAAAAAAAAATTCACAAGAATTATAAAAGCTGCAATGTTTTAGAAGCCCAAACTATTTGCTAATGAATGTTAACAGAAACATAAACGAGTCCCCTTTAAAATTCAACAAAGCAGTGTAAGCTACATTCTATGATCCCAATGGAGATTTTTCTTAAATGTAATTTGTGAGCCCTTTATTTCTACACAGATCCATCCCTGCTCAAAGGCATGAATAGAAGGAGTGAAATCAATTTCTGCTTCCGTGTCCTTTGCTCTGCATCCTGAAGTTGTTAACTATTGAACATCTGTGGGCTAAACATGGATTCCCAAACTCAGATGCTCAGTCAACACCTAGTGTATACCACTTGAGGGGCTGGCCATCAGCTCTGCTCTTTCTTCCCATCACTCTGTATCGGTGCTGGTCTTCAGGATGGGTGTTGTGCAGGAGAGCAGGCTCTACCAGCACCATCCACCATCTACTTCCATCCATCATCTACTTCACTCTCAGATGCTGCATGTTAAGCTCCTGCCTTGAGAAACACGGACACAGCAGGTAGTCTTCCTTTACCCGGAAATGTTGCTGAAATCAGCCAGGAATCTGATTTTTAGGAAAGGATGACCGGTGGGATTAACTGTAAGAATGAGGGTTTTATTTTCTCTATCAAACTAATATCATGGATATCTTCCAAAGTTTTGTTAGCTTTGGAAGTGGGTCACAGTCCTCATGTAGCTGGCCACTCTCTGAAAAGTTTGTCTTTGTTTAATGTTCATTCCAACCAGGTTATACTTTTTCATGTGGCTCTCTGTAAACATTTGGCTCCAAGTTGTACAAAATAATGAGGGTGTGGGAAAGACACAAAATACCCCAAAAACTGATTTTTAAAGCATGTGACAATTTCACATACACACACACACACACACACACACACACACACACACAGAGGCACACACACAGGCACACAAACATGCAGAAATGTCCTTGTTAATCACCTAGACTTAAAGTGTAACTAAAAGACAAAAGAGAAGCTTACCCTGGCTTTGTGACTTACCCTGGCTTTGTGTCATTAACTACGCAGTGGTAGGTAAACGTTCCAAACATCTGAACTCCTAAAATCCCATACAGAAGAAGGAAGAAAAGAAGGAAGATTGAGACACTCCATATTTGTTCTCCTGACCGCCTGGGGAAAAGAGGAACGTTAGGGAAAATAGATTAAATGCCCCCTTTCCCAGAGTTCATAAACACTCCCCTTAATATGTGCACCAAGCTGTGCTTACTTTAAAATGTTTGTAATTCGGGTCCTTGGCAGTTCGAATCGGAAGTAAATCCTGAAAGCCCGGATCATAATGAGTGGCCGTGGGATCCGCAGCATGCCCCAAGGTGACATCTGATCAACTATGTCAGCTATTTCAAACACCTAGGTCAGAAGAGATATACAAGCTGAGACTCCCCCCCCCCTTTTTTTTTTTTTTTTTTTTTTTAATGGAGCTGGGGACGAACCCAGGGCCTTGTGCTTCCTAGGCAAGCGCTCTACCACTGAGCTAAATCCCCAAACCCCGAGACTCCCCTTAACACTAGCTATTTCATGGAATGTATAGGTAACACAAGAATGTGCACCCTGCATGTTCAATTAAGCCTTATGTCATATTCCATCAACAAGTATATCTCTGAATTACAACTACTTTAAGAGACACAAAAATGTAAACTATTGAAAATGCCCTTAATCTCCCTTTTAGAATTCATCAAGACATAGTTTTATCATGAAACAAAGTGCCAACTTCTGAGTTATTTCTCACTAATAGTGTCTTTGTATATCTAGAAAAAAATAGAAGTATAGGGATGTGACTTACAATATTCTACCAAGGGTTAACAACAATGCATTGATCATTTATTTTTTATTAGAAAGGTAAGTCACATGGCTTCTTAGTAGAATCCAACTAAAAAGTAAAATAAAATCAGTGAAATAATGACTTTTCCTTAGTGTAAAATCATACCTGCAAAGATATAGGAGACTGAATTAGAGTATTGCCCATTAAAATCCCCTATAAAAGGTTTTTCATACATTCTTTCTATTTACTATGATAAAGCATTTATATTCATAATGCATTTGGTATTGACTAATATCTATATCAATATTAATAGCTTAATCTGTTTTAAGGAGTATATAATCATATAGCAATCAGAATACAATTTTTAAATTCAATTTTTGGCTTAAAAATTTGATATCTCACTCCAAATCTTTTCTTTTATTTCAGTGACAGCATGATTATAGCTGTTTTAAGAAGAACTACCTTTAGTATTGATATTAATTTCCGAGAACTCACAAATTTAATCAACAATAATTTAAATGTTGCAATTATAGGTTTCTGTCCATGAACATGTAAGCTAAACAATATAGGAAATTACACAACCACATTTAAAATGTATTCTTTAATGTTTCTAGTTAAACTGTGAATGTAAAATAATGCTGAATATTTAAAACATCTCTTTGTGATTTGAACATATTTAGTTACCTGTAACACGAGAGAAACCCAAAGGCAAAAGACCATGAATCCATCAAAAACACACCAGCGGTCCTTCACATAGGAGCTATCGCCCTGGAAATAAATTCCACATGGATTGTCAGGCAAAATTTGTTAATATATCTACATAGTATATACATATATTTATGTATGTATATGTGTATATATGATGGGAATAGTTAAAGCCGTCTACAGGTTTTCCTTTTATTACAATGGGACAAACTTTCAAAAGAGTATTTTTAGAATTTTAAAATGATATTTTTAAAAGGCAAATTATTGATTAATCATGAGAATTTGAAAAACTCTTAGTTCAGGACGTTAAAAGGAAAGCATCTATTCTCTTAGCCTCAGAAACCCAACATGTAGTAACAGAACCAATGATCGCTTTGGGTCCCAAGACAGAGCTTGTTTCAGAAGCCCCAGAGCACACTATAGCAACAGGAAGCCTTTAAAACTGCTTGACCAATCACTGCTAGTAGGAAAAGTAACTGGTAAAAGTTACCAGGCAGTAACAGTGACAGAGAAATTTTCCTTAATTTGCAAAGAAAAGATATGCTGACTTTAATTGGGAAGATACTGTCAAAGGAAATGAAGACGTATTGCTTTCATTATTAACAGGGCCTCTATCCTGAGGTTAGGATGTATAATTCAATAAAATGATATTTGAAAAGAGGATTTCCCTCTGGAATATCAGTGTCAATAAAAATGGAGGGCAGAGAGGACTTGGGCTCTGGGTAGAAATTGACATGCTTGTGAAGGAGGATATGAGTTATTCAATACCTGTCTGTCAGTTTGTATAAAGGCAAACAGGTGAAGGCTGCTGATCAATTATCCAGTATAAGAAAATATCTGAAAATGTCTTGCAAATATTTAACAAGGAGAGGCAGAAGGATATATTTTGCAGTCAACGAATGATATGCACGGGTAGCTTCATGAGCCTGTGATTTATTATCTTATCTTCCCAGAGCCCATCTGTTAGTATGTCTTAGCATTTTTATTTATTACTCCAACAGTGTTCAGTAGATTCATGCTACTTTTATCTAGATCCACTGCCAGATAAGAAACAGACAACTGAGACTCATTTGAAGAATTCAGACTACAATACTTATGATGACCTTCAGCACATCAAATATACATTTTTTAATTGGTTGACATTTCTTTTAGAGATTTGGTCAGTAGAAATATTTTTAGGGGGGAGAAATTGAAGGAGGCAGTCCAAGAACTTCACAGGCACAAAATAGACCCTGTTGTTCATGGATGGAAATCCCTCACTCTTTTTTGACCAAAGAACATTAATAAGAACTCTCAGCACATGCAAGGCCCTAAAAGAGCCTACGTGATTCTTCACGAATCCTTGCCAGCTGCTGCTTGAGCACAGCCTATCTGCCACTTCTGATTCATCAGACCTCTCCAAAGTACCAGCTCCTCCGTGTGTGTGTGTGTGTGTGTGTGTGTGTGTGTGTGTGTGTGTGTGTGTGCATGTATACGTGAGTCCGTGTATTTGTAAACACATAAATAGATGCTGCTCAACCTATCTAATGTCACATGTATTATATCTTTTCAGGGATGACCATTTAAAAGAGAGCAAGGAGGGCTACATGGGAGGATATGGAGGGATGGATGGGAAGGGAAAATGGCATAATTATAGTGTAATCTCAAAAAGTAAAAGAAGTAATAAAATTTAAAAAAATGAACAGATGTTCATACATCACTCTACATGTGCAGACAAACACACATTTCAGCCTTATAAGTGAACAAAGAAAGCACCCTTTTGCAAGTTGTTGTGTGTTAATAGACTGGAGAATTGAGAGGCAATGTCCTATTGTTGGCAAGTGAATTAAATAGGAATAGTATTAAATGCAAGTTTTTAGAAGATAGGTGGTTAATCAATGTTTTAAAAATTTTGGCAGATTTAATTGACCACAGCAAATCAATTCACTTGGGAAATAAGGGTTTTTCACAATCATCTCTGTGAACTTATATATTTTTATCCCTAAAAATGTCTATATTTGTCATGAAACAAAAAAAGGCAAGCTTGCAAAGAGAAAGCAATGAACAATAAAGTTTAAATTAATAACATAAATTTATTGTGACAGGTAACATTTTGCTAACATTGAACTTCAGTAAAACTTTCATTTTATATTCAAGAATGGAGTGTCAAACAGGACTTGCTCAGATCTGCCTTTTAGGACATGCATGTTGGAGAACTGTGTGCTATCCAATGATGAAGCTATGGTTTAGATTTAATGTCATAAAATCAACAGTTCGTGCCACTCGCTTAACTGCTGCAATCAAGATAATGAAAATAAGTGAAAAATATTTAAAGTTTGGTTAAAAATAACCAGATCTCAGATTTAACAGAAACATCAGCTAATATTTAAACACAGTTTTAATGAGCTATGATGTTCTGACTACTTTGAGATAATATTAGCAATGCAGAATAATTAAAGTTGACACCACATGTTCATCTACTGTAATTATTTCCAGTCTAAAGCAAAGATATACTCATTTGGTTTTTAATTTTAATTTGTCATTTCTTATAGATTGAAATCAGAAAAATATTCTTTTAGTTTTGTAAGCATTTAATCATTCAAGTGTTAGTAGATGTTAAAAATACTAGAAATATTGAATCTATAGTTTTGGAAAGAGTTAAATTGCAAATAATTTTTATTTTTAAAATACTAATTCAACTTTGAATATTCAAAATTCATTCATTTAGTGTCCTGCTCATATGGAATGAATTGATCACTCCCATATCACGTTTACCTCTGGTTTTTATTTTTTTCATTTTTCAAGTGTGCCAGACAATTTTCTTGATAAGAAACTCATATCCCAATCTATTATATAACTAAGAAACAAGAAGGCTTACTCTAGGAAAAGATCGTTTCATTCAAGTTGGAGGCTTAAGACAGTGACATAAATCACAAAGCATCTCACCCACAATATTCAGTTCCCTCACAGAATCGGCAGAGGCTGCTATATCCTGGGTGACCCATATAAACAAGTGACGGGTCCTTAGAATCCTCTAGTGGACCATAGAATACAAAGTAGGACTGGCAGGTCCAGAGAAGTCAAAATTCCCAGCGCTAACTTTGTCTCAAGTTGAACTCCCGGGGTAATCGACAACTTAACTTTTTGACCAATGACAACCTAACTTCACACTTAGAAAAACCCACTGAAGATTTTTATCAAAGATCTAACAATTTTAGAATCACCTTAAAATCCAGTCATTGAGGCCGTTGCAGGCGCCTGCTTCTTCTATGAAGCAATGCTTTTCCTTAATAATAATAATAATAAAAAAACCCAGCATATTGCAATGGGAAACTGAGAAAACCCGAGAACAAATGGCCACATCTGTAGATGTGTAGCTATGCAGGTTATTAGCTATATTTCCTGTATCTGGGGCAAATTATCCAACAAGAATTAACACAAGGAAGGAAGAGTTGATTTTGGTTTACAAGTAGGGGGTCTTTAGTCTATTGTGAAAACCAGAATTCCTATTCCCAGCATTCATATTAATGATGTCTTATGTCTTATAACCCCAGTGCTGGTGGGGCAGAGACAGGTGGATCACGAGGGCTCACTGGCCAGCCACCTTGGCTGAAACAGCTAACTCCAGATTCAGTGAGAGATCCTTTCACAAAAAGTCAAGGTGGAAAGCAAGAGGAAGGCATCCAATGTCAAACTCAGGACTGCACTTGTGCAGGGACAGGGAAGGACACCCACTTACATGTGCACACCGCTGTGCATCACACACAACAAAGTGTTGATAAGCACAATAATCAATGCAATAAATAAACCTGTTTGAGTCCTGCTGCAAAGATAATGATATTTACAACAATCAGGGGAATATGAACATTGATTAGGAGTTAACCTATCTTAGGAATTATTGTTGATTTCACCTTATACAATTATGTTGTTTTTGGAAAGCAAATAAAAATTTATCAACAAGGCATAGGGAATTATTTCTGAAGTGAGTCAATAGCTCAGATTTCTTGAAATTAAAATATAACTCTATTGTTGATCTTTATGCAGTCTATGATTCATAGTTTTTTAATAAAACATAGAAATGCACACCACAGTGCACTGGCTGTTGTGATTCTCTGCTAAGAATAGAACTTCAACAAATGATGGGTAAAGAGAAGCTAAGAGCTGATACCTCACTCTATGTCATGAATCACTTAATGAAGGCCTCTCTGTCCTTGCATAGGTACTCACATGCCTCAGAACCTCTCTAATACATACGAACCAGACTTCATCATTTGTAAACATTAAAGTCCTCCCTATACTACTCTCTAGACAGGACAGTGTAAGCTACTCCTGGGACAGCATCTTTCCATATCTCCGTCTCTGAACGCATTGGTGCAATAAAACTAGGATTTTGTGGCAAAAGTCTCTCTTTTTTCTCTTATTGAATATCTTATTTATTTACATTTCAAATGTTATCCCTTTTCCCAGTTTCTCCTCCAGAAAGACCCTAGCCCATCCTCCCTCCCCCTGTTTCTATGAGGGTAGTGCCCTGCCCACCCACCCACTCCTACCTCTGGTATTCCCCTACACCGGGGCATTGAACCTTCACAGGACCAAGGGCCTATCCTCCCATTGATACCAGATAAGGCCATCCTCTGCTACACATGCAGCTAGAATCTTTTTTCTTTTCTTTTCTTTTCTTTTCTTTTCTTTTCTCTTCTTTTCTTTTACCTTTACTAAAAGCTTAATTTATTTTTATTTCCCAAGGGTGCCAATGAGATGTACATATTCTTTTCTTTGCAGTTCCTAGATTCCTATCGATCTCATTTCCTCTTTTTATCCTGTTATATCTTGAAGACAACCCAGGTTTATGAAATCCAGCTTAATGTCATCATGCGTTGACTTTATCATGTGACATTTTCCTTGAGTTCAGTAAATAAACAAACACTGAAGTGCCTCCTTGAGGGTCCATAACTGTGGCCATCTGCAGCTTTAGTTCTGTAGGTGGCACAGTGCACTCAACCCTGGACTCCTGCAGCATATACTTAGAGCAACTAGCTCCTTTAAAGATACCAAGGGATATAAGACTTTGCACATTAGAAAATGTTACTAACATTAAAAATAACCCCACGTGACAAATCTCTACCAAATCTTGGGATTATGCTCTTTAAAACTTTCAATCTTAATAAAGTAAAACCACATTGTATTTGGACATTCATAGAAAAGCATTACTGCAGAGTTGATTAAAATAGTCAACGTACTTAAGTGACAAGAAGACACTCACCTTGACAATTCCACGTATGTGCATCTTTGCTATCATCTCTGCAGTGTAGAGAAACATCAGCAAAGTGTCCAGGGTGAAGGTCACATACTGCAGGGGAGGATAGTGCTCGAAGGTCATAGGTGTGTTCATGCACACCGAGATGACGCTGATGATGGCACAGATGCGCAGCAGAGAGTGCACCCACTGACACAGAGGCCAAAGTTACTTTGTGACACTATGATCTGAGACAGTTCACTTGTCTTAGAAAGCACACTATTTGGAAAACGTAACACTTGGGTTAAAATAGTTCATCAGTGCAGGGGGGAGGAAGAAGAGAACAGCCACTAGGATCGGATAGCACGCTCAATATTTTCACACATTTTATAGTGCTTACATCTCAATGCAACTTACGTTCCATATGAACATACCAGGGTTCTGAATGTTTAAGAAACATTCCTTTAATGATACATTAATAGGAGCTATAACCGAGGTTAATTTGAAAGCTCTCAGATCACTTTGTGTGAAATTCTTGTTCTGCTACACAATGTAGCAATTCACTCACAACAAATGTAATATTTTTTTTTCACTGTAAAGCACCCAGAATTAGCAGCCATGTTCTATTTATTGTAACTTCCCTAGTATATTACAGAATGGTCTATCATAGTAGACCATAAATGACTGATATAAAAGGACTGATATAGAACATTTCTTTATGCAGGATTTAACAAATGTATCACTATAACTTCCCTTCACTAAAAAACAAATTTTTTTTCTGAGCCAGTGAAATTGAACTTGCCATACAAGCCTGGTAACACGCGCGCGCGCGCGCGCACACACACACACACACACACACAACATCGATTAAAATCATTTCTAAAATTATCCTTGTAGAGAAATGATAATGAGTGAGGCTATCTCTTTTTTCAGAGAAAACATTTCATACGTATTTACCATTGAGTTTCTTTTAAAATTTACAATTGTTTTTGTGCAATCCTAGACACTCATTGATTTACTGTCTAAAGATTTTAATTAATTCTAAACTAAGAAGAAAAAAATAAAAACAGTGGTCATATATTCAATATGTTCACATAAAGTCTTTCATAATAAAAATAACATGTAGGATAAAAAAAGGCTAATTGCATCTATATGCTAACCTCCCGGAATTAATATTGCTACTGAATTACTCAGGGTGCAGTCTTCAAACATAATTTAAGTGTTATTTATTGACTACTACCTCGAATATACATATGTGTATATCTGGGTATGTCTATGTAGTCATGTTAATTCACTAATTTTATACTCCTGTTTCAGGGGTATAGTTTGATAATAAATGGATCACGTGCCTCCATTAAACCAGCATTCATTAAGATGAAAATGAATGATTGGCAGAACTTGAGAAGATTCAGACAGACACTGCTGGGTGGTGAGTGGATTCTAATGTTGGACCAAGTATAAAAATATTTGCATAAAACATAGTTCCAGGAATTCCATACCACAGAAGACACATACATTTCCATGTGTAGTTTAAGGGTTGGTATACTCATATTTCCAAACAGAAAGTTCAAAAAAATGAATGTCAGAATGTAAATTCAACCCTATCTGGGCTTCCCCATATCAAGAATCTAATTACCAGGAGAAAATATGGGTTATTTCACAATAAATTGTCTTTAATCTTGAAGAATTTTAATTAATCATTAATAGTTTCAGTTAGTGCCTCTGGGGTTACATGTAAAATTCCATCTTTCAAAGTTCTTAGGAAGTTGTGAATGAGAGAGTTACCGAGCAGTTTATTATTCTAGTCTATTTAGTTCTCTAAATATGAATAGAAGACCTGCTAAGCATCCAAAAGTCTGGGCTCTGGGCACATACAAACAGAAGTATAGGCAACACATAACCACTTTGTAAGAAAAGTAATATACATGATAAATGCAATTGCCTCTCAAGATCTGTCACCACAGAGGGTGCCCAAATATGAGGAGACTGCGTACCTTCCAAAAGCGAGTAATGTTTATGTATAGCTTACATATATACTCTGACATAGTTTAAATCATCTTAGGATGATTCATAATACTTAAAATTATGTACAATCCTGTTGTACTAATCACATTCTGAAAGAATGAGAAGGAAAAAATACATACATGGTTCACTACAGATCCAAGTTCTTTTCAAATATTTCCATTCTGTTGCTGGTCAAAAGTGGGTACAGAACAGAGGGCCAACTCTCTCTCTCTCTCTCTCTCTCTCTCTCTCTCTCTCTCTCTCTCTCTGTGTGTGTGTGTGTGTGTGTGTGTGTGTGTGTGTATGTGTGTGTGTGCACACGCGCATGTGTACTTATATTTATAGATAAGTCTAACATTGGATAAGTGGAAAGAAGAGAAGTTTATTCTGTCTGTCCACATGCATGAAAGATACTAATGTAGATGATTCAGACAGGATAGGATACCAGAAGATGACTTCTAAGGTTCCCGTGGATGATATAAAGACACAGGAAAGGATGGCTGCTGGCTAGGAGAGAACCTGCTCACAAAGAGCTGTTAGTGTAATGCCAACACATTTTAATTTACAGTGGGAGTTCCAGGGATGTTTCAACAATTATAAAGCAGAAGGATATCATCAGAGAGTGTAATATACAAAAACACGTGAGCCGGTTATGAAAGTCTCCCAAGAGCAGGCTAATGAAGCTCAGGAAGAAGGCAGACTGGCCATCTTTGTCCTGCTTAGGGGAGGAGAAGGAACTGAGAGTACCTCAGGTTAATTTGCTTCATTATTTAAACTAACTAAGTTTAAAGAGGAAGTCATTCCTACTTTGCTGTGGGAGCTGAATTCCCAAGACCTAAGAGTGAACTTCCTGGCTCTACAGTGATGCATGACATAGCAGCTCTTCCTCTGATGCTCAACATCCATGAACTTGTAAGACACTAGGCACAGGTTGAGTCACAAGATTTGAATCAAAGTAAAGACTATTTAGAAATGGGTATTGTCTTTACAACCATATCCACCTAAGCAAATCACAGTTGAACATGGTAAAGAACACATGTAGGTAACAGTAGTAGCTCATCTTGGGCCATCCTGGGAGTGGTATTATTTCTACATTGTGTGATCTGAGGATAGTGTATCCAGAGCAGGGTTGGGAAGAGGGCAAAATACAGACCTCTTGCACTATCTGTATCTTCTTATAGGAGTCATTCATAGCAGTCCCTCATCTTTTCAATTTGAATCATACCTAACCCAACCATCAGACTCCAAGACTCCTTCACTTTCCGCTGCAGCTCAAACAGCCAAAGAAATATGAGTTTTGAGTTTAATAAATGAAAATTTTCTTATATCAGCATGTGCTTCTCCAAACCAGAAAAGGTGACTTACTGGCTTATTAATCCAGAGTATGTCAGCATTGTCTGACAGAGATTCGTCAGGACCAAAGTCAGTTACTGGCTGGGCTTCCACCCTGGAACTCTGCTTTCTTTTGAGCATGGTGAAGTTAGCTGTGGGAGGCAGGTACAAAACCACAGTCTGGCAAAAGGAAAAGAGAAAGCTTTATTAGTCACCCAACCTACTTCCTTTCCCATCAAAAGCATTGCGTCTTCATGGGTGAGTTATGCAGTGGTAAGTCATACATGTGCTCTATGGACCTGTATGTGACAAATGTACATATCTAGATAATAGGAAAACAATGGGATAAAATCGATATAATAAAATCAAATTTTTCTCTTCTAGTCTTAATAGAAAACCTTATGTATTTCATATGTAGTTTAGAAACAAATGGTGTAAACAGCCAGAACATGACTTGTCTCATAGGGAACACAGATTACTAGAAATTTCTTTGCTCTATGGGGCTGCAACCATGGCCACAACAACAGGGATTTTCCCTATTATTTTAATGTCATTTAAATGCTTCTACTGTTCCAGTCATAATTCCAACACAACCTCCTTATGTGACTCTTCTCAGAAAGGCTGAAGGCCACAGAGAATAGGGAGAGAAGCTCCAGCAGTTGGAAGCTTTGTCATTTCTGAGTGCAGTGACTCTCTAAAGTCATCTTGCTCTTCTAAAGTCAACTCTTCATCAAGTGCACTAAAATCGATGTAGTCAGCTACACACACACACACACACACACACACACACACACACACACATCACCATCTACAGACATTGCTACTACATTCTAAAGTTAGAAGCCATTTAAGAAGGGTCTACTATCCATTAAATGATAAGTAAGAGCAGCATAAGAATTGCTGTGTTCAGGACACAGTTGCCTGATTACTCTTCAGTCCTAAGTAATACTCCTTATTTGATTAATGTATATTGAGGTTTTTCTTTTCTTTCTTTTCTTTTCTTTTTTTCATCTGTTTCTGCTTTTTTAGATAGGGTTTCAGTCTGTAGATCTGGCCTGAATGGAACTCGTTAAGTAGATGTGGCTGGCTTTAAAATTGTGGCAATCCTTACTTCTTTGCAAAATTGTATACAGTATAACCGGGACGTTTGGGTTCAGCTTTTTTACAAATGTGGCCCCACACTGAGATGTGAATGCACCCTAGATTTAAACAAGAAGGATAAAATGGTATTGAGTGTTAAAGAGAAAAGAATATCCACTAAATTTTGGACAAATATATTTTGGTGCATTTAGTAGTAGCATTTTATTTAATTTAAAAGTTGACCTGACAGGAGAGACAAAGCATCTTTTGGGGTTCTTATTGTTGTTGTTACTGCTCTTAAAATTTTGTTTGTTTGTGATTGGGTCTTGCTATATATCCTTGCTTATATAGAACTTGCTGTGTAAACAAGGATGGCCTCAAACAATGTTCCAGATGCCTCTGGGAGACAGGAGTTCATTATCATTCCCAGTTCAGAAGAAATACCTTGATGTTTTATGTATGCATAGGAAATTCCAGTCTTGAGACAGGTGACAACTTGACAAATGCTATCTAAGCAGACTTGAGATTGTAAACAAGTCAAGTATGATTGTAAAGTGTCAAGTGTTCTGAGACGGCCACAGAGTGCTCAGCACTCTCAGGATAACAACTAAAGGCAGTTGACAGAGGACCACACTCTCTAGGCAAGAGACAGCAATGGTGATGTTGTCAGGAAAATGTAGTCATTTTGGTACCAGGAAAATCCACTTACTCACTTATTGCCTTGTACTCCAGGGAATTAGAAGAAGAAAACTCATCAAGGGCAATGTGTTTCTCCCCTTAGATAGAAGAGGAACAAAATCATTTGCAAAGTGTGTAAATATATGCACTTGCAATTTTCACTGGGAAAGGAAATAAAATACAATTCAGAACAAGAAAATTGAATATGCTTCTGTGTGTTTGAGGGTCCATTTCTCTTTACGATGCGTTCCTCAATCCATCTGAGAAGCTGACTTTCGCCAATTCCCCTATTCCCAGGGGAAATCAAGCTACTTGTCTTTTATAATAATAATAATAATAATAATAATAATAATAATAATAATAATCATTTCATTCATTAACATCTCTAATGATATCCCACTTCCTTGTTACCCCCTCCTCCATCCCCCATCCTATGATATCCTACTTCCTGGTTACCCCTTCATCAGCTCCCCATCTCACATCTGCCCTCCCCCCTACCCTTTGCCTGTATGAGAATGCTCTCCCACCTACCCACGCTCTCCCGCCCTACTGTACCAGCATGCCCCTACACTGAGGTATCAAGCCTCCCCGGGACCATGGGACTCCCCTCCCATTGCTATCAGGCAAGTCCAAATGCAACTCCATAGCTATTTGGAGCCATGGATCCCTCCAGGTACACTCTTGGTTGGTGGTCTAGACTGTGGGAGAACTGGGTGGTCAGGCCAGCTTATATTGTTCTTCTAACGGGGTTGCAATCCACCTTCTCTACTTCAGTCCTACTGCCAGCCCCCCACCAGGTTCCCTGAGCTCCCTTGATGGTTGGCTCCAAGCATTGGTGAGATGTTAGCTGGATTTTCTTAGAACCCACCACACTAAGTTCCTGTCAGCAATCTACTCTTGATCTTGGCAACAGTGTTGGGTTTGGTGTCTGCAGACATAGTCTTTAAAGTGTACTAGGTATTTCCAAGCAGTCGTTACTTTGAACACTAAATTTAAAGATGGGTTTTGCAGTAGGTTTCACTAATTACTTTTATTTTACATAATTTGAGTTAGGGACTCTTGTTTTTTCATGTAAATGTATGCAAAATATTCAAATGATACTTATTCTCTGATTTACTGTGAGGTGGGGTGGGGTGACATCTGGTAGCCTTAATTTGAGTTGTCTCTTAAATTGACAGGCTCCTACTTATTCAGACAGTGGTTGCAAAAAATATTTTTGAAATCCTTTAAAAGGACAAAGGAGGAAGAAAGGGAGTCGATGAAGGCATTCAAATATTAGACAAAGAATTTTGGAGAAACCTAACCCCATCACTTTTTCCAGAGACAGAAGAGATCGATGGACGTGAATTCCATGCACCTTTATTACCAATATTCTACCTGAAGAAAACTGATTTTTGACTGATTTATCTACAGACATATACATAATTTATTTTTGAGTATCCAGTTGGCTATATTTGATACATCAAAACAGTTAGACTATAACTGAGTGACACAAGCTGTCTGTCACCTCTTTGATGTTCTTTACAACTGCTGCTAACACCTCGACAAGTCTGACAGTGCTCATGAAATAATCTGTCCAAACTCTGAAGAATCCACACGCACATTAAAACTTATCAAGTAGCTGCAGAATTGCTGGAAGTTTGACCATTTCAATAATATTGAGTAGTACATAAAATATCCCAGCAATAAATCATCGTCATTAACGCACAGATGAACACGCAGGACGAGGTAGCATGCACAGGGCCCATGCCGATCTGTACCAGATGGGATCCTAGAGCTTAAAGGAGAAGTGAACATATGCCTCACCTCTAACCCAGAAGCAATATCCAATTGGTAGCCACCAACAAATAAAAATTTAATTTCTTCCAAGACAGTCTCACTGGGGAAACAAATTACTCTTTTTTTTAATTGTACTTTTTATTCACATTTTAAATGTTATCCCATATCCAGGTTTCCCTTCCAGAAACTATCCTCCCCCTCCCCCTTCTGTGAGGGTGCTCCCTCACCCCTCACCAACTCCCTCCCACCTCCCTACCCTGACATTCTCCTTCCCTGGGGCATCAAGCCTTGACAGGACCAAATTGATGTCCCATTGATGTCCAACAAGATCATCCTCTGATATATATGCAGATGGAGCCATAGGTCCATCCCTGTGTTCTCTTGGGGTGGTGGTTTAGCCCCTTGGAGCTCTTGGGGGGGTGGGTCTGGTTGATTGATATTGTGTTCTTCTTATGGGGATGCAAACCCCTTCAGCTTCAGTCCTTACTCTAACTCCTCCATTGGGAACCCTGTTCTCAGTTCAGTGGTTGGCTGTGAGCATCTGCCTCTGTATTTGTAAAACTCTGGCAGAGCCTCTTAGTAGGCAACTATATCAGGCTCCTGTCAACATGCACTTCTTGGCATCCAAAATATTGTGTGGGTTTGGTGGCTGTATATGGGATGCATCCCCATGTGGGGCAGTCTCTGATTGGCCTTTCAGTCTCTGCTCCAAACTTTGTCTCCATATTTCCTCCTGTGAGTATTTTTGTTCCCCCTTCTAAGAAGCCTAAAGTATCCACACTTTGATCTTCCTTCTTCTTGAGCTTCATGTGGTTTGTGTCTTGGTTATTCTGAGCTTTTGGGCTAATATCTGCTTATCAGTGAGTGCATACCATGCATGTTCTTTTGTGATTGGGTTACCTCACTCAGGATATTTTCTAGTTCAATCCATTTGCCTAAGAATTTCATGAGGTCATTGTTTTTAATAGCTGAGTGGGTATTCCATTGTGTAGATGTACCACATTTTCTGTTCCATTCCTCTGTTGAAGGGCATCTGGGTTCTTTCCAGCTTCTGGCTATTATAAATAAGGCTGCTATGAACACAGTGGAGCATGTGTCTTTGTTATTTGTTAGGGCATCTTTTGGGTATATGCCCAAGAGAGGTATAGCTGGGTTCTCAGGTAGTGCAATGTCCAATTTTCTGAGAAACAACCAGACTTACTCTTAAGGACAGGCTGTATATTCAGCAGTAGAAGGCCAACAGAAAGAAAACTCAAAGGAAACTCTGGAGGTTCCTTGTCTAATAATGCTGTGTCAGGACTCTTTCCTTTTTCAAAAAAAAATAATTTTATTATTATTCCTTAGAGGTCTGTTTGTTTTCTAATGAGAAACAGAGAAGGATGAATCTAGATTTGGGGATGGAGGTGAGGGGAAGCTGGGAGGAGTAAGGGAGGAAAAAAACTATAATCAGGATATGTTATATTATAAGAACAATTTATTTTCAATAAGAGGAAATATTCTAGCAATAAAATAAATTCAAGTCACAAATGTACAATGAATCTTGTATTAATTTGGGGCTGTTGGTCATAGCAATTTTCCTTTGCACTAGGTGATGTTAGACACCCTTGTTCAGTCAATATAACAGAGCACAGGACATCATCATTCCCTGATAAAGAAAGGCCAGTGTGGATATCTAAGTATCCTAGGTGAGCTCTCTATTTTGATGGAAACTGCTTCTGTGTATTTTTTCCTTATCTCTATTAAGCACTAGTAAGCTGATATATCTGTTTTGTTTCCAGAAGTGTCCCTGATAAGGCAGTGCACCAGGTTTGAAAAACATTTCCTTCAAAAGCCTTTCTACATTTATTATAAGTTAATGTTTAATAGTTTAATTTTGGGAGAGGCTGCATAGTTACAATATGTACATCGACAAATCTTTTTTACTCATAACTACCTAACAGCAATTCAGAGAGAAAACATATTCTGCTTAGTTGTTTCTCATCGGATGGCTAAAATCCAGTTAATCCATGATAGCAAATTTTATTTATTGTCACATCTTTTCCTCATTTCATTCATACCTTCTTGTTAAGATTAAAATGGAATTATCCCATTTTTAAAGCTGTCAGCTGTTAGCAATACAGTGGTTTATTTTTCTTTCTTGGAGCTATCAGACATGGAATTTGAGATTTTCTATCTTCTGAGACATGGCTTACAAGAGTGTCCTCTACATATCCCAGTTGCTACACTCAATGCCTTCCATGTTCATTCTCCTCAGCTAGCAACATTAAAATAAAATGCTGAGGAGTAACTTAGTGAAGGAGATGTACAACCTCCACAGTGAAATACTAACCATTGGTTAAAGAAATTGAAGGAGACAGAAATAAATGAAAAGATTGCCCATACTTATGGATGATTCTCTTTTATGTCTTTTATTACTCATTTTACTTTTGAGATTATATATAATTACAGCCTTTCTTCTGTCCCATTTCCTCCTTCCAAACCCTCCAACATACCATCCTTTGCTCTTTTTTAAAATTAATAGCCTCTTTACTCACTAATTGTTGTTACATGCATATATGTATACATACATACATACATACATATTCCTAATATAACCTGCTCAGCCTGCATAATGTCATTCCTTAGTTGCCTGAACTAAGAAATGTTACAAGAACACTTCTACAGCTCTTGGAATTTCAGCTCATCTTGTTTCTTTGTTATTCCTTCAATTACATATTCACTCTCTATTCATTCCCAGGGAAAATATAGGTATCCACTCTGTGTCAGATACTACAGCGTGTGCTTACTTTGTAGCAGGAAACAAGGAAGACACTTGGAGTTTAGAAATCACCTTCTTTTTTCATACACACATCACATTCTTCACGTTTCATGGAGAATCCCCGGGTTCTACCTGTGTTTACTTTCATCTTTCTACTCACCTGCTTTACACTAATTGGCTAAAGGCACCATTATTTCTCCTCCTCCAGCCTTTCTCTGCTACTTCAAATCCTTCATCCAGCTGTGCCCACTTTATCACCTGCTGCCAATCCGTTATTCCTAATTACCTTATTTAACTCAGAAACATTTTCTTAATGTCTGTGTATGATTTGCAATAACTGAAAGTTTTACCATTTAAAGAGAACAGTTTAAACAAACACCAACCTGGCAAAGTCATTGCACTTATTTTATATAAGAATCCCTGAAGAAGGCGCCAGTCACTGATTTCTTTCTCTTCATTAGGTGGTAATACAGGGTCATGAACCACTGCTTTGGGTTATTGATATACACGAGTTCTGCAGTCTTCATGAGCACAAGTGAAATTATTTGCCTACGACAACACACACCACTTTACTGTGTATGGTTGTCGAGGAGCTCTGTAGCTCTGCTATAGTTTGGGCGGAAAAACTTGGGAAATAAATGTTAAATAACATCCTCTAACTACTAATTGCAAATCCATTTTAATGCCTTTGGGAGAACAGCCATCATTCCTTCCAAATTCTATTCCTCTCTTCTTGCTATATAATTATACTGACCAAGCAATCAAGCAAGCAAGCAAGCAAGCAAGCAAGCCAGCCAGCCAGCCAGCAAGCTAGCAAGCAAGCAATCAAGCAAGCAAGCAAGCAAGCAAGCAAGCAAGCAAGCAAGCAAGCAAAACTCCCACCATTGATGGGTGGTACAGATTTAGCATTAGACAAAATTATTTAGTATTTTCCCCATAATACCTGACTGATACAGGTTTCTGTTACAACAGGTAACACAGTTGATTTAAAGGCAGGGCAGTTGGGAAGGCAGAAGGGCTGATTAATTGAAAGAAAGGCTCTCTTACTCCCACCCCCAACATACTGGCTCCCCTAGTCTTCTGTAGCTCACTGCTAACTCTATACTCCTGAGCTTTGGGCAAGAGACATGGGAAAGTAGATTTGCAGAATGCCTCTGAAATATCAGGTGAACAAAGACCCAGGAAACATGCTAGGACAGTACACTGTCTAGGCCCTTCCTAATTTTAAATACATAAACTTCAAGTTAAGTCATTAAATGCACCCATTTTTATTTCATTTTATTTTCGTCAATACAAGCAGTGCTAGTTTGTTATAGAAAAATTAGGGAAATGAATAAA
Organism: Rattus rattus; assembly: GCF_011064425.1. Lineage (NCBI taxonomy): Eukaryota > Metazoa > Chordata > Mammalia > Rodentia > Muridae > Rattus > Rattus rattus. The sequence goes on along the minus strand of NC_046165.1, from coordinate 1,311,309 downwards.
ATGAATTAGAAACAAATATTAAAGTTACTAGGAATTCCAATTTGAGGGACTCAATCATTTTTCTAAATGTTGGCTGAGCACATGGGTGTGTCAGACATTGGGCTTCAGGAAAAGTACTTATCAGGTATGTTCTTTTTTTCCTTGGGACATTACCTTTAGTGATCTTATTCTCCAACAGGATATGAATTATATCTTTTAGGACTTTATTTTCACATACATTTTCTATTCATGTAGTCATTTAATATGGCATTTTCAAACACTTCTATTACATTTTTTGTTTTCCTATTTTGAAAATCTTTATCAATAGATATGAATTTGTATAAAATCCTAAGCAAATAAATCTAACCTTCAAACATTTCTGTTCCTTCTGTGCCTTTCTTGTCTCCCAAGTTCATTAGTATTAGTCCATATCAAGGCCTTGCAAGGCAGACAAGCATAACCATGTCTTTCTAGATTTGGTTTCTGATGTCACCCCATATTTTGGGATTTAATTGAATTTGATGTTACTAATTTGTTGGTTTGGGCATTGCAACTTCAATTCCTATTTCAAGGCTCTAATTCTTGTCTCTGCCAATACTTTCTTAATATGGCCATAGAACCCCAAACAGAAGCTATTAAGAGTGATGTTTGAGTGGCTGGATAGATAGTTAAGTAATTAAGAACACTTGCTATTCTAACAAAGGACCCATGTTTCCTGAAGTCACAACTGTCTGTAAGACCAGTTTTAGTAGATCTCACAATACTCTTTTTGGTCCCTGTAGTCACTGTGCACACATGACACGTGTACACATATGCAGGAAGACATATACAAACAGACAAGTATAAAAGATTTATGTTTGAACAAGATTTCCTAGTAACCTTTTTCCCGCTTTCACATTTAAATCGAAACCATACTTTAATAAACGATAATAATACTTGAAGACAAATGGGGACACCAGTTCCTGGTTCTGAAATAGGGACAACCATTATTTCCATAACAGTCAACAGTTCTCCTTGCCGACTTCCTTCTTAGAAGGAAGACATTTGCACTTAGAGCAAATGCACACAACACTGTATGTCTTACACCGTTATTTAAATTAGGAAAAATATCCCATTGCTTTTGCCACATTGTCTGTTATCCAGCATCCATTTGGACTGTCCACATGGCCTTCATTCTACCCTCGAAACACAGATGAACCCTGAGACTCTGATTCTATACCTGTTCTTGCTCTGACAGGTGTCCCATCACTGTGTTCAATGACCAACAGCCCTACTCCTCTCCTAGACCAGATCATTTGCACGGCCTGCCAAGGCACCAATAACGGAGTCTAGCATTATTTCCCTCCATTCCCTCCAGACATGACATCTTAGAGCTCTCACAGCTTAGTACATAACTCCACAGCATTTTCTGAAACTCAAATATAGCAATCCCAGTGTTGTCTGGTTAGTGGCTGCTTAATTACTAATTTTATTTCATTTTTTAAACAGTCAAAACTATTTTAAGGAAGTGACAAAATTTGACATGAAACCTAATGGATTCCTCAGTCAGTGTGTTTAACTATAGGTAAGTAGCTTCAGAACCACAAATGCACACATATACAAACACACACACACACACACACACACACACACACACACACACACACACTATGTGAAACATGAAAGTTTTCATAATGAAATGATGAGCTCATTTGATTCAATTCTTTCCAGATTACCTTTACTCTCATGCAAAAGCAGACTCCTTCCAATTAAAATGTCTATTGGAATCTTATTATATACCATACATTGTCTTAGGTATATCATACATTAGCTCGCTCATTTTTTCCCAAGAATCATTTTATAGACTAATGAGTCTTAGGAGTAAACTTGACCTAGTGTGTGAGCCAAGACAGTGCAGCTCACAGAACTACTGAATTAAAAATAAAGGTTTTTTTTTTCAACAAACAGTAGGATGGAGATATTTTTTAACAGATCAGGGTTTATATATTCCTCACACATTACTATTTGTGAAATCATACAGACATCCTTCATCTCCTAATTTTGAAGTTGTTTTTACTAATTTATTTTCTTTACAGTTGTTTTCACTACTAGTTTATTTTAAATGTCTATTAATTTTCTTAAAAGGAAAGGTCAAATTTCTCATGAATAATCAAACTGCCTTTTTTGTTTCTGAGATCATTACCCACTTGACATTAAAATAACTCCTAGAAATGACCTACTGTATTTCAATCCCATTTCCTCTAAATGTAAAAGATGAGGAGAAAAACATTTACTCATTCCAGCCTGATGGTCTCACGTCTTAAGATTTCTTCACTTCCTAGAGTTAGCTTTTCTTCTCATCAGTTCTTAAGTGGATACACCATGAGTCTGCAAACTATAAAATAGATGCTTATAACATGAGGCATAAGGAATGTATGTCTGTCTGCAAAGGTTATGCTCAGACATTGAAATGAAATTCAATAAGAAAATCCACTCGTCAGACCCCAAATCCACTCTAAGCTCACAGCCTCCATATTTCTCTCTGCAGTGTCCTCTAATCTTTGATACGAGATTGAACAGATGGATAGATGTAACTAAATAGTTGTGCTCCTGTTGTTCAAAATTTAGAGAAAACACAACATCTTCGAGAGAAATACAGATTAAATAGAAGATAACAACTAGAAGTGGACTTGATGGATTTAAAAAACAGTAAGGACAACAAAGGCTTGTTTTTAAGAAAATGGTAGAACTAGGAGAAACTAGGGAAGGATAATAAATATGATCAAATTACCTTGTTTGAAAATTTCAAATAATAATAATAGTAATAATAATAATAAATAATTACTAATTGATGATTGTTCATTCTATAAGAGGACTGTGGGTCAGAGATGGGGTCAGAGGACAATTCTCTGAACTCAGTTCTCTCCTTTTTTCCATGAGATCCTGGGATGAAATTCATGTCACCAGCTGTATTTTGACAAGCACCATTAACCCTGACGCATCTCTCTTCTCAAACGTTTGTTTTTTAATCTTAAGAACTTTTATATGTGTTAAGAATGGTGCTGTGTCAGAACACATGAAACTCAAGACGGATGATCAAAATGTGAATGCTTCACTCCTTCTTTAAAAGGGGAAAAAGAATACCCTTGGGAGGGAATAGGGAGGCAAAGTTTAAAACAGAGGCAGAAGGAACACCCATTCAGAGCCTGCCCCACATGTGGCCCATACATACACAGCCACCCAATTAGACAAGATGGATGAAGCAAAGAAGTGCAGGCCGACAGGAACCGGATGTAGATCTCTCCTGAGAGACACAGCCAGAATACAGCAAACACAGAGGCGTATGCCAGCAGCAAACCACTGAACTGAGAATAGGACCCCCGTTGAAGGAATCAGAGAAAGAACTGAAAGAGCTTGAAGGGGCTCGAGACCCCATATGAACAACAGTGCCAAGCAACCAGAACTTCCAGGGACTAAGTCACTACCCAAAGACTATACATGGACTGACCCTGGGCTCCAACCTCACAGGTAGCAATGAAGATCCTAGTAAGAGCACCAGTGGAAGGGGAAGCCCTTGGTCCTGCCAAGACTGAACCCCCAGTGAACGTGATTGTTGTGGGGAGGGCAGTAAAGGGGGAGGATGGGGAGGGGAACACCAATATAGAAGGGGAGGGGGGGGGCTAGGGGGATGTTGGCCCGGAAACTGGGAAGGGGAATAACAATCGAAATGTAAATAAGAAATACTCAAGTTAATAAAGATGGGAAAAAAAAAAAAAAGAATGGTGCTGTGTAAATGATATTCACTTATTGTTAAATCTGTGTTTTTTAAAATTTTAAACTGGGGTCTGGAGAGATGGCTTAGTAGATAAGTGTTTTGGCTGCTGTCGGAGAGGACCTGGTTTCAATTCCCAGCATCCACGTAGCAACTCCCAACCACTTCTAACTCTAGTTCCAGGTGTCTCACACACACACACACACACACACACACACACACACACACACACACACACAAAAGGCAAAAAACACCAATGCATAAAATAATAATATATTTAAAAATAGAAGATAAATAAAACTTCAGATCATTTCATTTGGTAAGTTTTTTTTTTTTTCACCATGAACTGGGTGCAGGACTTTGCATAGATCATTTCAGCCCCTAATCCTGTCTGAATGAACCAGGTATCTGTCTAGTTTCTACCATAAAACTAGGGCTTAGAGAGGGCGCTCACACAGTTAGGGTGTGCTAAGCTGGCAGAGAGCAGGGTCCTGGGTTTCCCTCTGTGAGCCTGCCTCTTATACCTTGCTTCTATCAGAGCCTTCGGAGGCTTTATGAATGGAACTATTTTTCTGTCTGTCCCGGAGAACGAGATAGGAGCCTCTGAGTCCCACCTACCCCAGGTTTTAGAAAAGAAATTGAGAATGCCCGCCGCTAGGCCTGAAATGGCAGTTTCTTCAGATCTTTCTGGAAGCTTCCTTCAGCCCTCTGGAGATCCTCTGCTCAGAATTTTTTTGAGCTGGTTGTAGCTTTTCCTCCCACCTGGCTTCTGCTCAGAAGGAAGACAGGAGGGTAAGTGGTTTTCTCTGATCCACAGCCTAGGCCACATCACAGGGGGCAGGAGAGTGTCACTTAGTAGGACTAAGATGTGTTGGAAATTTTGACTCCTGGGGGTTGCAGCAGAACAGCTGTCTCTGCTCTCTCCTGCCATTACAGAATCCTTATAATTACTTGTAAAATCCTTTATTTTTTTCACCTCAGAGCTAAGAACACTGTTGAGACCTTGCTATGCATCACACAGTGTTCCCAGTCCCTGCTTTCTTTCTGAAGAAGTTTTTATCCTCAATGTGTTAATCAAAATCCAGAGGCAAACAAATTTGTAGTCTAGTATTTAAAAGTATTTGCATTGATTTTGATTGTATGCTATTTTTCTCTCCTCTCCTTTCCTTCCCCCCTTTCCCTCCCTCCCTCCCTCTCTCCCTCCCTCTCTCTCTTTTTCCTCCATCTTCCTTTTTCCTCTCCCTCTCCCAAATGCAATCTTTCTCTTTGTGTCCTGACCTTCACTTACTCAGATGTTGTTCTGCAAAAACAGATTGCTGCAGGCTTTACTGTTTCTGACAACAGGATGTCAGGCCACCCAAGGTGAGTGACCACACAGACACCAACAAACACATCCAAGTTCCATCTTCAAAGACAGACACTTCCTTTGTCTTTTTCTAAAAGGCTACTGACTAGAAACAGAAAATGAATCCTCTATTTTTTTTTTAAATGCTGAATCCCTACAGTCCAAGTAACAACAGTATACTATTTTTCTCTGGTTCTTTCTAAAAGGATGCTAAAAGCAATGTAATCACTTTATCAAGGATTTGAGTATTGTTGTTGTTGTTGTTGCTTTAATTAAGAAAATTAAATGTAATTTGACCTTTAACATTATTGAGTTTAGTAAAAGAATTCAGAATAAACTATAATATCTGAGGCTCCTCTTGTCTTGTAACCCTACAGGTTCAAACTAGCATAGTATGGCAGGGGGAAACAAGTCTGTATTTGTTACACATGAACAAATTTACACATGATTTGCAGTTAAAACAAATTAATCAAACAGCAGCAGCAGCAACAACAACAACAAAATTATTAATTGGGACTATTGGTGTAGGCCTAATATCCTAGTTACTAAGGAATCTGAGCCAGGAAGACCACAAATTCAAATCATCAGTTCTCTATAGTCAGTCCAAGGCAAGCACTTGAGAGTCATTCCTCAAAATAAAGAGTAAACACAGGGCTGGAGGTAGTTCAATGGTAGAGCACTTGCCCAGGAGAGGCAAGGCCCTAGTTTCACTCTTCAATAGTCAATATACAGATGTGTGTGTGTATGTATGTATGTGTACAAATTATCTTAAATTGAAAGAATACTTAATATATAGCTATTTCATCTGAACAAAGCTTTGAGTAATTAATGTTATTCATCATAGAAACAATGTCATAAAGCCGATATCTAAGATTTACCCATTTTGCAAAAATGAACTTTATGCCTAGAAGTTAGAAATCCCCCACTTCTTCTTACTCTATATGCCCTGGAACCCAACATCTTACTATCTGCTTCTATAGATCTGATGATTTTAGATTCCCTATTGACCACAAAGTGAAGAATAAGGAAGTCATGGAGTCAGCCTTTACTCAGAAAATTCAGTCAACAGGCCAAACAAGTCCTTGTCCTCTCCTCAAGTACAAACATCTCTAATTCTTTGACATCCTGAATAAAATGTGGCTGTTCAAAAATTTTAAAGAAAAAATGTCAATGTTAAAAATCACCATGGGATCCAGTCATTAGTCTCTAAAGCCTCTCTTAGCCTACAAGGGGAGAATTGACCCTTGAGAGATGTCCTTTAACATCCATGTCAACATGTGCCTGTGTGGGAGCTCTTCAGCAAAGGAGTATTACTATCTACTTCTGGTATGAAACCAGAAGCAATGGCAACAGACAACACTATTTTTCTGAGGACCTTCAGGATACATCAGACTAAACATTCAAGGGAAGTCACAGCACATAGAACAATCAACTTGGTGATGACCAGGGTGATTCCTCCTGATTGCTAGCTTTAATGGTGATAGAAGGTTATTGCTATCTATGCAGCCTGTTAAGAAAAAGTATCAGACCACTGTGGAAGAGAGAGGGCAAAGATTGTAAGAGCTAGAGGTTGAGTAAAACCAGACTGAAACATTTTTTTTTCTGGATGTGACAGTGCCAAATGCTGCACTCTTGAACTCCCACAGCCCTGGTTGCCTGCACCAGATCAAAACAGTCAATATTCTAGTTTGTGGGGTGGGGCGGGGAGGTTCACAAGCTTCTTTTCCAACCAGGGAGCTATGGATAGCTGATGGTTATAAGAAGGAGAATCAGTTTCCTTTATGGATGTGACCCTTGGTTAGTTGACTGTACTTTGGTGTATGACTCTTTATAAGGGATATATGGGTAGCACACATTTGACTGGTTTTGTAAAGACAGGAAGAAGGAGGTAGGGGAATGAGAATGGATCTAGGCATTGTCAGGGAGTAATGGGAGTGAATGTAATCAGAATATTTTACATGAAATTTTCAAAGAATGAAGTATTTTAAATAGAAAAATTTTTATAGTTCACTAGGGAAGTTATTTTTCTCCATTAAATATCTCTATCTGCCTGTCTATCTATTTGTCTAGCTATATTGAACTGAGGGAGATGAAAACGATAATTCAAGGAAAGTTCTTCCCAAATCAGCAAGTTTTATTATTATTTAGTCTTACTTGTAACATACATTTTAATGTCTGTACTTTAGCCCATGGAAAGAATGGTTACATACATTTCCATGTTTCGTGTTCAGGAGGTTCCTCTCTGCTTCAGTTTCATACTGTTCAGTTTTTAAACTTCAATAAAATTTTATAACTGATGTCTCCTGGCTATAACACATGAGAGACTTATCTTGCTAATATAAATGTGGGTCTTAGGTATGGAATGCTTCTATATTTTCTACTTTTAGAAGGTATTTGTTTTCTAGAGAGATAAAAAAAAAAGGGCATGTCATTGCTGGGTAGGGAGGCAGGGAGTATCAGGAAAGAGTTGGGGGTGGGAACCATGATCATAATATACTGCAGAAATATTTGTTTTCAATAAAAGTATTAGGTAATTATTTCATGAAAATATTTCTTATACTCCAGAAATCATGTGTGGGTTTCATAATAATAACAGTTAAAAAGAAAACAAATAAAACAATTTAGCTTGTGCTTTGAAAGGTAAGTGGTTTTCCACAGTCATAAAAAAATACTAATAAAAAGGTTCAGAATCCTACGATCTTAGAAATACTACTTGTGTTCCATCCATTTTTCCATTTCAATCTTTTCTTTTTGTAACCAAATCTGTTAGCATTTTGTTTCTACTGGCAAAAGTGTCATCCACCTCGGTTACCATTACCACCAACAGATCATCCAGTTTTTCCAATAGCAGCCTGATTTCCAGCATTCTAATACTTACTACTGATGAGTATAGATCATTATTACACATCTGACAGAGGATTAGTATCTAGAATATACAAAGAACTCAAGGGAAAGGCCACCCAGACAGCAAAAACTCAAACAATGCATCAATAAGTACGTTAAAGAAATGAAGAGATAGTTCTCAAGTTATCAAATACAAATTGTCAATAAATACTCTACATCCTTAGCTATTAATAAAATGTAAATTAAAACTACACTGGGATTCCATTTCATCACAGACAATAGTGGTAATTAAGAAATAAAGCAACAAATGCTACCAAGGGTAAGGAGAGGAGGGAACTACTAAACATTGATGGTGGGAATGAGAAATTATCGAGTTATTGTGAAACAGCATGGAGACTTCTCAGCAGGGAATTACCTACAGCCAAACCATATGACTCCCGGGACTAAGAACTCTAAATGAGCATACCATAGCGACAAATGCATGTCCATCTTTATTGCAGCACTTCACCCAGTCGCCAAGCCATGGAATCAAGCTAGATGTCAGTTAACGTGTTGTAAACACAATGGGGTTTTTATTCTGCCATAAAGATAAATGAAACATACTTTCTGGATAATAAATTACAACTGGAGATCATCATATTAAGTCAAGTAAGCCAGACCCATAGATCAATACTCTATTTCTCTTATTTGTGGTCCCCAGACTGTTTGAAGATACATAAAACCGTGTGTGTGTGTGTGTGTGTGTGTGTGTGTGTGTGTGTGTGTGTGTGTGTCTATATATATGCACATTATATATATATATATATATATATATATATATATATATATATATATATAATGAAAGCAAAAGACAAAGAGAACAAAGGAGGCCAGTTTGCAGGGAAGGAAGAGTAGAAAAGGGCTGTGAGGTGAGTATGGTCAGAGACTATGATATATTAGAAACTGTTCCTAAGAAACTCATCACTACACACAATCAACATATGCCACAGAAATATTAATATACTTAAAGACTAGAAATAATGTAATTCTTTCTATCTGTCTGATACAGATAGAACTTTTGTACTTTGCCATGGCTCATCCCTGTTTTAATTTCCAATTTTTTTATCTTTCCCTTCTCTGTATAGTTCTCATTTTTTCATTTTCTTTGCTTTTTCACCTGGAGTGTTCATTCCTAATGTCCTTTTAGAGCCCAGGGCTCTGAGAGGCCACAAAATTTCCAAGCCTCATTTTCTCCCACTCATAGTACTTTTAGTATTCAACAATACTTCAAAGTATCCACCCTATAATGCTGATTGTATTTCTAAGGAGTCTATACTCAGAACTTTGTTGAAGATAGCAACTACAACTGCCTTAAAATAATTTTTCTCCTTATTTAACTGATTTTCCGATGTTCATATACTTCAAACTCACTGGTTTAACTAGCCTTCCATGCATCCTTTGCCTATTGGAGAACTGTTCTGTAATATTTTTCAAAATTACCCACTTTTTAGAATGTTATTTTACTGTTTATTGATAACTTGGGGTAGAGAGTATCAAGTCAGTCTGAAATTTGCACACGTACAATTTAAAAAGAAAATCAAACACTCGGTCAGAATGCTGATGAGCTATTTTCCTTCTCAGTTTCAAATTCAATCTTCGCCAGGCTATATGTAGACATTGGCGCTGCTTTATTTATTTTTCCTGGCAAATGATTACCTATTTTGATCTGTGTATTTGGATACTTTTTTATCTGAAAGGGGGAAATGATCCTATTTCACTCTGAAACATGGCTGTGTTCCATTTGTGCTGTTTTCTTGGTCATGAGGAGCATGTGTGTATGTCGTTGTTGGCCATCTTCCAGACATGCCATCCTCTCTGCAGACAAAGTGTTCCTTTCATCTCTTTCCTTTGCATAATTGGATATAATTTTCCCTCTTGATCTCCCCATAAATGACTCCTTTGGCTACAGGGTTCTGGCCTTTTGTATTCCTAATCTTCCTTTGCTACATCCCTGGAGCTCTGCACCTGCTCCTCCTCTGGACTAACTGGTTCAGTCCCTGACAGATGAGCATATTCCTCTGGGTCTAGCTCAGCTCGCTATGGGACCTTCTCGGGAAACTGCTTGAGAACTGAAACATTTGTCTCACTAGCATCCAGGGCCCAGTGTTAGCCATCACCATCCTAACATTAGGAAGTTGTTCTCTTTCTTAGAGTTGTACAACCCACCTAGAGAGAGCTGTAAACTACAACATCTCTATGGAGTCAACCCAAAAGCTTTTGTTTCTAAGGTCCAGGATCTATGTTCACGTCTTCCTCAACTTACGGATGCACAGTTGTAACTAAAATGCCTTTGATCAATTATCTAAAGTTTATGTAATAAAAGGAAAAAGCAAAACAAAATTAGACTGAGCACCACCCCTATTTTGCCTAAAAATTCAGGCATTTATTTACTTTTTTTCAGCTTTCAATTTTTATAGTTTTCAACCTCAGTTTCAATATAAAGGTTCAAGTTCGTTACTTGGTTTTCAGGAGAATTTCTAAATGGTTTAAGGTCATAGGGTCAAGTTATTAATTATTTTCAGAGGGAAGGTCACTCAAGCATGCTTTAAAAATGTCAGGTTTATATGTAAAGCATGGAATATAGTATATATATATGTATATATATATATTAAAATTATATTTTGTAGGGTTGAAGTGATAACTAAGCTGATCTAGGTTCAGTTCCCAATGGTCATATAATGGCTCTACTTCCAGGGTATCTGAGATTCCCTGGCCTCCACAAACACCTGCATACATGTGGGGCACATAAATTCATGAAGTTGCACACACACACACACACACACACACACACACACACACACACACGCACATCACTACAGAGTTAATTTATGAAAAATGACATTAAGTTTTATATATGTCTTTGGATAAATATCCATATATACATAAAGCTCGTGTGCTTCTTCTGAAGAACATAATTGCTAATTTTTCAGGATAGAAACAATTAAGATAGCAATTGATTAATGTAGCATTATGGTGAAAAAGAAGAAGCAACAAGTACCCAATGACATATGTAACAGTTCATCAAGTGAGGTTATGGTTGTTGGGGGTAGTGCTGTTTAGTCTTCCAAAGTTTTCAAGTGAGCAAACTATACAGAAACACTTCAAATATTTATAATAAATAGTATGTAGAACCAATGGCATAAAGACTGATTAACATTATGACCTCAGTTATGTAAAAGTTCTGAGCGTAACAAGGCTACTAAAAAATGTGAATATTGTACTCATTTGTATTAGCTTATTAAAAAACTATATGGATATCTATTTTCTCTACACTTTGATTGTCTCTAGGTCCTTTATTATTTAAAATAAAAACTATATATTTTACCAGCATGATTGCCCAAACATAAGGTGAACCAAGATAACGGCAATTGATATGTTCTTGTAGGCAATACACAAAAACCTACAAGACACTAAGGAATGCTGAGCGCAGGAGAAACGGTCTTGCACAGGAAAGAGCACACCAATTGGTTATCCAACACCAAATTGTCAGACTGAAAACATACACACAAACATTCAATAGACTGAGTAGGTTACAGTTATACATTTGAGCATGCAGATATGTGTACATGTATAATAATGTTTTGTAATACAAAAACACAAGAAATATTTCAGAAGCTAACAAATATTCAAAATAAAGCTTCTTGGGAAAGTCCTTGACACGGATGAGACTCATCTGACTGGATAGGCACTCAATTTCTAAAGCAGATACCATTTGGGAGCAGGGATAGTTTATAGCCTCTTGAAGCATAAGAGTACTGTTTCCAGATCCAAATGAGAATGGAGTACTTCTCACTGCTTGATGAAGCACACATGAAAATACATGGGTAATTTCCTGATAGATTCTTAAGGGGTAGGCCCATTTCTTTCCTTTATAGAACACCGAGATCCTAGTTCAATACCTGCTTATGTTAGACTATCGTGGCTGAGACTGAACTTTTCCTTACACCTTGAGATCTACATGTGACTTGTTTTCCAGCCAGGCATACAAATCTAAAATTATCTTAGCACCACTGATGAATGATAAAATAAATATGTTTTTCCACAGATACACACAGACACATACAGTCACTTTTTATGTGGGTAAGAAAATAAAAGTAACTGCAATACACTGCCATTCACAAAGGGGGGGCACCACTATATAGCCTTTAGATCACTGAACTGTGAGCAAATGTTTCTGAGTAGATTTTGTTCTTTTAACTGCATTTTCCTCTTGAATATCCCTGCATGTCATACCCAAAGTTATAAGTCTATTGTTACCATTTCACAAATCATGGATTTGTTTGAAAAGTCTGTCTAATACCATCCTTTCCAATGACAGTGCATTACTACTCACCTGTGGACAGGTAAGAGAAGCCAATGGCCCTTTAGACATTTAGCTATTTGGCAAAGCTCAAGTTTCCCCCTTTCCTTATATGGTTTTATCAAATAGCTGGCTCAAAATTATATCAGAGGAGACTGGAATGCCCCATGTAGAACAGCACAGAACCAAACAATTCAGAAATCAGTTCCTGAGGTTGTGGAGATTTGAGAAGGCATGGTTCCTATCTGGACAATCTGGATGTAAAAAGCCACTCCTGCTGTTTAGAAACTGCTACAGTCCCTGCTTCTCTCCCAGGTAACAAAGACACAGCAGAAGCTATGAAACGAGGAATCAAAAATTTAAAAACAAAAGCAAAAGCAGCTACCTGTTAATTTTTGATCCCATGTGAGAGACTAACCACTTTAGGGGAAAAAAAAAAAGCCACAAGGGCCTTACTTCCCAATCCCCACAGGGATCTCCCACAGGGAATTGGGAAATGTCCCAAAGGTGTGTGTGTGTGTGTGTGTGTGTGTGTGTGTGTGTGTGTGTGTGTGTGTGTCCACTATCACAGTACAGTCCTTGGAAATTTGGGCCCAAAGCTGATTTTTTTCCTAGTAAAGAACCCAGTGTCCAGGTTCAGGGACATTATATTGTCTCAAAGGAACATTTAAGGCAGAGAAATAACTAACCCCTAGGCCACAGTTCTGGACCCATTTCCTGACTCCATCCAGGCCTTCCAAGCTGGGCTCTTAAAGGTTCAAAGACAAAATGGAATTGCTTTGGCAAGACAAAACTTTGCTTGATGATGCGGGCCACTCTAATGACAGCTGCTCATCCAGGACAATTAGTAAAAATGAGAGCAAATTAGCAAACAGAGGTCTGCAGGATCATGAGGTGGGGCAAGGCCTGGAAGGCCTTCCCAAAAGCCGATGGAGCAGAGGTACTCCCCAAACCCTCCTCCCAGTTGTAGGTTGACCCTGGTGAAGGCCGGAAACAGTCAGGCCAGCATAATGGTGGTCTGGATGCAGCTTCACCTCCAGCCACCTGCTTCCCCCACCTCCAGCACCTGCTGGATGCCCAGGCTGGGCAGGCCCCATCCAAAGGCCCAGGGCTTCCCAAGGCCCGCCTGAGAACAGCTTTCATGGGGGCCAGAGGGCGCACCGTGGCTCCCAGTGGTTCCCAGGGTCCCTTCCCTGTGCGCCCCAGACTGAACTCTCTGCCGCCTCCCAAGTTCCCAGACCCTGCCCAGGCCCGGGCCCCAGCGAAGGGCTAGCGGGACGCCTCCCGGCCTCCTGTGCAAGACTCGGTGCCCGCCGCGCCGCAGCCTCCAGGGCCAGCGGCCATAACCAACCTGTAACCGCGGCGCGCGGAGTGGTCATGGTGCTGAGGCTGCAGTAGCGGCAGCAGGCGGGATCCGTGCGGGGCGCGCCGGCCTGAGCGGGCGGGGACGCGGCCCCTCACGTATGGCGGTTCAGTCAGCTCCGCTCTGCTTCTGCACTAGCGTCTGCCGCATGGGCGAGGGGCAAGGGGAGAGCTGCGGGAATCCTGGCCTTGCGTTTATTCGCTTGCCTTTTGCAGTTGGCTTTGCGGCGCGAGCTACAGAGGATGCTCAAGGCAGCGCCGCAGCTGGTGGCCAGTGCCAGGGTTGGTACTTGCAGGTGGCTTCCCTCTCTCCGCAGCCAGTTTCAGCAACAGCTGGACAGTCTTCTCAGGCTGTTCTAGGGGTTCCTACTTCTAGGCCTGCAAGCCTACTGTAGTCCTACTTTATGCAGTGATGTCTTAAGGGTGCACTCCTAAGTATGAAAGTGCTAAATAATAAATACATCAGTAACGTTTCCAGTCTTTTAAATATGATGTCATGTAGATAGAGGCTAAAATGTGTTCATACATGGTTAACCCCATACACTATTTGCAGCACCCAGGGTAGACTGAAGCTGGGGTCTTGTACAGAATCCAATAGAATACGTGTAGGACATTTCGCATCTCAGCCACCATGTTTAGGCCCCAGAGACGCTGTCCACTGCATTCTCACTCCTAAAGGTAATTGCAAGGCAGTCGGCCGCAACAGTCATGCAGGAGTTCCCAGCCTATGATTTCACCATCATATATACTCAAAAGTATGCCTTTTGCAGTTGGATTTGCAGCACTAAGGATCAGATGAAGCTTCTCTAAAAGTAATAAGTGAAAACAACTGCCCATCACAAAATATTGTATCCCTAGTAACCAGAGTAAAACCGTGTGCACGGGCTCGCGCGCACGAACACACACACACACATACACACACACACTAAGCATGCATTTTCTAGCTTTATATATTTAAATTGCCACCTTTACAAACAAACCAATCTTCACAATCCTGTTGGGTTTTTTATGGAGTGTTTGTTTCTGTTGTTGTTTTGTATGTTTTTGTTGTTGTTTCCTTAAAGGGACATGTTAATAACCAGTGTTTCACAATATATAGAAATGTGAGATTGTTTTTCCATCAAATTTCTAGAATATTCAGAATGACCAACTATATAAAAAGCTGCATTTTAGACAAGGGGTTAAAACATTTTCATAATAAAATTAAAAATAATTTCAATATTGATAAATCTAAAACTAATTTATTTTCTACTGGTTCTTTTCCTCATCTCTGTCGCCTCTTCCTTTTTTCTTTTTTAACCTAAATAGTACTTTATTGCTAGTGTTAAAATACATACTGGTATTTCACTCATGGGGTTGTAATTATAAATTAGAATTATAGAAAAACATGATCAGGAAACATTTTAACGCCAAGATTTTGATAAAAATTTGAACCGCATGTGCCACTGGTGGTTTCACCTATCAGCAATACTCTACGTCAGACAGGCACTTTAGACTCCACTCTGCAATTGTCATATCTCCATTGACAAATCTGATTCCCGCTTAGAAGCCGCACTAGTCCCATGGATGATGCAGGAACCGGATGTAGATCTCTCCTGAGAGACACAGCCAGAATACAGCAAATACAGAGGCGAATGCCAACAGCAAACCAATGAACTGAGAACGGACCCCCGTTGAAGGAATCTTAGAAAGGACTGAAAGAGCTTGAAGGGGCTTGAGACCCCATATGAACAACAATGCCAACCAACCAGAGCTTCCAGGGACTAAGCCACTACCCAAAGACTATACATGGACTGATCCTGGGCTCCAACCTCATAGGTAGCAATGAATAACCTAGTAAGAGCACCAGTGGAAGGGGAAGCCCTTGGTCCTGCCAAGGCTGGACCCCCAGTGAACGTGATTGTTGGGGGAAGGGTGGTAATGGGGGGAGGATGGGGAGGGGAACACCCATATAGAAGGGGAAGGGGAGGGGCTAGGGGGATGTTGGTCCGGAAACCGGGAAAGGGAATAACAATCGAAACGTAAATAAGAAATACTCAAGTTAATAAAGATGGAAGAAAAAAAAAAAAGAGTCTATGGGATCCAAGCAAAGTCCATGGGATTCGGGGATGCACGGAGAAGCCCAACACATCCATTCTGGAACCTAGAAATTCACTGTATAAAGAAACTATCATTACAGAAGCACACACTTGATTTTGAAATGCTTTATTACTCCTCTCTATCTCATTATTCTTTTAATTGTCTTTCAGTCGAAATGGGAAAACATGGGAAAATGTCTTCTCCAGAATGGCTCTTCTGTGAGTTCATATGATTCATAGATCTTTTTCATGTATTGCAACCTGTTTTTGACAAATTAACTTCAATTTCCAACATTTGAGTACTTTGAGATTTTCAGTTTATTATACAATGTGGAGCTATCTGATCAGGACATATCTGTAACCCAGATAGTAAGAAGCTTCTGGGGAAACCCTGTATCTCCATTTTATAGGTATGCACAGTCTCCATTGGTCTCTTCTTGCTTCAGTTCCTGGTCCTAGAAAGAGAAGTTTCCATGTGTGAGATGGAGGGTTGACTCTGTATTAGACATTGGAAATGGAAGGGAAAGCAGGGTAGTTTCAGGAAGTTGTGCGGTACAGCAGGAGAAGTCAAAGCTATATGTAACTTATATTGAAATCTATAGCTTTCAGGGAAGTTGTATTCAGAGCCTAAACTTTGCTTGGGAATCACAATACAGGAAGAATTGATGCAAACAGGATGCTTGCTTCTTAATAACTCATCTGTGCCCACAGTTTAGGTCCACCAAACACCGTTATTCCCCTTGAACTACTAAGTGAATTACTAAGAAAAGAAATTACCATGGTAAAGGAGCAAGCTTTGGATCCTTGGGAAGGATGTTATGGGAGCTATGGAAATATGGCCACCCAATTCCACTGGAGAAGAATTCTAATGGGGTACAGCTCAATTAGATCTGATTTATAGAAATCTTATGCTTAGGTAATTGCTCAAGGATCTTTGAATGGCTCTTTTCAGAAATGGTCTAAATCAGTACACACTTATTTGTGTGATATGATTTCAAGACTTACTTGCCTTTCGTTATTGATAGGATAATTTTTCTATTAGAGTTCTATTAGAAACTCTTGACATATGAAAATAAAGTTTAAACAGACACACTCAAAAACTCACTGATACCATTTTTGTGGATACAAACGTTGGTCTAGGCAGAAGTATGTCTAATTGAGCAGGGCTTAGAGAAGCTAACACAATGTGCGGCAGGATCCGTCACTGCTGGAGCAAGGAGCGGTGTAGTCTTATTGCTTAGTTGTGTGATCCCAGTCATCAAGGTCTAGATTGGATGTTTAGGAAGTCAGTTTGAAGAGTTTCTGTGGGGGAAACATTTCTGGTTAGTGGTTGTGCTGGTTAGTTTTAACTGTGGACATCTTAAAGTCACATTCAAAGAGAATCTTAACGAGAAATATCTCTGTTAGTCAAGTCTGTGGGCACATCTGTGAAGGTTGTCTTGATTGTTAATTGAGGTGGAGTGATCCTCTCAGAATGTAGGTGTTGGCATATTTTTTGAACTATTTCATTGTATTCTCATACCTCTCACCTTTCTTTCCTACTCTTACTCCACCCTAATCTCTCCCTACTCCACAAAGCTAGGTAGGAGAGAAAGAAGTTAAATAGGGAAAGGAACATAGACCTCTTTCGGTTAGAGGCATTGAGTTTCTTGGGGCCAGTCCAATCTTCACTGTCAGTATATCCAACAACTTCTTGTTGTCTCTTTACTCAGGAACACTTAACAAAATGCAACAACTGCAACAAGAGCAACGAGGAAGAAGCAACCACCTCCTTAGAGTTCCAGTGCTTCTCTCAGAGCTCTGGCTCTTATACCCTCTTCGGAGTTCTCAGAATTAAACTATTTGCAGCTGGCAAAGATCACGACGTGAGGCAAATCATAATCACATGCTGTGAAGCAGTTGCTTATTCCACACCTGAAGTGGAAGGTTTTGGTTGTGTCATGTGATGCCTTTTCACATAACATTTTACTGAGGCAAGATCCGTGAAAGGACATGCGATGTCTGGAGAGCATATAAACAGGACTCAATGGACAGTAACAGGATGCTTGCATAGCTAGCCTGCCAAGGCATCACTGGTCTTGTGTCTTCCTATATCTTCACTTCATTGGGAGAGGCACAGCAGAGAACTCCTGGTATTCCAGCTGGCCCTGGTTGCTCTTGCTGCCAATTTGCAGGAGGCCTGGCTGTTTCTGCTGTCATTCCACCATTGCTGATTCATGTTTGGTGACACTTTTAAATAAGACTGGTGGTATCCTGACAAACAGAGATTGGAATCGCCCTAAAGAACTACTTCTAAAGAGGTCTGTATCCCCTTGTCCTAGTTACCATCTTTCTCCCCTACCTTTGGATGGTGGTCTAGAAGTGGCAGGGGTCAAAGCATTTGAGAACCCTTATTAAAGTAGGTTTTGAAAATTTAAACTTACGCACGCCTGGGATTAAAGCAAAAACATAATCACATAACATGCCTGGATTTCTGAGAAACCAAATTCTCACTACATGAAGGTAGTGGGCCCCGGGACAGGAAGTATGGAAGAATGTAAAGCCAGCTGGGCATGAGGAGCAGCATCAACAGCAGTAGCAGGAGGAGACAGGGAGAGGGAAGGGAAGAGGAAAAGAGAGGGAGAGAGGGAGTGGAAGGGGGAGGGTGGCACAAATGCACTCATTTCTGCCTTTGACTATGGATGTGATATGACTGGCTCTCTTGCAGTGATGGACTGTAATCTGTAATGTTCTCTAAATTGCTTTGGTCGGGATATGTTATCACAGCGACAGAAATAAAACTTGAACTATAGTCCACCCTTGTCCTGAATATTCTAGATAGAGACCTTGAATAGCTCCTTACCTTTTTATGGGTTCACATCTCCAATCATTTATTTATAAGTTAAATACTGCCAAGGTTTTTTAAAATTTTTTTTATTACTTTTATTTATTTATTTATTTTTTACAGTCTAGTCATTACCCGCATCCTGGTCTGCCCTCCCACAGTTCCTTATCCTATTTGTCCTCCCCTGTCTCCAAAAGGATGTCCACCTACCCCTACCACACCTCCCTACTCCCTGGGGCCTCGAGTCTCTCAAGGGTTAAGCATCTTTTCCCACTGAGGCCAGACCAGGCAGTCCTCTGCTGTATATGTGTCAGAGCCTTGGAACAGCTCATGTGTGTTGTCTGGTGTTTGGCTCAGTGTCTGAGAGTTCTTGGGGTTCTGTGTTAGTTGAAACTGCTGCGGTCACCCTCCTCAGCTTCTTCTAGCCTTTCCCAATTGAACCACAGTGCTCCCTGACTTCAGTCCAATGGTTGGATGGTAAGTATCTGTGTCTGTCTCAGTCATCTGCTTTTTGGGCCTCTCAGAGGACAGCCATGCTAGGCTCCTGTCTGCAAGCACACCATAGCATCAGTAACAGTGTCAGACCTCGGAACTTCCCCTTGAGATGGATTCCTAGTTGGGCTAGTCACTGGACCATCTTTCCCTCAGACTCTTCTCCATGTTTTGTTCCTGAAGTTCTTTTAGACAGGAACAATTCTGGGTCAGATTTTTTAACTGTAAATTGGCAACCCCATCCCTCCATTTGATGCCTGTCATTCTATTGGAGGTGGACTCTTTGAGTTCCCTCTCCCAGTGTTGAGCATTTCATCTAAGGTCCCTCCTTTTGAATCCTGAGAGTCTCTCACCTCTCAGGTCTCTGGTACTTTTTAGAGGGTTCACCCGTACTCCCCCCAAGTGTTGCATCTTTCCATTCATTCTGCTGGCCCTCAGGGCTTCTTTCCTGTTCTCTTCCCATACCTTATCATGTTCCCCTTTCCCCCTCTCACTCCCATCTCCCACCTAAACCCCTCCCTCCCTCTGCCTCCCATGATCATCTTCTTCTCCCTCCCAAGTGGGACCAAAGTATCCTCACTTGGGCCCTTCTGCTTGTTAACCTTCTTGAGTTCTGTGTATTATATCCTAGATATTCTGTACTTTTGGGGGCTAATGTCCACTCATGAGTGAGTACACACCATGTATGTCCTTTTGGGTCTGAGTTACCTCACTCAGGATGATATTTTCTAGTTCCATCCATTCACCTGCAAAACTCATGATGTCCTCATTCTTAATAACTGAATAGTATTCCATTGTGTAAATGAATCACATTTTCTGTGATTCCATATTTCCACTGTGGGACATATGGGTTGTTTCCAGCTTCTGGCCATCACAGATAAGGACATGCTCCTGTGGTATGGTGAAGCATCTTTTGAAGACATCACATATCATATATTTTCCTTTGTGTTAATTTCCTAGTAGGCTATCACTTAGGGTATCTTAAATACTTCTACTACGATTCTGGCTAGAAACACCTAGAATGAGATGGTAACTATGGAGTAGCTCTAAATTAAATAAGCATCTGGAGAGCAAGTCTGTCCCAATTCCACATGCGGCCCTTCTGAGCAGGCTCCAATGGACTTTTCACTCACTTCCTTCTCTACAAGTCTCATATGGCTGCATTATCATAATTGTACCAGATCAATTCTGGCATCAGAGTTCTCAGGCAGATTTCTCTATGGCTTCCCACTGCCCAGGTTTGCAGAATCTAATGGAAGGCTCAGGGCATCTTTTCTATTCCCCTCCTCTGAAAGGAATACTGTCGTCTGTTAGTACTATATACTTATGAATAATCAGAAAAGCGACACTCAAACATAAGGTAAGGAGATGATATTATCTTGATTTGAGTGATACAGTATGTATAGATATATGGATATATTGAAATACTGTGCTGTACTCATGGATGTATAAAATGCTTGTTTTATGTGCCAGTAAAAAGGTCTTAAAAATGCTTCCACAGAAACAAAGCAAACAAAATCTAGACCTTCTTATCACCAGAAACACCAGTCCACAAAGTCCTTGAACATGTTTTCAATATCCTAAAGTGATTCTTTTATTCTAAGCAATGTGTGTGTGTTGATGTTCTTATAGACCTGGCTAATCAAAATATATTTAGATGTTGAAAATTCCTTTCAATTAGTGATACACCATTATTTAAAAGCAAAATCCATGATTTGTACACTATGTAATTAAGTAAAATGTTTGTAATTTAGCAATATTCAGATTCTTACAATTTTTACTAATTAAGAATTAAGCTTTTTACAAGAAAAGAAAATGGTAAAAAGCATTTGAAAGTCATGTGTGTGTTCTGTCTGGTTTTTATTCTCCTGGCAATGAGGCACTATTTGGTCTGTGTATCTATGGCAAGGTTCTTATGCTAAGCCCCAAATGGCTGATTTGTTTTCAGTGATATTAGTTTCATGTTAAGCTTCAGTCCCCAAGGAAGTACAGATAGACAGCTAGAGAAAGCAAACTTAAAAAGAGTTTTCTTCACTATTACCAGCAAGCACTTATCTGGATCAAACCACAATATTATGGCTTTTATCTTCAAAGTAAAATCTGATTAGGTGATTAAGACTAATTATCAGGTACAATGATGTGTGTGAAGTCATCTGAAACAAAATGTTTGTCAGTTATGAGACGCTGGAGGGCCATTTTATAAGAGGCTGTCTGCATGTATCACTTTTCAACTTGTCTATGCCTTAGCTGCTTCTTTGTAGACCTTAAAATCTGTAGTGAGAATTTCAGTTTCTTCAAAATCATAGAAATGCTTTGGGAATATATTTTTGTTTTAATCTCAGGTGTGGGATATGGGCTGCTTCAGATTGCCCACAGCAGCTGACTGTGATTTGCCTCGTCCTCTGGCAGGGGCATGGTTTTGCCAGCTGCAGGTAGCTTCTGCACACAAACAATGATGTTTGGAATTCTGAGGACTCTTGAGAAGGTACAAAAATGCTTGAGCCCTGAGAGAGACTGCTGCTGCTCTTT
Organism: Rattus rattus; assembly: GCF_011064425.1. Taxonomy (NCBI): domain Eukaryota; kingdom Metazoa; phylum Chordata; class Mammalia; order Rodentia; family Muridae; genus Rattus; species Rattus rattus. The sequence continues at coordinate 1,289,766 of NC_046165.1, read as the reverse complement.
ATCCTTCTCCTGCTGCTCCTGCATCTCCTCCTCCTCCACCTTCTGCTGTTGCTGCTGCTCCTGCTCCTCCTGCTTCTCCTGTTCCTCCTGCTCCTGCTCCTCCTCCTCCTGCTACTGCTCCTACTGCTCCTGCTGCTCCTGCCGCTCCTGCTGCTGCTTCTGCTTCTAGAAGTTGCTGGTTGGAGATACCCTGATGATAAAGATCAATCAGCAGGAAATAACCTAAAAATAATGAACCCACTTTTCCCTCCTAACCTTCTTCCTTACCTACCTAGTATTGGGGAGTTGGAATGGAGAAGGGTGGTAGAAAAGGGGACCCACAAAGTAGTCAAAAGTCCAGCTACAAGAATCTTCATCATAAAACCTGAAATTGGGATTTTTAAAAACATTTATTGGATATTATATTTATTTACATTTCAAATGTTATCCCCTTCCCCAGTTTTCCCTCTGGAAACTCCCTATCCCATCCTCCCTTCCCCTACCTCTATGAGGATGCTCCCCCACTCACCCACCCACCCACCCACCCCTGCCTTCCTGCCCTGGAATTTCCTTACACTGGGCCATTGAGCCTTCCCTAGGACAAAGGGGCTCTCCTCCCATTGATGTCTAACAAGGCCTTCCTCTGCTGTAGATGTGGCTGGAGCCATGAGTCACTCCATGTATTCTCTTTGTTTAGTGGTGCAGTCCCTGGAAGCTCTGCAGTGATGGTGGGGAGGTCTGATTGTTTGGCATTGTTGTTCTTCCTATGGGTTGCAAACTCCTTCAGCTTCTTTAGTCCTTCCTCTGACTCCTCCATTGGGGACGCCATCTTCAGTCCAATGATTGGCTGCAAGCATATGCTTCTGTATTTGTCAGACTCTGGCAAAGCCTCTCAGGAGACAGCTGTAACAGGCTCCTGTCAGCAAGCACTTCTTGACATCTGCAATAGCATCTGGGTTTGGTGTCTGTATATAGGATGGATACCTTTGTGGGGCAGTCTCTGGATGGCCTTTCCTTCAGTCTCTGCTCCACTCTTTGTCTCTGTATTTCCTCCCATTAGTATTTTGTTCCCCCTTCTAAGAAGGACTGAAGCATCTTCACTTTTGGCTTCCTTCTTGAGCTTCATGTGGTCTGTGAATTGTATCTTGGTGGACATCCTACCATTTGTTTCTTAAACAATTCATTCTACTTCAAAGTGAAGCATTAATGAAGGTCAAACAAGGAGAGTTCTTTTCTACATTGGATCCTGCAGTTACTTAGAGCAGGGAGACTTCTGATGGGAAATGGAACATGATCCTAGTCCTCAAGAGTCTCCTAAACCTTGTTTTCAAGAGTTTATCTGCTTCTATCTCTCTCTTCCTCCTTTTCTTTTTAATAAAGAATATTGGAGAGGCTGATGAGATGGCTTAATGATAAAGCACTTGCAACTCAAATATGAAGACTAGAGTTTGGATTCCCAGAATCTATGTACTTCCATTTCTCAAGAAGTGGAGATAGAGGATTCTTGGGAAAAAGCTGCCTAGTTGGACAGCTAGCTCTGGAGTCAAGTGGAAGACCTTGCATACATATATATATATATATATATATATATATATATATATATGTGTGTGTGTGTGTGTGTGTGTGTGTGTGTGTGTGTGTGTGTGTGTAGAAATTGGTCAGGGAAAACACTCCCAAAATCAACCTTGTGCCTCTGAGATACATGTATAAACACTTCTACCTTTCATACTCATGCACAAACTTATATACAAACACATCTGTACCACATATATACACATGAAAACAAAGAAGGACACTAAAAATAAAATAGCTGATAAAACAATGAGGATATTGTCCAGGCTAGAGCCATGGTTAGAAATGCCATGAGCTCTTTGTTAAGACCCCAGAAGGGTATAAGTTAATGCCATAAAACCTGAGGTGTTTTTAATAAGCAATGACTGATACAAGTCTCAACTCTGGTGTTTGTTTCTAGAAAACAATGAACAGCTTCACATATGCCAACCAAATGTATCAAATCTGCTTGAGAATTAGAAATTCTCTTGTAATTGAGTTATTCTAATCTAAAATTTTGAGATGTATTTAAGAGAATGAATTATTGACATATGCCACAGATCTGAGACTTTCCAGGATCCTGAAAAGCCTTATCCAAAAACATTGATAATATATGACTTAGGTAAGCAACATTTTTTAATTGGAAACAATAGTGTTGAAAAAAGGCAAACATAGTATTTGACTTGGGTAGCGGGTAAATTGACTAGGAAGGGAATGAGAAAATTGGCAATGAAGGTAATATTTCAAATACTGAAATGAGTTATTTTATTCAAACTTTATATGAAATAGACCACAAATAAATTGAGATACAGTTGATATGCCTGCTGAATTATTTTGGCAGATAGGTAGAAATGTTAGCAATCTTGAGATTCATAGAAACTTTAGAATTGGTGGGATGAAGGAAACTTGACGTGGATGAATATGCAATATGATAATAAACTGTTACAGGAGCACAACATGGCAGTAAATCTGAGTCTTGTGGTTTCATTAGATAACTGTCACATTTTTTATGTCTAAAAGTTTTGTAATAATCATGTATAAACTGTGGTCAGATGTGACTGCTTGCTCTGCCCTTCCTGAAGCCCTTCCCATGGTTACTTCTATGTCTTAACTGGTAGCCCTGCTGCTACTGACCTGTGACTTGCATTCTGTTATGGCAATTAGTGAGAATAGATGCAATCATTTTAACCTATCCATGCCTGTTCTCAGAACACAGTAGTAATATTCCATAATTCTTAGGGAGCTTAATCTGACTTCCTGCATCCAACATGATGTAGCCCCCTTAACGTCTGAAACACATTCTCTTCTTGTACCCTGCTTTCTGAGTCCTAATGCAGGCCTGGTTCTGTTTCTGCCCCTGGGTTATCCAGGCAACATAGAGCACTGGAACAGACTGGAAGGTACAAAGCTTATCTGGGCAGGTGGGTTCCATAGACTCTTGGTGTGTATAAGTTTTGGAGAAATAGCCTTCAGCTCTCCTTTACTGGGGATAACAAGGTTTATATAAACCTTGGGGAGTGGGTAGGGATTTGGGGGTGTGAGTGTACATTTATTAGTGGGTGCCAAGGTGCTAGGAATTCTTCATTTGCATGAAGAGGAATTCTAGGTGCTTTCTGGTCATGACCTTATAGGGAGAGTGGAAGGTTAAGCTGTATTTTGGCCACCAGGTTATTTGACTTCCTCAAGGGTGGTAGAGGTGGTGGTTGTAAGGCCCGTGTGCCGTGGGACATGCAGGTCCAGAGCAAGGAGGAAAACAGTCTTACTCCTGCTGGTCTTGGGACAAGATTTTCAGGGTGGCATAGAACTTGTGGGAGTGGCCAACCAATGACTGGTCAAACTTCAGGCCCATGCTGGGAGAAGCAACTGATACCTGACAGTTTACCAGCCCAGAGATCTAAGACAGAACCAAACACAACTGGCCAAGAAAAAGAAATGAAAGAACAAATGAAAGGAAGGAAGGAAGGAAGGAGAGAAGGAAGGAAGGAAGAAAAGAAGAAGAAAGCAAGAAAAAAGAAAGAAACTAAGAAAGAAACAAAGAGAAAAGATCAATGATATGGTTTCTTATGATAGTCTGCTATACTTATAAATTGGAGCCTAGCCCAGTCCTCATCAGAGAGGCATCATCCAGTAGTTGATGGGAGCAGATTCAGAAACCCACAGCCAAACATTAAGCAGAGCTCAGAGAACCCCAAAGAGAGGGAGGGAGTATTGTAGGAACTGGAGGGGCTGAGGACACCAAGAAAATATGGCTCACAAAATCAACCAAGTAGGGCTTAAAGGGGCTCACAAAGACGGAACTGTCAGTCACAGAGCCTTCATGGATCTGCACTAGGTCTTTTGAATATATGTTATGGTTGTGTAGCTTGTGATTTGTGTGGAACTTCTACTGGTGTTAGTAGGGATGTCCTGACTCTTTTGTATGATCTAGAAAACATTTGCCACTTTCTGAGTTGTCTCCTCCAGTATTGTTGACATGAGGGTTTGTGGCTAGTGTAATTGTAACTTGTTATGGTAGTTTGGTTGATAACTCTGGGAGGCATGCTCTTTTCTGAAGAAAACAGAGGAGAAGTGAATCTTGGGGAGAGGAAAGATCCGGGAGACGGAAAGGAGTAGAGGGAGGCATCCTTCATTATGTAATGTAAGAAAGAAAATAAATAGAATGAAAGACATTATTCCAAGGATTTATTCTCTCATACTTGGTTTTTAAAATATAAGTATAAAATAGATAAAATATATTTGAGAGGGTTTCTCTTCTTTTAGTTCATTGTCTCTCCTATCTCCAAGTAGAGCCTGCTACTATTATACTCAATATTTACTCTTTTTGTTTTGTTTGTTTGTTTATTTAATAATCTAGATTTTTACCTCCCAGTCCATTAATAATTGAAATTATAAATATGATATTGCCATGGTTAAAATATAAATATAGTTATGTCTGATAAAAGCATGACCAACTTAGCAAAATCATTTTGTGGGCTGGTCAGCAGAAAATATGACATAGTTATATATCTCATAGGTTGATGGAATCCAACTATCAATGAATAACACATATAGAAAATTTTATTTGGATGTCAATGTAAAAGCTGTTGATATAATCATCTTTGAGTCTTTGTATGTCTGGGATAATTTGAGAAAAGTCCCTATAAATAACATATTGTGGTAAATGGATATTTGATATATATTTGGATGGAACAACTAAATTTTAAGTTTTATATGCAGAAAACACAATTTTTTTTATAGAATTATGATTTAGTACTTTGCAGAGATCCTTGTGAGGACAAGTGGGGTGAGACCTGACTATCAGTGAGCTCCATAAATTGGGTCATCCAGGAGCCTTGTGCAGAGAGAACATAATGTGCACTGTCAGATATGGGGCATGGATGCAGGCTCCTTTCTGAATTTTAGAGCATTCAGACGTACCTGCCCCACCCCATTACTGTCTGCAAAATTTCCCAAACCAAATGATGGGAAGTTGTGCTGTCTCTTTTAGTTTCTTTTTATATTTCTTGGGTCACTTAGCAGTCTTGTGTCTTTAAGCTCTGTGTGTACAAGTTCTTATTAAATGACTTATGACTTTGGTATAATTTGTGCATTTTCATTGAATATTAGCGTTTGTTTGTGAATTTACAGAAATTTTAATCCAGCAACATGGCTACTCTGGCAAGGGATTCACATCCAAAGATATGGTGTGGACAGAATGCAGACTCACCCTTAGTACACATTTAATCCCTAACAATGAAGGTAAGGTTAGTTTGCAGAAGGAAGATGCTATGTTTGAAAGTGAAATCTACTTGAGGTGCAAAGTAAGGAATCAGAGAAAGATTTGACAGAATAATTCAGAGATAGGATGCACCAAACTCACACAAGAACAGCACAGGAAAGAGAAGCTACTTAAGAATATCAAAAAAAAAAAAAAAAAAAAAAAAAAAAAGAGTGCACAGACTGTTTTTACACAGGACTTGAGTTGGGTTCCCAACACCCACCTTAGGTGGCTCACAACTGCCTGTAACCCCTTCTCCAGGCGACCCAATGCCCTCTTTCTGGGTATCTGTATACAAAGGCACATCGCCACACACATACACACACATAAAAAATAAAAATATATTTTTTAATTGAGTAAAATTAGAGGCTATCAGCATGCCTTAGGGCGGTGTATTCAGGAGATGAACAGGAAGCTAACATGGATTTGTTGAGACTGAGACCCTCTTGTGGAGCACCATTCACACAGGACCATTTGACTTCCTGCAGGGGAACATAGGTGATGGGGATCATGGCTTCCCAAGCCATGTTAACTATGGTTTTAAGTTCTTCTTCCCCCTCTCGGGCAAGCGCAACCATTAAACATTCCATACCCAAGCTGGGTAGCCCTGGCCTCTGCTGCCCAGGTAATGGAGACAGGAAGACTTGAATCCATGGAAGATTCAGATACAGAGAAATGCTACTGTAGATTTCATTCCTGGGATGATGGAACTGGAAGTCTCTGGAGATGATCCAGTAGAGTCTTTTAAGTAAATCCTTTCAGGAATCCACTGGGCAACTGTGATATGGGTAGTAATGACTGCCACATGGGCCTTCTCTTGCCTATGGAAGGAGAAGTTATATTAACATGTTTCTAAGAGGCCAGCTTCAACTCTGATTCTAAGAAGATAGATGGGTGGATGGATGGATAGATAGATAGATAGATAGATAGATAGATAGATAGATATTTTAAATTTTGCTTTCAGAGGTTTCCTGACACATCTTGGGGTTCCAAAGATATGCATTGCCCATTTTACTACTACTACCACTACTACTACTACTACTACTACTACTACTACTACTACTACTACTACTATTACTACTACTACTACTACTACTACTACTACTACTACTTCTTCTTCTTCTTACTACTACTACTTCCTCCTACTCCTCCTCCTCCTCCTCCTCCTACTACTACTACTACTACTACTACTACTAATACTACTAATACTTTTTTTTGGTTCTGTAAAGAGACAAATGAAAGGCTAATAAAAACACAGAACAAAGGGAAACTGTATAAGGTGCGTCTCTTTATGAAACGACCTGCCTCAGCTCATATCTTTAACTCTTCTTAGTCTTTAATAGCTAACCCAAGAAAAAAGTTCGTGGAGGGACAGCAAGTGGCAGAATGCATTACCTGGACAGAAACTTGCATAGTGTGTTATGGTGATCACATACCGTTTGTTAGCCAGTATTTCAATGAAAAGAGACGAGAAAGAACTACTTTCCCTTTAAAAGTTAATTGTTTTAGAAAACTAGATTAGATTGTTTTCATTCTTCTTAAGCAAATAGAAAACAGATGGTACAGCCTATAGACTTAAGAAAACATAGCAAAAGTAGAAAAGGTCAGCCTTGGAGTGACAGGAAAGCTGACCCCCCAGATCTGAACTCTGCCCTTAAGACCTGCATTTAGGGCTCTCTTATACTCTAGCTCAGAGCTGCAAATCCTGAAGTAGAATGAGAAGTGGAAGTTGGGGGGCGGGGAGGCGGGGAGACTAGAGAGCTAGAAGCCAGACACCTGAAGTCCACCTCACCTCTCTCTGATAACCCTGCCCATGCTTCCAAACAGAACTATGGAGTTTTCTATATCCCCTAAACTATTTATTACTAACTGGATCATGGCTACATGGCATACCTTCCTTCCTCCAAGAGAACCTGAGTTCTTGGATCAGCTAATAATAACCATTAGGACCATATGTACACCCCGTCTCAGGCTCTCATGAAATTACTGTTTCCTGCAGCAGCCTAAGGTTGACTAGTTTTTTGTTGGTTTGTTTGTTTGTTTGTTTGTTTGTTCATTTGTTGTTTATCATGGATATAAACCAGAAGAAGATGGCTGGTAAATTTAGGGATGGGAGCATAGATATTCTCTGATGAGAAAATATTTCTGAATATCCATCTTTATCATCTACTACAGAGAAATCACTTGCTACTTATTGATCACCATTCTACTGTATCTTAGAAATATAGACATGCATGATGTCCTCAAAATATTGTGAGCAAGTGATACAGCAAGGATTAAGATACTGGGCAAACAACCAACCAGAGCTTCCAGGGACTAAGCCACTACCTAAAGACTATACATGGACTGACCCTGGACTCTGACCTCATAGGTAGCAATGAATGTCCTAGTAAGAGCACCAGTGGAAGGGGAAGCCCTGGGTCCCTTGGAAGACTGGAACCCCAGTGAACTAGACTGTTGGGGAGGGGCAATGGGGAGGTTGGGAGGGAACACCCATGAAGGGGGGAGGGGGGAGGGGGATGTTTGCCCGGAAACTGGGAAAGGGAATAATACTTAAATGTATATAAAAATATTCAAATTAATAATAAAAAAAGATTAAAAAAAAAAGAATATCAAGAAAGAGTAAAGGGCATGGTAATGCGTAGTGTGTGCCTAGGGCAGTTTTACAGACAGGTTGTAGAGGAAACAAGCTAGACATAGGTGAAGGAGAGAATGAGCCAAAGAATGAGAAGAAGCCAGAAGACTAGAACATACTGCAAAAGGTATTATGAGACCAAGCAGAGCAATTCAGTCAGAAGCTGAGAGAAGCCAGATTGAATCAGTCAGCTTGGAAAATTAGATGATATGGAGGCTAAAAGCTTCTAATCTTAGGCCTAGGGATAGTTAGAACAGAGAAAGAAATGCTCTGGGCTTGGTCCCAACCATGTATTTGCACAGCTTGGGTATGACTCTTGTCTCATTCCTTCATCAGAGGAAATAGACCATTTACAATGAATTAGTAAAGCTTGATCAGATATATGCTGCTATAATATATGATGGTATATTGCTTTGATGAATTGAATATGATAAATAAAAGAATACAAGTCTTTTTCTTTAATGATACTAATATTTCTAAGTTCTTATAATAGAACTAATTTCTAAAATTTTAAAAGTTGTTATTAATAGTTTTTCATAAATTTTATATTTCTCTAGTATTCTATTGTTAGTGATACATCAAAGTAAATGAAACCAGGTATGGTAACATACATCTCTAATTCTTGCACTAGGAACCTGAGGCTGAGGCAGGAGCATAAGAAATTTGATTTCACCGTGGTCTACATAGCAAACCCTATCTTAAAAAAGAAAAGCATTGAGGTCTACCACCCTAGCATAGCTGTAGCCATTTTATTCCATGCCTGCCAGTCATTGACACAGAACAATAGCTTGACTAAGAGCAGGGCCATGCTGACCATATTCCCTGTTAAGCTCTGCATGTTTTGAGATTTGTCAATCTTAAGAAATTCCACATCCATAAGCTCCACTTGGGACCAATCAGAATAAAGGTCAGTGAGAACCTTTCTGTCTAGGTAGCTAAAATAGCTTGATTAGGGCCAACTACCCTGACATGCAATGTATGAGCTCATTGTGTGGGGTTTTTGTTTGTTTGTTTGTTTGGTTGGTTGGTTGGTTTTTTCCTTTAGAGCTGGTCTTGAGAAATGTTCAAGGTCCAGCCTTAGCTCCTGAGAAAATGCTCTGACCCTGACCAATTAGTTTTGGGGTATGCATTCAATAAACCAGCCCTGTTTAACTGAGACCAGAGTCTGAGTGGTTTAAGTGGTAAGTCCTGAACACCTCCCCCTCCAAAAGGGGGGAGCAATGAATCCTATCAGGATTTCTTTTGTGAATTTTTTCAAATGAGCCCTTCTTATAAGTTTATGCCTGTTTTTGTTCCAGCTAGAATTTAGTTAGGTATCCAATGAAGAATATACTATCTTGATTTTAGTTTTGTTGGAATGACTGAAGGTCATTTTTCTCTTATTTTTTAAAAGTGATTGACAAAATATTCAGCTTTACCCTAAAATGATTGAAATTTGAGTGGACATTCTGATCTGGGGTTATCATTTCTTTGGTGTGATATAAATGTCTACTCGTGGATAAAATCCATCACTTCTGACTTTTTTCCTTATAACACATGCCAAATAGTTTTTGGGGAAAAGTCCATATGCCAGCTTCCATTATTAAACTCCTTTTCTATTTTTGAAAATTAATTTTAGTCCCATTTTATGTTGTCCAAAAACGTAGCACATGAAGATTTTGAATGGCATTCCATTAAGTTCTGGTGTTACTGTGTGAGCAGCTGACATCTTTGCAATATTTCATCTATCTATCCAGAATTATGACACAGCCTCTTTCATTGATGTCTAATTTGATGGTTTGTACTAAATTTATGAATTTTCTCTGAAATAGCTTTCATAAATTTCATGCAGAGGCCATTCTTAAGAATTTTAAATATTGGATAATATTCACTTCATGAGTGTTCCTATTATTTATGTCCAAGTTCATTATTGTTATGGGTAGGAGAAAATTACCTGGTTTTGAAAGGCTATCTTATATGTTGCTGCACTTCTGAAGTTTTGTTGATTCTATTAATATTCAATTCTTTCTTCCTTTACATATGTTTTTATTTTGACGTGCTTAATGTGATGCACATACACACACACACATACAAATGAACAATTATTTCTTCATTTTGAGTGGTTCTAATTAGATATAATTCAGGTACATCAGATTTTCCAGAGACTTCCATGAACTCATGGGTGTGGAATGACTGACAGAAAGTATATTACCACCTTCATGTCTGTTATAAATGAACTCAACTGAGGAGTACCAGAGAAGAAGTCTTAGTTAGTGAACTATTTCCACAAGAAAAAAAAATCACCGTAAGGCTCCCAGGACTCAGTGGGGGTGACCTTAGCCAAAATGCCCAACAGTGGGGAGCTGGAACCTGAAGCGACCCATCTTCATTAGTAAAACACAGTGGATGTTTGGGGATACCATCCCATCCTCAAATTTTTTGGCCCAGAATTGTTCCTGTCTAAAAGAAATGCAGGGACCAAAATGGAGCAGAGACTAAAGAATGGCAGGTCAGTGACTGGCCCAACTGAGGATCCATCCCATAGGTATGCACCAAACTCTGACACTATTATTGATCCTATGCTGTGCTTGCAGACAGGAGCCTCACATGTCTGTCCTCTGAGAGCCTATACCAGCAACTGACTTAAACAGAAGAATATACTTACAGTCAACCATTAGACTGACGTCGGGGACCCTTATGGAGGAGTTAAGGAAAGGATTGAAGGAACTGAAGGAGATGACATCCCCATAGGAAGACCAACAGTCTCAACTAACCTGGAACCGCCCCCCAAAGACTAAGCCACCAACCAAAGTGCGTACATGATCTGGTCTGAAGCCCCTAACACATATGTAGCAGAGGACTGTTTTGTCCGGCCTCAGTGAGAGAGGATGTACAAAATCCTGTAGAGACTTGATGCACCCAGAGGCAAAGGGAAGACTGGGTGAAGAACGCTGGGAGGGGGAACTGGGAGTGGGTCACATTTAGGATTATAAATAAATAAATAAATAAATAAATAAATAAATAAATAAATAATCAATTAATTAGTAATAAAAAAGTTTCAGTTCTCCAACCTAGAAAGGTTATCAGAAATAAGTTAAACTTTGGGCAAAACAGTTTTCCATTTATTTTGTGTTAGTTTCTTACAAGCAGCCATTAAGGACACTTCTGTTCAATTTTGTATTCCCAGGACCTAAAATAAGATTAGCCAATGACAGCACCATGCAAATATTTGATTGCTGTTGAATAAAACAAAACTGCAGAAATACATTTATCTATAAGAGAAAAGTGATGTCAAAGTAAACAAATCTATAGATTTTAGAATTAGCCTTATCCAAATTTCTCTATTAGCAAATGCCAGTTATGTCTACTCTTCAATTATGTATGTTTTCTCTCATCTTTGCCACATGCTCAACATGAGAGCCAGGCACACATTCCATTTCCATGTCTAGTAGTTGCCTAGAACAAGACATGGGCATGGACAGCTTCCTGCCCAATGAGTCTTGTAAACAAGATTGTCTTAATTTGTACTTAACCTAGAACAAGTCTATAGTCAACATCATGAGGATTATAGATCAAAAGCAAAGGAAGACAGTGGCTTCAAGATGCCTTTAGTGAGTTTCTGAAATAACCTTAAATTTTCCAACCTGGAGATTTAGTGTGCTCTACACTAGCACTTATATGACTTATTTGGTTTCTAGTACTAACTGTGGGATGCGAGTCATGAATCCATTGCTGCAAAAGAGTTTTAAAAATATGTGGTAACATAGTCTAGTGCACCACATAAAAGAATTTTATGTGCTTCATATTCTTTTAAAGTACCATATGTCAGAAGAATATACTGGATTGTGGGGCTTAGCTTTCCCAGGGATTGAGTGAAGTGCTCATGGCTCAAGTCTTCAGGAAGAATGAAGAGTTCAAAGTATCTGGAAATGAGAGAAGGGAATGAGATGGTAAGTGGATACAAGCAAATCATGTGAGGGTCTGCAGGTTATTGAAATAAGAAGCTTTTCAGCAGTGGAGTGTAATAACCCACTTGTGATTTAGTAATTGCTTTGGCCTAGGTGCTGGCTAAGGTACAAAAATGAGGGCAGATCCAGGGAAGCTTTACTCTTGGTCTTATGCGGTCCTGGCATGTGAAAGGGCTGATGCAGATTAGAGTGACAACAATCAAAATGACGAAATGTATGATTTCAGCCTCTGAATTTAATGTAAACAGTCTGGCAGAATTTGCTGGTAGATAGGATGTGGTCCATGAGAAACAGAAAAGAGTAGAGTTGAAATGTGTCATAAAAGAGGAAAAGCATAAAATCTTTGTGGATTCCTTAAGAAATATGGCATGTGTTTGTGTGTGTGTGTATTCTATATAGTTCTTTTTCTTTGTTTTTCATCTTTAGTTTCTTTTTGTTGGATATTTTATGTATTTACATTTTAAATGTTATCCCCCGTCCCGGTTTCCCCTTCTCCCATCCCCCTCCCCCTGCTTCAATGAGGATGTTCCTATTCCCACCCACCCACTCCCACTTCAAGACCCTGGCATTTTCCTGCACTGGGGAACAAACCTTCACATGACCAAGGGCTTTTCCTCCCATTGTTGCCCAACAAGGTCATCCTCTGCTACATATGCAGCTGGAGCCATGAGTCCCTCCATGTGTACTCTTTGGTTGGTGGTTAAATCCCTGGGATCTCTGGGAGTCTGGTCATTAGACTCTAGTAATCTGAATGGTCATGTGCATGACTGATTTTGTGGTATGTAGTCAGTTGATTTATAGTTATAACCAAACAAAAATTAAGATGAAACACCAACTATTGAATAGTACAAACAGTTGAGAAGAGACTTCTGGAAGATATGAGAACCATTCACCCCAGATACTGTTTTACATTAGCATTTTCCTATGGGAAAATCTGAAGTTGTCATTCAGTATTGTCTCTTAGTAGTTTTTTGTAAATACATATTTTATTTAGATTTTGAATCCCTTAAGTAGCCTACTCTTATAATAATATGCATTTATACTGTTATATCTCATGTTTTATCTAAAAAGCTGTTCAATCAGTGTTTCCATAATAAAGGAAGTAAATATCAAGTAGTTCACAACTTCAGTGGCTTAAGATTTAAACACTTTGTATGAGCAATATGTCCTTTTGAGACAATGGACATTTTTAGTGAGACAAACAAGCATTTTATATTGGGAACTGATGATTTTCCTTTGCTAGGCCAAAGCTCAGTTTCAAAACACAGCCATGATAATGTCTAATTACTAAACCACCAGGAGACTGAGAATTCCAATTTTAGTGTGAAAATGAAATGGAAGATGATATTGAATAAGAATGTCCTCATTAGTCTTCAAAACGTTCTCACATTGAAAGGATGGCAAAGTCTTAGAACACTGGACTGACTTCCAGGAAATGCCTGAATAAGTCAGAAATATTGTTGTCTTTCTTAAAGAAGAATCTTCAGTGGAAAGCAATTTTAATAAGGTTCTTTATCTGTAAGTTTTTATGATGTTCTATAACAAGATAAAAATTATATTACATGATTTTTTGTTTTATAACATTAAACACATGATGCGGTGAAATCTTTATACCTACATTTTTAGAAATGGGCAATGGCTTTTTTTGCTAGAAATGCTCTCATAGTTTAGAATCCCCCAATCAGACTCGGTGATAATGTTTCTGTTCATCCTTGCAGTGAATATTAAAATATTTATTTCCAAGAGTGACCGACATAGAAGTAGGTTAATGGCAGAGAGGGGAAAATGATATACAATTGTGCAATTTCAGTTGGCACAAAAAAAAGAGGAGATTTAAAACAACATGTGGGGAAACTTTAGATTATGATTTACCTTATGTGTAAACCTCAGACAAGTTGCTAGTTTTCATCAAACTGTCATCCGTTAGCTGATCAAGAGAGTGAGTAGGGATGGAAGGTAAAGATATAAGAATAGAAGCAATATCCAGGCTGCAGAAGTAGCCATACAAGTTTGAGGACAGTGACCTGAGATTTGAACGAACTGGTTTCAAAAGTACATCAAAGAACTTTGCTTCATCTACACCAAGGGAAACTGAATTTAAAGGAATTGGAGTAGTGCTACACAGATGTCAGGCTCCTGTGGGACGCACCTTCAAGATTCAAGGAAGTATAGCTAACAGCAATAAAGCAGGTATAGTATCATACAACAATTAAATGATGCAACAGTAAATGTTATTTTAAGAGCAGAGTTTTCTGAGTTCGTTGGACTGAAGGTTTGTTTAAGATATCAATAGAAGATAGTAAACTTGATCTTTAAAGATGTGGAAGGCTTAATTATGAGAAGTGATGCCCTTTGAAACAGATTTAAAAGTAAGATTTTTCAGTAATACACATACAAGATTGGAGAGAGTGAGGGGGAAAGGAAGTGAAAGGGGGAGGGGGTGGGGGAGGGGGAGAGGGAGAGCTAGAGAGAGATTGGGATAGAATGAAAAGTACTGAAGGGTTGCTTGGAATAAATCCCCAGGAAAGAGAAAGGGAGAAAGGCAAAATGAAAGGAGACCACACCAACTTCTTAAACTCACTGCCTTTTTTCTCTCTGTGAGCCTCATAGGAAACTCTTGAACCAAAATTTTAAAGGTAGACACCGTCGAACAGAGCTTGCTGCATCTTTGTACCATTCTCTTATCCCATGACTGACAGGTTGTCTGGAAATGACCATGACTAAGACAAGCTAAGACAGTGTCTGAAGAGAGCAGTAGGTGATGGCTACTTCTATTTCTTTCCTGACTGGTTCACAAGTGCTCTCTTGAAGGTGATTCTAAGTGATATGGTTTCCTCAATGCACACACGAATAAATGCAAGATTTAGTTTATAAAGGGGGAGGGAGTATGGGAGAGGGGCATTCCAGAGATCAGCCCAGGAAAGGGAATAACATTTGAAGTGAAAATATAGAACATATCCACTAAAAAAATAAATAGTAATAAAAACAGAAAGGAAAAAGCAGAAACATTCTTTAGTTTTGTGGCCATTTCTCTTTGGATCCAAACACCTAGGATTATTCCTGATAACAGCCTTGGATGTATGCCAATTTAAAATGTTTTAAGTAGTTTTATAACCAAGCAACTTAATTATTCATTCAGACACGTGTTGCCAAAGAAGGGGATGGAACAGATTTGATGATGCTCAGGTTCAACTAAAGGAAAATGAGTTGCCTGAAACAAGAGATGAGGGAGGAGAAAGAAGTAACTGAAATGGAAAATGACCAGGTGCAGAGTGCAACTTTCCGTTTTTAGTAGACCTAAAGATGATTCTGTTCCAACATAACCAATTGACTTTATTCACGAATGACTTCTTTGTGTCTTCATTTTTGTTCTCTACATTATTTATGTTCTTTAGTAAGTACTACATTTTGAACTCATGAAGTTACTGTTAGGACTGAATAACATAACAAGGTAACATCTTTTTTTATTCTAAGAGGCAGCTATTTTGTTCACAGTTTTTTAAACAAAGCTGAAGCTGGATCAATGCATCCAACAGCACCCTGCAATCAGAATTGACTAAGGCAGTTATGGTTCTGCCAAAGCATCTAAAGCATGGTCCTGGAAACCTGCAATAGAATCAAGAGGTTGGGAAACATTGCCAGTGACAGGAGTGGACTGACTCTTGGGAAACAGGTGTGTGTGTGTGTGTGTGTGTGTGTGTGTGTGTGTGTGTGTGTGTGTGTGTGTGTGTGTGTGTGTCTGTAGTTGGGGTAAGGACCACATTACCTGTCCATTTTAGCCAGAGCTTCAGAGGCAAATGTGAGTCTGATGAGTTTAGCAGAGTTCTAGCTAGGTGTTTGAATGCAAACTGTCCACCCATAAACATAGACAAGCAACAAGTAACTCGGTTCCAAAGGGGTCTGATTTCTTTCATAGATTATTTTAAGGAGAACTAAGTTATAATCCGAATATGATGCATAACATGGCATGTTGTTGTGCTATTTGATATGTATAGTGATGAGCTAGATTTCCCACAATGCTTTAGGTTTATTGCAACCAATATAATTATAAAATAATCACATTGTTTACCTCCCCCTTTCCTTCCCCCTAACCTTAGGAGGTGTGCTGACAAATGAAGACATTTCTAAGCAAGCCTGAATACTTTTTCCAATAAATGTAAAATTAAAGATCAGTTAGCTATATTTTCCTGTCTCTGAGGTCCATAAAATGATGATGAATCTCAGAGCAGATTGTTATATTTGAAGACTTCTGGCATTAAACATGATTGGCACATCATAACTTTAAATGAAATGAATAGCCCAGTTCTCCATATTGAAAAATTTGGGCATGTGAATCATTGAAAATTATTTTTGGAACAATAAATAGCATGAACATGGAAATAAAGATATGGAATTAAATTATAGCTTTTTTTTGGTTCTATGGTATAGTTTCATCGCTAAGTATTTGCTATTTTTACTATCCACAATTATATTCTGTCAATTATAAAAAAAAGAAAGATGGTTAATTTTAAAAGATGACAATAATGAGGCAATGAATTTGGTTTTCACCATATATTAAACAGAATTTCTGCATACCAGGACACTGATAGTAATATTTAGGTTTTCAAGAGCTGTGTATCATAAAGTTTCATTGGGCTCCACAATGACAATGGGGCCAAGTTATAGGCTAATTTAGGGAAAGGTCACATAATATGACCATTTCAGCTAGGATTTAAAGGGCAAGTGTGATTTGCGGTGTTGCTAATGTGAACGAAGCAGAGAAAAAGAGGCGATAATCTTGTTACATTAAATAAAAATCTGTGTGAAGTTCTGTTATTGATCTTCTTTGTGATAAGACATTATCTATGACAATAATTTTTAGTCAAACACACTCTAGACAAGCTTAGAAAATGCCTCTGAACTGTCATCTTATTTCAGATCATAGTACATATATTTTATGTAGAAATGTTTAGTTTTTAAGTAGATCCTTTCAGTATGCTCTTTATTCCTAACTTCTACTGGTATCTCAATATGATTAGAACAAAGCAGCCTAAACAGCCATGGTATACAAGTTGTCTGGCTTCTGATCCACAATGTAACCCAGCTTTAAATTCTGATTCATAGCATGATTTGCATAGAGTGAATCTTACTCATACCTGGAGTAATAGTGGAAAACACCAAAATAGCAGTGAATGGAAAGTGTCAACCATAGCAGTGTGTGGTACACACTATATTAAACAACGACAACAACAACAGCAACAACATCAAAAGCAAAGGCCAAACAAAACCCTAGAAGAGCTACAAAGTGGAGGGAGTTGAGGGCTTTAGTTCCTGAGTGTAGCTAGTGGATGAGGCTCCCCAGTGGGGAACGTCTTGGCTCAGAGATTAAAGAAAAATAGACATGAATGGGTAACTGTTTCATTTCTGGAAACATATAAAAGGGCTCTATATGATGCCTACAGCCAGTAGACTAAATACTATTTCTACCATTTAGGCCTCTAATATATTTCCATGACTACTATTTATCTGTACTCTTCCAGCCCTTTAACTGCAACATAATCACAGAAGTTTGGAGTTAGAATGAACTAAGACTTTTTCATCCTGCTCTTGTGAAAGCTGCGATCCAGCAACTAAAGCAGACCTGGCAAGGTCGTAGCCTGTCAGGTAAATATCACTGCACAAACATTCCCCTGTCTATCTTTGCTGCTCCTGGTTAATCCACTTTAGTCAGCGAAGAAATAAAAAAATCGATTATTTGTGATGGAAATTATATTTAAGTGACAGTAGATCCTTTCAGCTTATGAAGCCAGTGAAAATGACTACTAGATTATTTTCCCTAAATTCTCCCTTCATCACAAAGTACAACTGCAAAAGTACTCACCAGAGTAAACGAATATTTCTTCTTCCAGAGACTTCTAATATTTCCAGGTGTTTTTCCCACGTGGGAGGGAAAAATGCCCTCTGGTCTTGGGCTCACATCTGGAAAAGATGTTAACCACACACCATTTTTTTTTCTATTCCACAGCTCTGGCCCAGGACAAAGTTCTACTTTTTCTTGGAATTGCAAGCTTATTTTTTATTGCTGCTTAGAAATATTTTGCCTTTATGAATGCGCCTGTGTACAGTCCACTACTTGCAATTTTGAAAGGTGCCCTAGGTTACAAATATTATCCATGTGGGCTTTGAGTAAAATCAAGATTATTTTCGTCACCTTGGAGCTTTCCTGAATCATGGGAAAGATTCTATGTGTTGTTCACACACCTAGTGTTCAATGGGTGATGTTAAAATTTTAAACTTGAGATCAGTTCCTAGATGTTTTCATGATAGAATTTTCTCACTAACTTTTCATTATATTTATCTGAACTCACCTTTTCAATGCGTGTGCTTGTCTTTCTTCTATTAACTATGCTTTAGTTAAAACTGCTTATTTTATCAAGGTACAATAAAAATTTAGAAGTCATTATCTGAGAAAATCTTTTTGGGGTGGATTCTCAAGTCAAGACCCTAAGATTTCAGCAAAGGATATAAAAGAAAAAGCAAATCCTCAAATCTCATCAAACTTACATTGAAATAGAGGACGGTATACTACATAGAAGAAGATAAAGCAATACAAACAGTGATTTTTAGATCTTAGTGAAGTCCTTTTAAAACCTAAACAGGGTAAAAGATGCTGGGATAGGCACACAGTTTTAGACTGTGGTCAGCAATGGGCTCTCCAAGTTCTTTGTCTTGAAACAGAAAAAGGAGGGATTAAAGGCGAGAACATTAGACCACATCCAGGAGAGTAGTGTGCTTGCTTTTTTCCTCACCTTTAATTTCCTCTTCTTCCTAACATTCTCACTGACTGAGAGCCAGGAATTTGGAAGCAGCCTGTAAAGGACTATCTGTATTCCCTTTTCTGAGAAACATCTTATAAACAGGACTATGAATGAAATTGAATGTCAAACACATGCATGGGCCTCCTTGAGACCTATGTGCAATAAGAATTCTTTGACCTTTATAAATCTGTTTTAATCTAATTCTCTTTTAAATGTGCACAATGCACTTCAAATCCTACTAGAATCTCTTGATGAAGGATAGTTCATTAAATAAAATATGTTTGTATGAATATAGTATATATGTATATATGGAATCTAAAGAGGACACAATGTCCTAGCTAGAAATCTCATGCCACATGTAAAATTTCCAATGATAGGAATGGGTTGTATCTTGACGAGTTGTTTTCCCAAAGGGTCCTAGGGAATGTTCCAAACATCCTAGGATACAGCCAAGGCTATGGTTTGCTCTCTACAATCTGAAGACAACACTTGTCATTGAGCACAGAGAACTGATCTGTTTCTTAACTGGAAGCTCATTCCCTACTGATAAGCATTCATGATTCTGGAAGGTACTCTTCATGCTAATCATCAATATAATCCAACTACAAACCCTCCAACCTATGACAGTGACCTGCCTACAAGATATACTGGTGTAATAGTGGTACAACTGGTAAAGGAGTAGCAAACTTCTTTTTTGGTTGAATTTAAGGCATACTTAATGAGGTTGAACCCGTACTGGGCACTGCTAACCTAGCAAAGAACCTGAGACTTCATGGGTCTAGGGGAAAACCTAACACTACTGCTCTGCTAATGGAACATAACAAAAAAAATGATTCATAATGATATACAGCTATACCTCTGGATTAGTGCCCCACTCAGTTCTTACCGGAGAAGCTTTTTTTATCAGTAGATGTAAATTATCACAAGCCCAACAGTTAGACAATGTACATACAGTGAGAGACTTTGAAACTTAATCCTAAATGGGATGTCTTCCTCAAAGCTCTCATCAAGACTCAGGGTTCTGTAGGAAAAAGGAGAAGGAAAGACTATAAGCGCTACCGGGTAAAGTGTTCTCCAGACACATCAGAACTGATGTACATGTGAACTCACAGAGATTGTGGCACTGTACACAAAAGCCTGATGGGGCTCCAGCACTGAGATGGAGCAGTAAACATATAATCTCCTAGTGAAGAAAGTATCTGCAATCCAGGCAGTAGTGATACATGACTTTAGTACCAGCACATGGGAAGCGGAGGCAGATGAATTTATGAGGCCATCCTGGTCTAAAAAGTGAATTCCAGAACAACCACCTGGAGCTACATAGAAAAACTCTGTCTCAGAAAAGAAGAAGGAAGAAGAGGGGGAAGGTGAAGAGTAGGAGGAGGAGAAAGAAGAAGAGGAAAAAGAAGACACTATTTGCAATCGATTCCTCCAATGAAATGCCATTAGGTAATTTCAACCCAAATGGCAGGTCCCATACCCAGGAATGGGAACTCATACAAATCAGAGATATTTTGTCTTGTTGGTGTTTCACATTTTTGTTTGATTCTTGTGTTTGTAATTTTTATGGATCTTTTTGTTTGTTTTTGTTGGGGGACAGAGAGAGACAGAGACAGAGACAGAGACAGAGAGAGAGAGAGATAGAGAGAGAGATATTAAAAAAAAACAAAAATACAAAACAAACAAACACAACACCCTGTTTATACCTCAGTGCAAGTCCCTAGAGAATCTGGACTACACAGTATTGAGTTGTATTCCTTCTGCTTATGACATTTACAGGTCCCCACTCCTTTTGTCATAAGCCAGAATTAACATTACTGCCTCATCCTGAATTCTCAGAACTTGTAGTCAAGTGGTATCTGTATACTGTATTTAATGCATTAATTGCATATTGATAGATATGTAGTAATATTAGGGAATGTTTTTCATGGTGGTAATAAAAGTGTAGAAAAAACTCTTAAAATAAAAGTATATAGCAAGTAATAGATTTTTCAGGAAATTCTTATGAAAAAATTAATCACAGTTAAGTCAATAACTGGAGAGAGTCTCAGTCAGTGTGTGCTTCTTGAACTAAGCCATTATCGTTTTGAAAGAAGAGGTTGTCTAAGTGTGATCCATTCATCAACTTTATCAACTCTGATCTGTTACTTGTAAAGTGATGCACAGGTGTGTTCATCTCCTGAGAGGCTCTGCCAGAATCTTACTGATACAGCTGAGAATGCTTGCAGCTAACCACCAGACTGAGCATGTGGACTCCAATTGAGGAGTTAGAGAAAGGACTGAAGGAGCTGAAGGGGTTTGCAACCTCATAGGAAGAACAACAATATCAACCTACCAGACCTTCCCAAAGCTCCCAGGGACTAAACCACCAACCAAAGAGTACACATGGAGGGACCCATGGCTCCAGTTGCATATGTAGCAGAGGATGGCACTGTCTGGCATCAATAGGAGGAGAGGCCCTTGGTGAAGAGAGGAGAGGCCCATTGTGAAGGCTCAATGCCCCAGTGTAGGGGAATGCCAGGGCATTGAGGTGGGAATAGGTGGGTGGGAGTGGAAGCATCTTCATAGAATCAGGAGGAGAGAGAGGGACATGGGAGGGGGGAAGGGGTAACATTTGAAATGTAAATACAGAAAATATCCAATAAAAAAGAATGAGAGAAATATGAAACGATGTCTACAGTGAATTTTACTGCTTGGGTAAAAACCTTAGGGTAGGAAAGCTTTTAAAGAGGTAGGTGTGCTTGTGGAATATACTTGTAGCTGCCATACACAATTGGAATGATCATGGATGAAGTTAGAGTATCAGTGCCCTGAAGCTGTAATTTGTAATTTGTGAGTCAGATGTGAAAGACATAGGGTGCTTGCCTTTATGAAGTACAGAATTATTGGGGAAATAAATGTGTAGGCCCTAACCCTGGGAAAGACACTTTCATGCCTTTAAACATCCGAACCCAGCCAATTTTTCAGGTCATTATTTTAATGACCTCTTCGAATAACATGGAGTCAAAGGTTAAAGACCTAGGAGCAGCTTTCAAAGACAAGCACTGCTAGCTTTTTCTCTTCTTGCCAAGTGGGCCTCATTGTTTGGCAAGTATAGTGTTAGCAAGTTTAATTTAGAAGTAAACAGTCTTAAGAAAGGCATTAAGTCCTTAAATTCTATAGTTTTGTGACCCAAAGATTTAAGGACTACAGTCAACTACGGAGGTCCTTCCATTCTCATTGAGTCTGGTTCTACATGCATGGCTTATTGTCTCTCTACTGCTTTGAGCCCTCATGACTCAGGGTCTTTCTTCATGTCTCAAAAATTTAGGAATACAGGACATGTATACAAAGCATAAGAGGTGAGGAAATGGATATTTGAGACTAAGGCAGGAAAAAAAGAAGTAACTTTGCTTAAAACCAGAGCAAACGTAAACTTACCATTTCATTTTGACAGAGTTTCTGTGGTTCTAAGATATTTTACTGAGTCACCTAGTCAACCACAACGTAATTTCTGAAACCTTGTAATGTAACGATCCAAATGTTTAAAATCTCCTCAGCCACTGAGTACATACTGTCTTTACTACACAGTTCCACACTCTGTAAAACTGGTAGGGTCCAAGATGTGAGTCTGTATTCCAGCTACTTTGGAGGCAAAGGCAGAAGCATCACATGTTTAAGACCTGTCAGGATTATTAGAGTATCAGCTGTCAGGATTATATCATGAGTTTAGGCCAAGACAATTCCATGAGAACCTATCTTAAAACAAACAAACAAACAAACAAACAAACAAAAAAGAGGAATGGAGATTTAGCCCAGTGGTAGAGCTTTTGCACAGCATGCTTAAGGCTCTAAGTTCAATAATATATATTCTCATTCTTCCGTTTAAGTAAATTTCTTGTGATATTATTTTAAATATACTTCATGGTTCAATTGAACTTGGAGAAGAGCCTAGAAATGTATAGTTGTAATAATACACACACACACACACACTCACACACACCACACATACACACACACACACTCAAATTTTACACTGAATGAAAGCGAGAAAACAATAGCCTCAAAACACAATTTTAATCCACAAAGTAAATATTCAAAATGTTCAAAATCAGTTCTCTGTTTTATAATGAGTCTTTTTTGCTTTGGGGGGAAAAAGCCAAGAGGATAAATAATACATGCTTCTCACTAAAGCTTTGTGTTTTCACTGCAATTTCCTACTCAAGCTTTGAGACAGATGCTTCTGTAATTTCATCTTTCTTTCATCCGCAAGGTTCCTTGTTGTTTGCAGGAAAGTCTATCCACGTATCTCCATTGTCGTAGGTATGGGTAGGAAGGAAGGAAATGCTAAAGCTTGTACTAGGAGTGGGAAGACCACTCCTATATGCAGACATCCTTAGCCTCAACCTTGTGTTCTATACATTGCAAGGCATCTCCATTCATTTTGTAAAGTCAATTTCTTGCAGCACCACTGAAAATATAGCTCATGATTCAGTTGGTTTGATGAAGAAGCCTGAAGATGCACATTTCTAGTAAGTCTCCAGGTGGTGCGAATGCTGCCGATCCACGGACCCCACTTGGGAACTAAATTCCCATTCTGTCTCTCAACTACTGAGCTCCCTGATCAGTCTCTCTTTCCAAACAATATTGCTGATGCCAAGAAGGGCTTGCTGGCAGAAGCCTGATATAGCTGTCTTCTGAGAGGCTCTGCCAGAGCCTGACCAATACAAATGAGGATGCTTACAGCCAACTATCAGATTAAGCACAGGACTACAATGGAGGAGTTAGGGGAAGGACTGAAGGATTAAAGGGATTTGCAACCCCATAGGAAGAACAACAAATCAACCAACTAGATACCCCAGAGCTCCCAGAGACTAAACCACCAACCAAAGAGTACACATGTGTGGGCCTCCGTTCTGGAGGTTTTCTACAGAGATCTCTGGTCGGGCTAGGTACTAGGGTCTAGGAGAAAGGAAGAGAACTCAGGAAGGTATTGTTCCGCCTCTGTTTCAGGCCGGGCTTAGCCAGCAGGAGACAAGATTCCCATCGAGGAGTGCAGGAGGGCTTCTAGCGGTGATTTTGGGAGAGCAGATCTCTTCCCCAAGTGGAGGTGTTACAGCTCTTATGACAGAAGCTCTCAGATGACAGAGTGATTCTTGTACACCTTTAATTCTGAACTCGAATCTTAAACACAGTTTTTTTGGGAGGGTCACCTCATCTACATATTCGCGGGCGTGGTCCCGTCTCTATGACTGATCTTCTTAAGCCTATGTAACCTGCGGTCACTTCCTCACCTGTGGAGGAGGGGCTTGGGGCATTGCTCTATGTGACTTGGTCTGTCTCAAACTTCTCTATAGGGGTTTATGGGGGGTGGGGGCTGCATCTAGTGAGACCCTGATCTGGGAGGCTGGGAATGCACCTGCCATCCATTTTAGTGTCCCTTGGGATTTGACCTGTCTAGACCAGGAATTAGGGTACCTTTTACAACTCACTGACCCCCACATATGGAAAGACCCATGACTCTAGCCACATATGTAGCCAAGGACGGCCTTATCCAGTGGGGGAGAGACCCTTGGTACTGGTGAATGCTTGATGCCCCCGCATAGGGGGAAATACTAGGGCAGTGAGGCAGGAGTGGGTGGGTAGGTGGGGGAGCACCCTCATAGAAGCAGGGCGAGGGGGTGGAATAGGTGGTTTGCAGAGGGGAAATGTAAATAAATAAAATAAACAATAAAAAAAATTCCTTTCTACCGGAAGAGAAGGTCATTTGGTTCAGGGAACCTGCCAACTTGGAGCCCAGGTTTTTCTTTCTGGGTCACGCTCTGGTACCGGTATCTCAGAATTCCCTCCTCCGAAAGCCTCCAATATCACTCCGTGTACTGTATACCTATTACAAGTCTATCTCCTGATGGATCTAAGGACTGACAAAGGTCAACTGTTTACTAGCATCCATGCAAAGCTCCTTTTGGTACAGATCCAGCGGGAGGGAGAAATAGAAAGGGAATAAGGCCATTTCTGTTCCTTCTTGCTCCAGCAGTCAGTGTTGGGATGGGTTGTACTCTTAAGCACTTGTGCAAATGCCAGAGGAAATTCTACCCTGTAGAAACTTGTGCCGAACCTTAAGGCTCACAAAACCATGGATGATTTCTGGGATCATCAACACAAGAAGGAACCATTACACATAAAGTACTCTTCATGGGGTGAAGACTTTCCTCTGTCTGCACTCTCTCCCACATGGCCATACAGTGTGGTTGGCCATGAGCAAACGTGGGAGTCCCACTGTTTTCAACTGAAACCTCACTTTAACTTCCAGTGAATTCCAGTGAGTCATCAGTTCATTTCTTGGATCTCAGTTTTTTATCTTTAAAGTAGGAATAAAATAAAATTGCATCTCTTTTCCCTTCCACCCCCACACTTATTATCGAGGTTAAATCTTCCTTCTTCAGCCTTCAGCTCAGTTCCTCCCTTCTTAGTTATGATTGTTACCTGTATATAATCAGGAAGTAATTTTCCATTGCATTCCCTGGTTCTCTGGAATTGGTGTTTTTGTTTTGATTGACGGTTTACTAGTCCTCTGCCTTCCCGGAAAGGAAGATGTCCCCTTTGCCCTTTGTATCTCTCTTCCATCTGGCACAGAGTCTGGTGCCTGATAGAAGTGTAATTATCAAAACAATGTGTGATCATTCTCACAATCAGAATTAATATCAGAGGCTGGCACCAAGTAGGTGAGTAAAAAACACCGCTGATTTTTTTTTTTTTTTTAGTGCAAATCACACTTTAAACAGATATTTTATTTTGTTTCTGAATACTGAAATCATGGGAAAGAATAGAGTGGATTTGGAACAACTTTAGTTTGGACTGTCCAAGTCAAGAAAAAAAAATGTGGCTATGATAAGAAACTGGCTTGAATAACTGGAAGAAAATGCACTTTTTAAAATTTAAGAAATTGAATACCCACGGTTAAACACAAAGCTTAATAAATATAAAGTTGTGATCCTCAGCTTTGTTCGTCTGCATCACTCATGCTGCCAATTGGGGCTTCTTTTATAAAGCTGGTGAAGGCGATTCCCTTCCGTGTTTACCATAGCCCTCCCCTTCCTTTTCACAGTTCAGGAATTATTTGAACGGTGCCTTTCCTATCAGCCAGTCCAAATATCCTCTTGTTAAATATTTCTGGGGCCTGTACTTGAAGAAAGACATGATTTTCTCAAATCTGTGAACAGGACACTTTTTTAAAATGTCAAAATAAACCATCTGCTTGTACAACTGTTTCTAATTACTTCCCTGCCTAGACTCTCCACTGGAGGAGTTTGGCACCCGCACCCCGCCCAGAGCGGATCCACTGCCCAAGTGTTCGCAGGCAATTGAGCCTCCAGGAGGAGCCCAGAACCTGTGAGCTCCGGTATCCCAAGTCCTTCTGCCTGGACATCTGCTGGTGACACTTCTTCCTCCTGCTGCCTCCGGTGGAAGCCCCACCTAGCAGCAGTGCAGCTGGTCTGCCCTCCCGCCTGCACAGCTCAGCATGCATCCCCCAGGCTTTAAGAACTTCTTGTTGCTGGTGTCCTCCCTTCT
This sequence comes from Rattus rattus, assembly GCF_011064425.1. Taxonomy (NCBI): domain Eukaryota; kingdom Metazoa; phylum Chordata; class Mammalia; order Rodentia; family Muridae; genus Rattus; species Rattus rattus. The sequence continues at coordinate 1,263,549 of NC_046165.1, read as the reverse complement.
CTTCATTGGGCTGTCAGCTGCACCTCAAAGCTTCTCACCATCTCTGAGGTAAGTTTGGTTTATTGTTGTTTGAGACACACCTGCCCTGCTGTGGGTGGCAGAACTCAAGCTTACAGATGACTGTCCTAAGCCAAGAGCAGTTACTAAGTGGGACGCGAGATAAACAGTTTTCAACCTGTTCTGCCTTTTCTTTCCTTATTATCTAACCTTAATCTTGCTTCGTATCTGTTCATTCACTTTTCCTTTGGAAAAATACTCATTGAATAAAACAAGGATCATTTCTCCCTCTGCAAATACGTGTTAGGGTTGTTTGTTTGTTTTTGTTGTTTTACCTCAAATCAAAGATGAGCACACTTGTCTCACCTCATAGCCTGTAAGGCAGTTTTATTTCCACTTAATAATATAGCACCTGCTTGATGGTCCTGTCACATCTTTTATTGCATTTTGAAAGAGACAAGTTCCGTTCCAACTTTTTAAGCGTAGACTTCTTAAGGTCTGCTTCAAACACAATTTAAAAGCATTGCTTCCTATCATATATATCATACGTTAAATTTCTATATATCCTTCTCTTTATTTTTACAAAATAATCTCCCTCTAGCTATTAGGTAGCAATGGGTACTTTTTAAAGAGAAAGAACAAAAAGCCAGCCAAGTATCATACTTCAGACTAATTTACATTTAATCAAAATGTGCATTTAAGATTCAGTGGCAATCCGCCAAGGAGCAAGAGGCTGTCGCCTCTACTTGGAAGGTGCTATTTTTAGTCATATTTAAAACAGCCCTTCAGAGGCTTGCTTGGCCCACAGAGAAATGAGTGAGGCTGCAGGCCTCTGCTCCATGGAGTATGGGCTGGGAGTAAAAGGGGCGGTGTCTGTGTCTGACTGTGGCCTAGCTGTGGCCTTTCTTATCTCCTGCAGAAGCCTGTCGGGCGCCCCCTGCAGGCTGTCCCGGGCAGAGTCCGAGCGCAGATGTCGTGCACCTGGGCAGCCCCCAGGGAGCGCTCTGTGCCATGACCGTGGCCGGTGCGAGTGTGGGGTGTGCATCTGTCACGTGACTGAACCTGGCACCTACTTTGGGCCACTGTGTGAGTGCCATGACTGGGTATGCGAGACCTACGACGGGAAAACCTGTGCAGGTAAGGCAGAGGCACTGCCCGCTTGGGAGTCACCTGCCTCCAGACAGTTATTGCTATCAGAAGTCACGCTTCTATGAAATTTCAGTATCATTTATTACAATATTTCTTCTCTGGAGCATTCACTTAAGTGAAAATTATAAATATAAGTGTATATTATAAGCATATAATTATATATAAATGTATTTGATATAAACATATGTTTAAATGTATATAAATATATTATATATGCATACTTATATACATTCTACACTTCACTTGACTTTCCTGTGGCCCCTTTTCGTGGACTGGCTTCTTCACAGCCTCACCACTAGAGTTACTTTGATGGACTCCCTTATCTCTCTTGTGCATGTTAATCATATTTGAAGATTCTGATCCTCATCTTATAGGAAATATAATCTGGCAGATTTGCCTTTGAGGTCAGATTTGCCTTTCACTCCTAGGATGGGCTTCACAGACAGAAAGAGAGGAACATATCTAAAACCACAACAAAAAAAAAATTACAAAGTCGCATACTTACTTGGATGAGTTTTGTTTTAACTTCTGGAAATTCTGAGCTTCCGTGCAGTCAGAGTGGAGGGAAAGTATATTTATTTCTCTTGCACAATTGAAAGCATATTTCAAGTTCATCAGAATGTGTCACTGAAAAGGGACAGAACCTTTAACCTCTTTAACAATTGTGTGTAAAATCGGGCCATTTACTTGTGGCTAGCAGCCTGCCTCAGTTAATTTATTGTGACCAATGCAGGAAACTCACTAGCAAAGCCAGCATAATGTGTGCCAAACAGGGCTTGGTTCATTAATAGGAAAACAAAGCAAGTTATTTTACCCTTGAGGCTGCTAGGACTTAGGTGTCCAACAATAACATCAAGAGATCAAAACTAAATTTATAACAACAATGTTTCCACTCAGAATCTGGGCCTAAGAGTACATTGGGAGAGTTCTAATAATTAGGTTGTGTGGGTCTTAAAGAAATAACCCTAGAAGGTACTCCAAGGAGCTTGGGTACTTCTAGGTGGTTTGTTTGTGAGACCTTGTGAGCACTATGACTCAACCCTTGTCATATAACTACAATAGCTTCAAGCTTGAATTATTAGGGGTAGCTCCTTGAAATGAAAGCAAAGCTTTTATTTGCATTCCATTCCAAATTCAACGATCACCCAGTCTGTAATCATGCTTTTGTGCATGCTTTATTGGGGTCCTTTATCTGCTTTCCTACTCCACCCTTATCCCTTCCAACACCCCAACACTAGGTAGGAGAAAAAGAAGGATAAAGGGGAAAGAGAGCGCTGATCTCCTTAGGTTACTTCCTGCTGATTAGAGGCATTTAGTCCCTTGAGGCAAGTTTGAACTTCATCATCAGTATATCCAATTCCTTCTTCTTATCTCTGCTCACAACCACTTCAGCAAACAGCAGCAACAGGGAAGCAGCAACATCCTCTCTCAGGGCTCTGGCATTTGTAGACCCTCTGAAGAGTCCTCAGAATTCCAAATGTAATCTCTCTTCATCTGGTAAAATCATGCCCCTTCCTGAGCATGAGACAAGTCATAGTTAGCTGCTATGGTCAATCTGAAGCAGCCCCATATACTATACCTGGAATTAAAACAAAAACATATTCCCATAACATTTTTGTGTTTTTAAAGAAACCAAAATTCTTGTTATACCAGTCTCTCTGCCTTTACTGTCTCTGGTAAGGCTTTCAAAATAGTGTGAGTTTTGAAAAATAATTCCAGGACTTTTAGTGTTCTTGTTTGTTTAAAAAAAATATAGTGGTGAGATCTAGCCTGTAGCTAGTAAAACTAGCAATAATGGCTCAAGGCCATCACATAAGCTTTCCTGCTAAGGGTCCTGGTTGCTGCCTTGCTGTGAATCTGGCTTGTGATGCTGTGGGCTTTTGAGTTCCTTCTTTCTTGGAGGAATTGGTTGTTTACTTATGACATCTTAGTCACTGAATTCTTTCCTTCTTGATTCTAAACGCAGGACCAAGTCACATGTTTTCTGTGCCTTTCTGTAAATGGCAAAATCCTTGTTTGTTCACAGCTGAGTGAAATGCTTGCGCTCATTTGACATTCTTACACTGCAGAGGAATGTACACACTTATGCTGGCCACTGAGATTTCCCTTTAGGGTCTTGTATGGTGTCTGCCCCTGACACTGCTGTGAGCACATTTGCCAGGCCCAGAAGGAATCTGCACGGGAAGCCCAGAGCTGCCTTGCCAGCTCACCCTCCTGTTCTGTGCTTTCAGATTTAGCTTCTCCATTCTACTTTCGATTTCATAATCGGGATGAAAATCTTGTAAAATAACGTTTTCGTTTGTTCGTTTGTTTTGTGAATCCATCTGATATTTGACTCAGTAAAGTCCTGTAAGTTATTTGTGGAAATATAATAATTGGCAGAGACTTCCTTTCAATTTTGAAGAAAACAAATCCTGCCTCTGTATATCACAGAAATAAAAATCTGTCAGAAAATTTCAGACTTCAAATCTTAGTCCATCTAGTACTTGAAATTGTATGTTACCTAAACATCCAAGCCTTCATTTCTTCATCTGAAAAAAAGAGAAATCTTTAAAAAAATATATTGATCATTTTACCTGTATAAATATTTTGCTGCAGGCTTTCATGACCACATGTATGCCTTGTTCCTGTAGAGCTCAGAGGCAGGTGTCCAATCCCCTGGATCTGGAGGTACAGATGTTTGTGAGCCACCATGTGGATGCTGGGAACTAATTTAGGTCTTTCTTAAGAGTAACAGTTGCTTTTGACTACCGAGTCACCTCTCTAATACCACAAAATGAGCATCTTAGCAGTAATCACCTTATAGGACTGTTGTAAAGTTTAATGTGGGAAAAACATTTCATATAGCGTCTGACAGGAAGTGAATGCTCAAAGAATACTAATGTTTTGATGTGTGGAGCATTGTGGGTGGACAGGTAAAAAGATAAGTAGGTAGGCTTGGCCTTATGGTTGTTGGGTGTTTGTGGCTGAGATCGATCTAATTTTCTTCATGTAGTCAGGGCCTGTTATTGATTTGAAGCTCAAAAGGTCAAGCAAGGATAGCAGTTTTGGCCTAGCCTCCAAACATCTGCATTATGCACACTCTGCCCTTTCAAAGCATAGTCAGTTAGGATTCTTATACCGTGAGTCATAAGAACTGTGCCTATTTTAGCTTGAGCTGGTTGAAAATGTCCACACTACCACAAATACCTTTCTTCCAATGCCCAATGTGTTCATGGTACCTGAATCTATCTCTCATTTCTGCAGCATACGGAATCTGGCCAGTGACAGTTTCTGTGGGTGTGATGGTTTATTGTGGGATAAACTAATTTTGGTAAATCATATCTCTGACAGCAGCAGCATTTTTCTTTGCATGAAAATAAACTTTAGCATGGTATTTCTAAAGCATCCCTGGACAAATCCCATGAGTAGCAATGATGCGCTTTATTAAAATAAAAAATAGGTTTCCTGAAAAGGTTTTAGAGTTGCTTTTGAAATGTGTCACTTAAAATTGGTCAGTGTTTCTTTCGTGGGCACAGATCTCCACAAAAACATAAAGAAGTAAAGTAGGGTGTTTGAGAGATGGTTCATGGTTAAGAGCACTTGTTCTTAGAGAAGACCCAAGTTCAGTTCCTAGCACACATGTCAAGTAGCTCACAGTACCTTGTAAGTTCAGCTCTAGAAGAACCTGACACCTTTGGCATCTTAAATATATATATATATATATATATATATATATGTTGTAACTGGGGACAACTACAGAATTCAATTTAGGTGACACAAAGTACCGTGTGTTTATTAGGTTCTCTACCGTTGAAATGGTTGGGAAGCTGGGGTTTATGTGGTTACCATTGGATAGAAAGGCTACCAGAACTACCAAGTACATTTAATGCAGTGTAGGGTATAATTCCAGTGAGGATTCTATTGATCCAGTTATTAAACACTGGCTAGATTTTGATAAAGAAAGGAAATTGATGTAAAATGTTAAGGATAGGGAGTTGTTGGGGGGAAAAAGACGTGGAATTCCAAATAAAAAAGAAATCAGGTACCAGATGAGATTTGGGAAGACATACAGGTGCACTAGGAATAAGGAAGGGCACACAGATTCGGCTTGGCTAGATATTAGCACCATAGGCAAAGTAACAGGGGACCTGTTGAAAGAAGTTACAGATGAAGGGGCTTTTTTTGTTTTGTTTTGGTTATTGGTTATTTTATTTGTTTACATCTCAAATGTTGCCCCCTCCCAGTTTCCCCTTGCTATCCCCTTATCCCATCTCTTTCCCTCCTGCCTCTGAGGGTTCTTCCTCCCCCCACTCCCCACTCCTGACTCACTGGGCTATCTAGCCTTCACAGAACCAAGGGCCTCCCCTCCCACTGATGCCAGATATGGCTATCCTCTGCTACATCTGCTGCTGGAGCCGCGGGTCCCTCGATGTGTATTCTTTGGTTGGTGGTTTTGTCCCTGGGAGCTCTGTGGGGTTTAGTTAGTTGGTATTGTTGTTCTTCCTATAGGGTTGCAAACCCCTTCAGCTCCCTAACTCTTCCTGTGCGGTCCCCATGCTCAGTCTGATGGTTGGCTGCAAGCATCCCCATCTCTTGGCATCAACAACAGTATCTGGGTTTAGTATCTGCAGATGGGATGTATCCCTAAGTGGAACAATCTTTGGATGGCCTTTCCTTCAGTCTCTGTTCCACTTTTAGTCTCTGTATTTTCTTTAGACAGGAGCAATACTGGGTTAATATTTTTGAGATGGATAGGTGGCCCCATCCCTCAACCTGGGGCCGAGCCTTACATCTGGATATGGTCTCTACAGGTTATCTCTCTCTCCTTTGTTGGGCATTTCAGCTAATGTCATCCCTCCTGCTTCCCTGGCATCTGGGACTTTCTAGTGGCTACCACCAGTTTCCCATGCCCCAATGCTACACACTTCCATTCAATTTCCTGACCCCCTGTACTTCTCCCCTGTTTTCTCTCACATCTGATCTTCCCTCCCTTTCCCCCCCTCCTCTCATCCCTTCAGATCCCTCCCTCCCTCTACTTCCCATAATTATTTTGTTCCCCCTTTTAACCAGGACTGAACCATCTGCACTGTTGAAGAAGTTAAATAGATCAATAAACCTTGATGCAGTTTGTGCCTCTTAAACAACAGATTAGAGCAACTGATTTCTGGACTATAGGAATGATGGCTTGTGCTGTGGTTCACAGATATGAGATGGTACACAAGGGCATGGTGTGATGTGCAGATTCAATGGACAAGAATTAAGTTTAAATGCTGAGTACATTTGCATCCCAAGGGAGAGAGAACAAGACAGAATTGGGATGATTTTTAAAAGAGCGTTGTTCTTGTGATTGGGCACTCAGGGGTAAGTGAGATAATGGATGGAATCCGAGGGAGGTATGAGTGGATGGGAATGGGATAGAGCAAATGGGATAAATGGGTTAGGGAAAGAGCTAGATAACTCTTAACCAGTAGCTTACAGCCCTTATTAAAGACCAGTGCTTTTTATGTAGAGATGCCATGGAGGACAGAACTCATGGAGGAATGAGACTCTACTCCATTAAACAATAATCCTGGGACTGGATGGAAATCTTGCCTGAACTGTTAACTGGTTTGAATAGACAACTGTGAACCAGTTATTAAATTTCACTGAATTCAGTTTCTTTATGGAGAAACTTGTATAAAGTATGATATTCCAAATAATTTCCATGTTTACATATAAATATATTTGAGTTATATAATATGTGCATTTATTCAGAATATCATTCTTATCTACATTAGTTTTATCCACAAACATACAAAAATAGTGGAAATCACATTAAATATCCTAGGCATATGTGATTTTCTTGCACAGGGTAGTTAAATAATCACCATTGAGTGACAAAACTTTGTAAAAAATATTATACTTTCTGGATTTTCATAACCTGAGGACTATTTAACCTGAGTTTTCTGCCCCACAGTTACTATGTTTTCTACTAGACTGTTGAGTAATTAATTTCTTTCCAAGCCTATTTTTATTCCATACTTTGGTTTTTCCTCTTTTAATCATTTTTTATTCTCCATTTCCTTTCTTAAAGACTTGCCCAGTGTTCCTTGTCCACTCTTTTGCCTTTGTCTAGCTGTGCTTGGGCTTAGCCTTCTTTTCTTTATTTACATTTAAAATGTTATCATCTTTTCCAGGTTTCCCCTCCAAAAACCCCTCACCCCATGCCCAGACCCCTTGCCTCCCTTCCCTGGCATTTCCCTACACTGGGGCATGGAGCCTTCACAGGATCAAGGACCTTTCCTCCCATTGATGCCCAACAAGGCCATCCTCTGCTACATATGCGGCTGGAATCATGGGTCCCTCCATGTGTACTCTTTGGTTGGTGGTTTAGTCTCTGGGAGCTCTGGTCTTGTAGATAACCCGCTTCCTGGTTATTTGGTGTTGAGAGAATTTAGTTCCCTGTGCTTATATTCCTGAGGTGCTTGTTTTACTAAAGTTGGTCTACTTTGCTTCTAGGAGTCTTTTCTGCAGACTTTCTGTCAACCTCTGACAATGTCTCAATTATCAACAGGATATTTGGCCATTCTCATGCTGCCCTATTTGAAAGTCCTCTGTTGTTTGGTCCTCATAGATTCATGTCTCTGGTCATTATGTTGAGTCAGCTCTCCACCTTTAATGACCATTAGGCCAAACTCACTTAGAATAACCCAAAGTAAACTATTTATCTCCAGACCCTCCTTTGCCATTTAAGGTGTAAAGTAATCTAGTTATACACTTGAAGACTTTCTTATCTAATCACCCTACTGTAAATTTCTGTGCATGTGAATGGCAAGGAGAAGTTTCTGTGTCTATCAACACCTTAGTCTATGTAGGTAGGACAAATTGTAGGCCAAAGATTTTGTGGCTGGGTTTATATGTATGGTGGTTTGAATAGGTTTGATCCCCACAGATTCACATTTGAATTCTTGGTCAGGGAGTAGCACTATTAGAAGCTAGGACCTTATCGAATGAAGTATGTCACTGTGACGATCATTTATGTTCAAGCTACTCTCAGTGTGAAACAGAGTCTCCTTCTGCTGCCTGTGAACTCTCAACTCCTCCAGAACTACTTGAGAAACTACTCCTTGTTTTCTTACATTCCACTACGTTTACCACCATTACTATGAAAGATTAAACCTCTAAAGCTGTAAGCCAGCGCCAATGAAATGTTTGCCTTTATTAGAGTTGCCTTGGTCATATTGCCCCTTCATAGCAAAAAAAGCCTAAGACAGTGTCCCAGTCCCTCCATCAGAAATCTTGCCTGGTTAAAGGCGGTGGCTGATTCAGATTCCATATCCCCAGTTGCTAGGAGTCTTAGCATGACCAACCATAGATTCCTAGGAATTTCCATTGCCCTAAGTTTCTAGCTTATCCCAGAAATGACCTCCCCATTCTAACTGTCTCTCCCTCTATTTCCATCCCCACACCTACTGCTGTCCACTGTCCTCTCCGGGTTCACTCATGATACTATTTTATTCCCTCTTTTAGTAAAATTCACTAATATATCCTTGTTACTTAGCTTTTTTGGGCTTGTGGATTGAAGCATGGTTGTTATTTTTCTTTATAGCCAATATACACTTATAAGTGAGTACATACCATGTTTGTCTTTCTGGGTCTGGTTATCTGACACAGAGTGATCATTTCTAATTCCACTCATTTTCATACAAATTTCATGATGTCATTGTTTTTAATACCTGAGTAATACTCCATGGCATAAATCTACCACATTTTCTTTATCCATTCTTTGGTTGAGGGACATCTAGGCTTTTACAGTTTCTAGTTATTATGAATCCTTATGGTATGGTGACGCATTTTTTCTTTCTTTCTTTTTTTTGGATATATGCTGGCGGGGTATAGCTGGGTCTTGAGGGAGGTTAATTCCAAACTTTCTGAGAAACCCCCAAATAAATTCCGAAACTGGCTGTACAAGTTTTCACTCTACCAGCAATGGAGGATTGTTTCCCTTGCTCCACTCTTTGTCTGCATGAGCTATCTCTTGAGTTTTTTATGTTAGCTATTCTGATGGGTATAAAACAGAGACTTAAAGGAGTTTTGATTTGCATTTTTCTGATCACGAAAGATGCTGAACATTTCTTTAAGTGTTTCTTCTCCATTAGATATTCCTCTGTTGAGAATTCTCTGTTTAGATCTGTGCCACATTTTAAAATTGGATTACCTAGTTTGTTGATAACTAATTTCTTGAATTCCTTATACATTTTGGATATTGGCCCTCTGTCAGATGTGAGGTTGGTTGACAGAGGCCATCTAGGGAAGGCTAAGGCAAGCAAATCAGTTTTCTGACAATGGCCCACCATTCCATAAGACTGTGATGAGTGAGCACTGAGAATGCGGGTCCTTAGAGACTTCATTTCAAGATTGCTTCTTGTTGCTGATATTCCTTTCCTGTCACTGGTACATAGCCTAATCATTCCTGGGCATTAGCCCATCCTATTGGACAGGTTTTCTGCAGATTAATATGAAGAGGTACTTTCATGTACTAATGTTGTTCAGATGAACTGATGATTTCCTAATTCCTGATAGTGAATCTATAGAGTTCCTAAATTGATACAAGTAATCTCAAGCTTCCTATAGAATAAAAGCAGCAAATAGAGCTCTACAAACCTTCATATGCCAATGGCTAATTGCAGTAGGAAAAGAAAGCAAGCTTAGAAAAAAAATATGATCAAGGAAATAGTCTCTCTAGGTTAGCTGTGAGACCATTATCTGTCAACTTTAGACAATTTATTGTAGGTACAAGGACAGAAAATAAAATATTGACTAGTTTATCTATACAAAATTTCCAAAGACACCAGGCAGATGACTTGTCTCTGGACAAAACTATGCTAGCTTTATTGTGCTAAAATTGTTTTAAACTTATAATGAAGTTAGAACTCTGGGAGATAGATGAATATTTAATCAGGTACTAGTCTTGATGGAATGAGATGTAAACAATTCTTTTGTAATTCCTTAAGTCTTATGGACCTATGACATAGATTGTTGCCTTACACCTACTATGGACTTATTGGAATGTAAAAGTTTTTAGAAAACCATGTAATCAAGTATCCTGTTGTAATAGTTTTACCTGAAAATTTTATGAGGTAATTTTTAGAATAAGTATAATACTGAGAACAGAAATAAAGGTTTGTTGGAGCTTCTTTTCTCCACTTCCTCCAGAGTGAGTGTTTTTCTGCATGCCTATCACTTTCCTTTCTCTGTCTCACAAAGAGTGAATACACTCACCTGATCAGCAAGGGGCCTGAGAGTTAAAAGAACAAAGAGCCCTAATGACTAACTTCTAAATCTCTGGCTGCTAAGAGTGGAAGTCAAATTACCAGAAGGCAGCAGCTTTTGGCCATAGAATAGCAAAGAATTAAACAAAAGAAAAATTTCCAAAAGTAAGCTACTTTTGCTCCCACAATTGCAACTTTTGCTCTGGCAACTGCCAACAACACCCATCACTGCCTGCCTCAATCTACCCTGGATGCTGGGCTGGTCACTGGCAGTGGTGAATATCGTTTCCTCTTCTGTGGACTGCCATTTTGTCCTCTTGATAGTATCCTTTTCCTTACAGAAAAATTTCAGTTTCACTTTCTTCCTTTCTTTCTTTCTTCCTTCCTTCCTTCCTTCCTTCCTTCCTTCCTTCCTTCCTTCCTTCCTTTCTTTCTTTGATATCTTATGTATTTACATTTCAAATGTTATCCACTTTCCATCTTCTCCCATCCCCCCTTCCTCTGCTTCTATGAAGATGTTCCCATTCCCAGCCACCCACTGCCACCTCAATACCCTCACATTCCCCTACACTGGGGAAATGAGCCTTCACAGGACCGAGGATTTTCCTCCTATTGATGCCAGACAATGCCATCCTCTGCTACATATGTGGCTGGAGCCATGGGTTCCTCCATGTGTACTCTTTGGTTGGTGGTTTAGTTCCCAGGAGTTCTGGGGGGGGGGTCTTGTTCTTCCTATGGGGTTGCTTCTTCAGTCCTTTCTCTAACTCCTCCATTGGGGACCCCATGCTCAGTATGATGGGTATAGCAGCAAGCATCCTCATTTGTATCAGTAAGACTCTGGCAGAGCCTCTCAAGAGACATCCATATCAGGCTCCTGTCAGCAAGCACTTCTTGGCATCAGCAATAGTGACTGGGTTTGGTGACTGCATATGGGATGGATCCCCAGGTTAATTGTTGATCTTATTGCCTGAGCTGTTGGTTTTCTGTTTAAAAGGTTGTCTCCTGTGCTAATGCATTCAAGGTTTTTCACCGCTTTCTCTTTTATCATGTTTAGTCTGCCTGATTTTATGTTGAGGTTTTTGATCCACTTACACTTGAGTGTTGTTCAGAGTGACTGATATAGATCTACTTGCATTCTTCTACTTGCAAACATCCAGTTAGATTAACACCATTTATTGAAGATGCTTTCTTTTTTCCATTGTATAATTTTGGCTTCTTTGTCAAAAAAATCAAGTGTCCATAGGTGTTTGGATTTGCTTCTGGGTCTTCAATTTGATTCCATTGAAAACCATTTCTGTTTTTATTCCCAAACCATGCAGTTTTTATTATAGCTCTGTAGTAAAGCTTGCAATCAGGGATGGTGGTGCCTCCAAAAATTCTCTTATTGCTGTTGTTTTGTTTTCATATAAAGTTGAATATTATTCTTTCAACATCCGTAAAGAATTGTGTTGGAATTTTTATAATTGCATTGAATCTGTAGATTGCTTTTGCTAAGATGACCATTTTTACTATGTTAATACTAAGATCCAAGAACATGAAAGATTTTTCCATCTTTTGATATCTTCTTAAATTTCTTTCTTCAAAGTCTTGAAGTTCTTTCCATATAGGTCTTTCATTTGCTTGGTTAGAGTTACACGAAGATATTTTGCATTATCTATGGCTATCTGAGATTTTCATTTCCCTGATTTCTTTCTTAGCCTATTTATAGTTTGTATATTGGATGGTGTGATGGTTTGCATATGCTTGGCCCAGGGAGTGACACTATAAGAAGGTGTGGTCTTGTTGGAGGAAGTGTGCCACTGTAGGGTGGGCTTGGAAACCCTCCTCCTAGCTGCCTGGGGATGCTCAGTCTGTTCCTGGCTTCCTTCAGGTGAAGATGTAAAACTCAGGTCCTCCTGCACTATGCTTGCCTGGATGCTGCCATGCTCCTGCCTTGATGTTAATGGACTGAACCTGTAAACCAGCCCCAATTAAATGTTGTTTCTTACATTGTCATGGTATTTGTTCACAGCAATAAGACCCTAACTAAGTGGGTTCAGTCCTCAGCTCCCCCCCCCCAAAAAAAAGACTCTAAGACAGAAGGCTACTGATTTTTTTTGAGATAATTTTGTGTACAGCCACTTCACTGAAGGTGTTTATCAGCTGTAAGAGTTTCCTGGTAGAACTTCTGGGGTCCCTTATGTATGCTATCATGTAATCTGTGAATAGTAATATTTGGACTTCTTCCTTTCCAACTTGTATCATCTTGATCTCCTTTAGTTGTCTTAATGCTCTAGCTAAAACTTCAAATGCTACACTGAATTGATATGGAGAGAGTGAAAAACCATTTTAGTGAAATTGCTTTAAGCCTCTCTTCATTTAATTTGATGTTGGCTATTGGCTTGCAATATATTGCCTTTATTATGTTTAGGTATGTGCTTGTAACATTGACCTTTCTTTCATCTTGAAGAGGTGTTGGATCTTGCCAAAGATTTTTTTTCAGCATTTAATTAGATGATCATGTGATTGTTTCTCCCAGTTTGTTTATATGGTGAATTATATTGACAGATTTTTATAAATTGAACCATCCCTGCATCTCTGGGATGAAGCTTACCTGATCACAGTGGATGATCCTTTTGATGTGTGCTTAGATTCAGTTTGCAAGTATTTTATTAAGTATTTTTATAGCTTATAATATTCTTTCTTTGTACTGTACATTTAATGTTTTTATTATTATGTGGCAAGGGGACTTTGTTTTCTGGTCCAATCTAACTGGTGTTATGTAAGATTCTTGTATGTTTATAGGCATGTCTTTATTTAATTTCGGGAATTTTTTTCTATGAGTTTGTTGAAAATATTTTCTGGTTCTTTGAGTTGGGAATATTCTTCTTCTGTTTCTATTATTCGTAGGTTTGGTCTTTTCATAGTGTCCAAGATTTCCTGGATATTTTGTATTAGGAGTTTTTTGTAGTTCACATTTTCTTTGACTGACATATACGTTTCTTCTATCATATCATCACTGCCTGAGATTCTCTCCTCTATTTCTTGTATTCTGTTGGTGATGCTTGTGTCTGTAGTTTCTGTTCTCTTACCTAGGTTTTCTATCTCCAGGATTCCATCACTTTGTGTTTTCTTTATTGATTCCATATTCATGTCTTCAACAGTTTTATTTATTTTCTTCTCCTACTGGCATTTTCCTGGATTTCTTTAAGGGATTTATTCATTTCCTCATTAAGGGCCTCTATAATCTTTATAAGACTGTATTTAATGTTAGTTTCTTGTGCTTCAGCTGTGTTGGAATATCCAGGGCTTTCTATAGTAGAATAGCTGGGCTTTGGTTGTGCCATACTGCTCTGGCTGTTGTAAATTGTTTATATGCTGGCCTCTGTCATCTGGGGTTGGAGTTATAGTTTATCTTTGTTAGATGAATGGTTTATTTATTTTGTTTTTGGGGTCTTTTTTTATTTGTTTGTCTTTGTTTTTTGTTTTGTTTTGTTTTGTTTGTTTTGTTTCTTCTCTGGTATTCTGGCCTGAATTGGCTGGAGTTCTGGTAACCTAGTAGGATGTCTCTGCTGGGATTTTTGTGGACTGCATGATCAGTGAGGTTTTGGGTACCAACATTGCCTCTAGGTTCTCTAGAACCAGTGGCCTCCAGGAAAGAAAGAAGTCTTCTTCTAAAATTGCAGGTCAGAATTTGGAGCCCAGGGGATGGGGTGCAGTTTAGGGCTATTGGTTGTGCTTTTCTAGGAGTTCGCAGGCAGAGGGTGGAGTATTATCTGGAGTGCCTAGTGCAGTTGTGGTGTCTGGGCAAGCAGCTAGGGTTTTAGGCCCAGGGGATGGGGTTGATTTCTAAATAATCTTATTCTGACACTTACTTTGTACTAGTAATATTTTGGCACTCTGGATTTTGTACATTCTTATAGACATTTCCATGAGCATGAGCTAGTCTTTTAGACATACAAGGAAGTGATGTTACAGCTGCTTTCTGATATTAGCTGAAAGGAGTTTTAGACCAAAGGAACTAGGAGAGCAACTGCTTTTGTCCTTTGGGAAATTTAGTTCTTAAGGTTAGTCTAGGATTCAAGGGGCAGAATCATCCCTGAGAGAGTGGAATTTTGTACATCTGGGACCAGGGTGCTGAAGAGATTTTCTGTGGTGTTCTTAGGCCTCTTCACAGGTGAATTCTCAAGCTATTTTCCATTAACTCTTAAATTGTTAAAGATAGAGAGCTGGGAGAAGGTTACAAATCTCATTTTCTCTGAAAAAAGAGTGCTTTGTCTTTTCAAGAATCACATTTCCTGGCAAATAAGAAACTGTATCTTGTAATAGAAATCACTCTTTCATCTATTCCGAAAAATCTTACTTAGGGTTGGGTTGAAGAATGATGGCTTTATAAAGGGAACAGAAGAAAAGGACTGTATAAGGGCAGTGCCCTGACCTTAGACCACCCCAGTCTTTTCTTGTGCTGTTAAATAAGTGTCACTGCTCCAAGACCTATCATAGTAATTGTCTATGAGAGTTACTGGTTCAAATACCAAATTATTCCAAGTAGGTAGTTAACCACCAGAGTTTCCTGACTTGATATTTTATCAGATTTTAAGCACATTTTAAGAGTTCAATGAGTCTGAGCATTACTTCAAATTTCTCTATGTCAAAGCAGTAACTATACATTCATTTCTAAGTTCATGGGGAAGAGTGAGGAGCCAAGATCAGAAAATCAAAACATGATAAGTCTATTTCTTAATTGATGATTAATATGTTCTCAAAGCTACTATTAAGTGCTGTGCTGAATAGTTACACAAAACTAGTTATTCTTCTAAAAAAATGACTTGGCTGTTTAAGCCTTTTTCTCTACAAAATACAAAGCACAAGTTATAGACTTTTATTTTCTCAGTCAACATCAGTAGTTACATAAGCTCTAACAGCTGTTTGACCTAAAAATAATCCATTTGTTTCGAAAAAGAAAATATTTGATATAGCGGATAAAACTCTTTCAATTGCCTGCTTGAGTGGATTGGAGCCTTGGATTTAATGCTGAGATGGTAACACAAAAGAATATTGAAAATAATCAACTTACATTTTCATATGCTTTTTTTGGACATAGATATTCAATTTTTGTAACTTTTAAGAAGTGGCAAATACAGTCATTTGACAGTTAAACTGAGAATTACTGAGTAGAAATTTGCCCTTCTTATATAAAGATTATCTTGAAGCACATTATTAAAGTGAAATTACATATTTGGGAAAATATTTTCACAGAGTTTTGAAGAACCAAAATACAGACAAATTTTCAGGGGGTCTCATTTTACATTTTAAGATCCAATGTGTCATTTTTTTTCTCTAGAAAATCAAATGTCGATTCTCATTTCTGCCTTTGTTAGAGAATGTACATAAAAGCTTAAATACTGAGAAGGAATCCCTTTTGGATGTGATGTTCAAAGAAGTTCAAAGAATAACAGAAATTACTGATACACGATTTCTTGGTCTATCAAGGCAGAACACTTTCTTAGTTATAATTGAAATCCCTCAAGGGAATGTATTCTGCATTAACTATTATCCAAATACGAAAAAAATTCTCCTGAGTCATTAATGGAAGAAACCCTGCAATCTGCAGTCTATAAAAGTAAAATAAATAAATTAATAAATAAGATAATGTAGGTGGGGTGTGGAATCTATGTACTTGTTATTCTCGTGAACAAATTATCTGTGATGGATTTTTAACTTTTATGAATGACACATTAAAAACATCCTCTAGCTCTCATAATATTAAAGTAGTCATAAAGGGAACCTAAAAGTTCAACCACACCAGTTTCAATATAAATGTGACCTTTTTGATATGAAAGTGTCAGACTGAGGAGTCCTGGGAATGGGAGTAGGAGTCAAACCAGAGCAAGCGTGCAAGAGTGGGGTCTAGGCATGTTCAAACCATAGAAATTTTACCCTGAGATAGGCAGGAATAGGATTGCTCCCTGCCCCTCTTCTGTGGCCTGGCTAGTAGCCCTGTACCCCTACGTTTTCCCCTTGAAGAAGGTTATGTAGCCTAGTAGCCAGGTTAAACTTCTTCTCCCCTTACAAGGTCATGGCCACCAGTACCTGTAATTCTTCCTTATATAAATGAGGCATCCCCAGCACCCAGGCCCTGTGATGCACACTTACCCTGAAAGGCCCTACCCACCCCCAAAAAGTTTAAGTAGCCTTTGTTTACCCCCCTCTCTCCAATTAAAGGAGTTCTCTCACTGATGCTGGGTTCTTCAGCTCTCACCAGTTCCTGCCTCACTTCCCCTCTCAGGATACACAGGTTGTGAGCTCTGGCTCATTGTGTAGCTACAGGCAGGAAGTGGAGTCTGAATGATGTGAAAGCAATGAGAACCCAGAGAAATGCAGAATGAGGGACATCCATGGAGAACTGAAAGTTGATTCACACAGGGATGGGAGGAGTGGGGAGGTTGGGGGCCATTAGCTTTATCCATTGCATGCATGTGCTGGGCTTTGGGTCTTGATATAAAGTGTCTGGCAGAGCATGCTGAATAATGCCACTCTTGGAAACTATCCTCCTGCATTTCAAATGGCTCTGCTGACAGGTGACATAGCACTTTAAGACACAAGTGACAGAATAATGACCTATCATAGCATAGACTTCACTGAGCTAAATAAGTTTTTCCTCCATTGGGAAGCTGAGAGGCTGATTTGGATAGGACAGAAACATCAAGGCAGAATGCCAACGATAATGCATAGGAACAGGAAATAATAAAACATGCTCTGTTTCCACCAAGTTTGTTCCTTGTTGTGGGACTTTCTGAAGACACTTAATTTCTTTGAGACTCTGTTGAGTTGAAACCATAAAGCATTTATTACACATTTATGATGGGTTATAATGGAAGGATGGGAACATCTTAGGTTTGGACTGTGTTTTGTTTGATGCAGAGATGCTGTGGGAGGGGGCCTGGATCTGGTGATTCTGGGTTGCATAGAGGAGTGGGACACACCTACTTACCTGCATCTGTGTTGAGGAGGGAGATCCTGTGACCTTCAGCTCATCTGGAAAGCTCTACGTTCATTGAGGGTTTTAAGAACTTTTCTTCCGCTTGAAGGGGCTCGAGACCCCATATGAACAACAATGCTAACCAACCAGAGTTTCCAGGGACTAAGCCACTACACAAAGACTATACATGGACTGACCCTGAACTATAACCTCATAGGTATCAATGAATAGTCTAGTAAGAGCACCAGTGGAAGGGGAAGCCCTTGGTCCTGCTAAGACTGAACCCCCAGTGAACAAGATTGTTGGGGGGAGGGCGGCAATGGGGGGAGGATGGGGAAGGGAACACCCATAAAGAAGGGGAGGGAGAGGGGTTAGGGGGATGTTGGCACAGAAACCGGGAAAGGGAATAACATTCAAAATGTAAATAAGAAATACTCAAGTTAATTAATAATAAAAAAAAGAACTTTTTTTCCACTGATAATTATTGTTGTGTGTGTCTTTCAGTTCTCTTTCTGTGTGAATCTAACCAAACATGGAACCACAACTTATTCAGGAAAAAGGTGTTCCTATTGCTAAATTCTGTTGTTTTTTTGAAAAATACAGAATGACCACTATTTATGTATTATTTATATTTATTGTATTGTATCATGTTGGATGCACTATAGAGAGGATTTGAAGTTTATGAAAAGATATGTACTTGCTATATGCAAATACTATGCACTTCATGTATAGATTTGAGTATTCGGTTATTTGTGTCCACATAAGTTCCTGAAACAGCTTCCTACAAATACCAAGAAAGAATACTTAGTTGTAACACAGGCAGCACTATTTTATAAAATTGATTCCTTAATTTCCCAAATAATTCAATTTGACTCCTTTATAAACACAAGTTACCTTGTAGCTGTGTGGTTATCAAGAACTGAGTAGTCTGCATTTCTCACTGTGTGCCCGACAGATAAGGTGTGGAAGAGGATAACCCTAAGCTGAATGGTGCTGTTTGGCAGCACTAGGAAGAGAATAACAGATTCTTTTTCTAAAATGAATAAAAAAATATAAAGCAACCTTATATGGAGTATGGTTATTTGGATGAAAATGGAGTTATAGGTTTCAATGTTTAGTTCTCTGTTGGTGGAACTATTTGGAAAGGATTGGGAGGGGTGGAATTGTTAGAGGAGGTATGTTACTTGAGGATGGACTTTGAGGCTTCCAAAGCTAATGCTGGCCTCAGTATCTCTCTTTGCCTGCTGCCTATGGGTCAGGATGTAGCTCTTACCTACCTCTCTAGTACCATGCCTGCCCAGCTGCCTACTTTTGCCAAAGTTATAACCATGATGAGAATAAACACTCTGCAGCTTTAAGCAAGCCCCTAGTTAGATATTTTCTTCTATATGTTGCCTTGGTCATGGTGTCTCTTCATAGTAGTAGAATAGTTACTAAGACATGACACAAACTTAAGAAAGAAAGAAAGGAAGAAGGAAAGAAAGAAAGAAAGAAAGGTTAATAGCAATAACAGAACTTGTAAGCTTATCCTGAGTTTTAAATAAGACATTGATAATTCTTTTCACACTTAGTGTTTGCTGTATTTATTTTACATAGAGTTAAAATCTTGTAAATCATCTCATCACACTAAAGATGAAGACAAGCATCTGTGAGCGATTAAATGAAGTGTTTAAGATCCACATTATCTGATGACCAAACTGCACAATCCTTTATTCTTATTAGGTTAACCATTCCAAGTGATGCACCAATAACAGATGCATAAAATTATTAAATACCCTCTCTGAAATTTTGAATGGCCACATGCAGTATCAGGCTAAAATTATTAAATACTGTTTTCATGCATGGCATTTTAAGAGGCAGATTAGTGAGAAAATGGAAAAAGAAGTGCCTGGGTCAAAAAGCTGGTTCTGTTTATTGTGAACTGTGTGATTTGAGGAAATAAACTGATTTTCTTGTGCATCGACTTCATCCTCATATGGTTATTGTGCGTATAAGGACTCAGAAAAAAAAAAACCCTGGCATGCAACAAGGGTTCAACAAAAGGTACTCTTACTACTGTTGTCAATTTTATAAACTCATTCCCATATCTGATTATGTCGTATACTCCTCAAGCACAGTAAAATATTCTATAATATTGTCTTTGTGGACCACTCGCAATTCAGTGACTTATAAATAATGAATATTTATATCTCATTGTTGAGGATGCATTCCAACTACATCAAAGCCAGGGTCCAGGTTTCAGGCTGGCTTAGATTTATACATGATTCACATGAGCTTGCTTTCATCGTTGAAGATGACTAGAAGGTCGAAGCAAGAAGAAATATGAGTGGTCTTTCAGAACTCTGACTCAGAACTTACTTTTACTCTACAACACTATATCCATGGGCAAAACAAATCACCAGGTAAATCCAGATACCTGTTCTGGGTATGAGAGTATGGCTCAAGTAAGTATTCCATCAGTCAAATGATATTTCACAAGGCCATATATTTAGATAAAGCAATACTGCCAACAAATAGCTATTTATAGAGGGACAGTCTTCTCCAGATACAAGCCCCCTCATAGGTTATCCAATTCCAAGTGGTCAGTCCTAAACACATACCAGTAACACTAAGTGGACTCTGTAGGGTGTGTGTATGTGTGTGTGTGTGTGTGTGTGTGTGTGTGTGTGTATGTTTAACAATAATAATTTTAGTGAGGTCATGAAGTGAATATGGAGTTGTGAGGTAGACAGCACAGAAGATGGGGAGAGAAAAAGTCCTGTTATTTAAAAGAAACTTGCTTATATATACCCAGTCTCCCATTTACCTACCTTCTATGTGATCCTTCTGCATATGTGCAGAAGATACCACAAAGCGTAGAAGCAGATAATTCCAATTACTGGCACATGTCAGAGTCCAGATGCCATTCACTAACTCATGTATTCTTCTTTAAGTTATTATCGAATATTCACACATTTTCTACCTAAAAAGAATTTCCTTCTTTAAAGGTGATCCTTTCACTTTCTTACTAATATCACATATTTTTCAAAATCAAAGTCATTGTTCTTACATATCCCTTTAAGTAGAATGATATTCTTTTTTAGTATTATTATTATTAGATATGTTTCTTTACGTACATTTCAAATGTTATTCCCTTTCCTGGTTTCCTGTCCATAAGCCCCCCCCCCATATGGGTGTTCCCCCACCCATATCCCTTACCCCACCCCCACATTCCCCTGCACTGGGGGGGTCCAACCTTGCCAGGACCAAGGGCTTTCCCTTCCACTGGTGCCCCAACAAGGCTATTCTCTGCTACATATGCAATTGGAGCTCTGGGTCAGTCCGTGCATCATAGTCTTTTGGTAGTCGTTTAATCCCTGGAAGCTCTGGTTGGTTGGCATTGTTGTTCTTATGGGGTTGCAAGCTCCTTCAGCTCTTTCAATCCTTCCTCTAATTCCCCGCAAGGGGGTCCTGTTCTCAGTTCAGTGGTTTGCTGCTAGCATTGACCTCTGTATTGGACACTCTGGATGTGTCTCTCCGGAGAGATCAATATCCGGTCCCTTTCAGCAGGTGATTTTTAGCTTCATCAATTTTATCTAGTTTTGGTGGCTGTACACACACACACACACACACACACACACACACACACACACACACACACACACACACACATATATATATATACCACATGTGGGGCAGGTTCTGAATGTCCATTCCTTCAGTCGTTGCTCTAAACTTTGCTTCCATATCCCCTCCTAGCTATCAAAAACAATGACTTAATGAAGTTCATAGGCAAATGGAATGAACTAGAAAATATCCCGAGTGAGGTAACCCAATCACAGAAAAACACATTTGGTATGCACTCATTGATAAGTGGATATTAGCCAAAAAGCTTGAATTACCCAAGATGCAATCCACAGACCACAGGAAGCTCAAGAAGGATGACCAAAATGCAGATGCTCCCACTCCTTCTTAAAACGGGAAAAAAATATCCAAAGGAGTGTAGGTGATCATTTTATCCAAATGGTTTCTTGAAAAAGTGGGTAATTAGACATGCAGGTAAATGGGAAAATGAGAAGGCCCCAGTGTAGACTGTATCCTGTCCTCTTTATCATTTTTTCCATTTCTTCATCACCACCTTTTCAAAAGAAAGCTGAGATAATTCAGGAACTCTGTGTCCCACATAGCCTAGTCTCAAATGGAAAGACTTTCTCAATGGAAAGTGGATTGCCGTTCTGATGAGCTTCCCTCTGATTGTCTTCATCAATCACTATTCTTTCATAAAGTGGCACACTTGTGTTTATTGATATCTGCTTTTTGTCCATGTATGTTTTGAAATTGCAAAGGCAAATAAAGAAATTTGCAGGATTTTCAAAGGATCATTTTAACTACTTTGCTTCAAGTATTTTCCTGAACTTTATTTTTCTTTTCATAGCAAAATAAAATACACAAAATGTCTTCTCCAATGTCCAAGGAAAACATGAAAGGAATCAGACAATATCCAGAGTCAAAAGATAGCAATATCTGGTTTCATATATTCTGTACTGTGGACTTAGTTTTGTAGCGGTAGACTTTTTAACTCAAGTCATGTTTTCTTTAATTTTTAAAAAATTTCAGTCATTTTGGTCTGCTAATGTTGCCAGTTGGCCCACGTTGCATTTTAGATATGAAAACCAAAACATCTGTCATGAATAAAAAACGGAGCAAGAAGTCAATGGCAAACTAAATCGCTTAAAAATAAAGTTAGTGGATTTGAAGATAGAGGATCAGAAAACAGTGCAAATTTAAAGTTTGCATTGTTTAAAAGAAGGAATAAAGCGATGGTTATCTGCAAAGAACTTTTAAAAGACTGCATAGTCTCACAAGTATATCATTTAGTCTGTGGGGAGCAGATGATGTATTTGAATAAATAATAGCTGAAAACATTTCAAATTTGAAGAAAATAGCACAGATAAATCACAATAAATCTAAAAGCAAAGAAAGGCTGAAGAAAACTTCATGGACTCACACTATAGAAAACTACCAAAGATTAGTAGCAAGGAGAAAATATTTAAACTAGCTAGAGCAGGAATATGTTTCACATACAGAGAGCATTTATAAAGATAACAGAAGAATTCTTTGTGAGAAGAAAGTTAAAGTGCAGCTTCAAAGTGCTAAAAAGTAAGGTAACATACATCTAGAAGTTTAGACTCAGCGAAGCAGGGATGTGTTCCGTTTTTAAATAAAATCAAATTTATTATTGCTACATCATAAGTATGTTTGTATGTGTGTGTGTATCTATGATGTTTCTACATGCAAACATGCATGTTTTATGACACTCATGTGGACATCAGAGGAAAACTTTTAAGAATTGGTTCTGTGATATTCTTGATATCAGACTTAGGTTGTTATTGTCAGAGTTGCAGCACAAGCAATTTGGAAGCACTAAACTGTCTCTCTTTGGCCCTTGGAGAAGTATCCTTGAAAAATAAATGTGAAGTAAAAAGTTTGTCCGAATTAACAAAGGCTGAAAATTTACTGGCTGACTCGACCTACAAGAAATACTAGAGGTCATGTCATGGAAGTTGTGCAAGCATGCAAGATAGTTTTCATATATTAAACCTAAAACTCTTACAGCATTAAAGTTTTTAAAGTGATTTGAATATCGTGTTTAGCACTGCAAATTGCACTTATTTTAATTATTAATGGTAATTGTTATTGTTTTAGGTGCCATTCATTTATTCAATAAGTACATAGGTTTTTAATACTTCAGATGATATAAACAAGTCTAAGCTGTGTGCATTTTAGTTGATTTGAGTTTATATAGAATACTATCCTATAAATATTAAACATTGGCTGTTTTGAAAAAATCATTCGCAGTGGCATCATTCAAATGAAAAACAAATTGAAAGCAGGTGGCAAAATTATGAGTCCATCCCCTGTTGTTGTCAACTTGGTAATTAGCTGTAATTAGGTCAGAACCAACCGAGCCCAGTGTTCTGTAACAGTTTTGTCTTACTATCTCTTAAACCTAGAAATGGGTTTATTGCTTGTAGGTTCTAGCAGTGATCTTGCTGACCTGTATTATTCTGACTGCTGCATGTTTAGTTACACATGCCTGTGCTTGGTGGATTAGGTGAGTATCTGACATTTCCCAAGAGACAGGTGGCCTTGTAGACGTTATGGCCGTATCTGATTGCTTTTATGTCACCTCAGTTGCTGAAAAAGACTGAGGTGTAGAAAGTGATATATGGAGCCTGCCGTTAACAAGTCATGTTTGATGGTGACATAAAATCAAACCAAATTCTCTCCAGTACCATCCCTGATATAGGAATGAATCGGTTACCTTGAATATTTACATTGATGTCACTAATACGAGAAAGTTACAATTAAAGATCATAGCTGTTTTGCTGACATGTTGGCAAGTGCAAACTAAGATGAAACTGGAATTGAGGCAAAATTAATTAATTAAAATTAATTTTCTGTGATATATGAATGTTACGGCTTCATGATTTTAACTAACCTCTGTGAAGACCCATTGGAGAGGCCAAAAAGTGGTGCAACTTTAAAATTTTTCACACTAGAGGAAAAACCCCTAATGTTCTGCTAGGGATGAGGTCACTTTTATGAAAGGACACTGTACTGCTGATGTGCACTGAAAACACCACCTTCAGTCTGTCTGACTCACTGTGAAAAAATAGAAATGATTGGGAGGTGGACCAAGGTCTTGGTGGGATGATTGTTAGCTTTCAGAACAAGTAAAAGGCAAAACGTTTTCATGTTAACTTTGTCTCACAAGCTTAGTTGTAGGGTGGAAACACTTCAGGGAAAACAGCCTTAGTGTTCAATTTACCCAGCACTTTGAACTGCTGAATTCTGCTCCCTTAAGATTCATGTTTGGAAGCCTGCGCCCCATTCTGATGGCGTTTGTAGATGAAGCTTTTGAAAAATCTGCAGGATAGGAAGTAGTTCTTTATCCAGAACCTATTCCACTGATTTTTCAGTCTCCAAAATTAGGAGAAGGAAGGAATTTTTAAGCCACCAGAGCTGTGGTATTTCTATGCTAGCAGGCTATGCTGCATGTTTTATGCTTGTGTGTCACTTAGCACTCCTTTCTTTGAAAGGTTAAATTTTTTATTTTAGGCAAATTTATCATATTAAAAATTCTGAGTAATCCAAATGGACATTGCCTTTCACAGAAAACACTTAGAACATGTACTGCTCTTTCTTTTAGAATTTCATATGCTTTAGATAAATATGTGACTGCATTTGTGGAACCCTCGATGGTTACCCACATAGGATCTGATGTTGCCATTTTGTTAAGAGAAGGGAAATGGAGTATAAGAGGGGATGCTTTTAGAATCCAGGAAACCATTTGGTTCCATGGTGCTGAGATTTTATGGCAGTTTTCAGGGCCTTTTTATAACTTCAGTGGATACAAATTTCCTGCTCAGGTTTCTTATGGTAAATAGTAGTGAATTTGAAATAAGACAGACTTGGAAGCATCCTGTGGAGTCCCTGAGAGGATGATCAGCCTCCCCTCTGTGGGTCTGTGCCTTACCCTTCCTCCCTCTGCCCTTGGCCTTTCTTCTCCCCCAGTTCTCCCATATTTGAAAGGCTATAATGCCATTCTCCTCCTTCAGGTCCTCCTAAAAATTCAACTAGATGATTCATTGATATATAATTTGCTGCTCTTGGCTATTATTGGGTTAACTGGAGGCTACAAGAGGAAGTTAGAGGGTCTTTGTCTTTTGGACAATGCCTGGTACTACAGTATGTTCAGTGTCTTCCTTTGTAGTTCTATTTCAAATTTTAGAAGCTGAAAATCAAGCTCTTCTTTTACTTTGCCTTGACTCTATGATAGTTCTAACCTTTTAGACTGTCTTCTTTCAAATTTAAGAGAAGAAGCCTCAGGTTTGTGGAAGACAAACATGTTTATGAAGACTCCTCTAAGGCAGCATAAGTATATTATAAATTAAAATGTATTTCACACAGGTAGATGATAGATGTTAAATAGAAGATAGTTAAATGGATAGAAAGAAAAAAGATAGATAGTTTTTTGTATATATAGATAGATGAATGATAGATAGATAGATAGATAGATGATAATAGATAATAGAATAGATAAAATATTTGAATGGGTAGAATAATCGATTTTAGTGATATAAGAGATTTCAAGCTATCAGTGCTATTTACAAGTTTCTATTCTTTGCAGTTGATGTAAGAGGTCAGGGGTAACCTCTAGGAGTTGAGTTAGAAAGTGGCTAAGTTGGAAGACTTCCTTCCTTGGCAGAATATTGTTTTTTTCTTTCCAACTTTAACTTTTAGCCCAAAGATTTATTTAAAGTCAATGTACTACAGAAGGGTGGAAGAAATTCTTATGAGATAATATTAGTGTTACTTCCTGTATAAAATAAAGCTATCTTATCATACCTTTAAAATATTTTGTATTTGTTAGGGCATGGTGACACAAGCCTTCAATCCAAGCATTTGGGAATCAGAAGCAGACGAATCTCTATGAGTTTGAGGCCAGCCTGGTCTACATAGGTAGTTTCCGTCAGCCAGGGCTGTATAGTGAGACCCTGTCTCAAACAAACAAACAAACAAACAAACAAACAAACAATAAAGCCCCCATTATATTATTTATTTATCTATTTGTAAACATATGTTTGTATATGCCCTATCTTCATACACTTATGCCATGGTACATGCTTGAAGGCAGAGGACAGCTTGCAAAGTTAATTCTTCCTTCAATCACATGTGCTCCTGATTGAGCTCAGATCATGAGATTTGGAAGAAGGTGCTTTTATCCATGGAGCCAGTTTTGTAGCCCTACTAAACCTTTTCAATTATCCTCATGTCCCTTTCTCATTTTGATTCTTAGTATACAGTCAGTCCTTTTTGTTTTGAGAATGTGATTCAGGTGGCATCTAGCATTCTCTGTCATGGTCTGGAGTGATTGATCAGTGGTGGGAAAATTGTACCTGTCAAGATCTACCTTTTCCTTGCATTCTTCAGCTACACCATGCTCGGCTCTTGAGTGATGTGCCCTTTACCATCACCTGTGATTCCTGACAGTACACTTCCACATGTGACTTTTTGTCTGAAGATTTATTCCATAGGCCTGATGACAAAATGTCCTTCTCCTGGGGACCAAAGCCTGTAAACATCGATCTCATTTTCTCTCTGTTGACACAAGTCCATTAGCTTCATCTGTCTTGAGGACAATCCAGGCTGAAAGCCTATCTGATTTTTCTTCTTTGGAGACCTTTCAGAATTTCAAGGTTATGAGAAACTTGGCTTTGAACAAAGTGTGTTGCCATCTGTTGCTAGTTTCTAATCTGAGATCCATTTACTAGATTTTCCAGGTTCACTTATATAGACATTAAAACTAATTGTGTTTCTTTTAACATGACCCAAGAACGCATAGTTAAATGTTTCCTTTCAATTTTTGTTACCTAAATAGCTCACTGTTCAGGCATTTTGAAGGAATGTGGTTTTCATGTGGTTTTTATGGTGATGACACAGTATCCAACATTTCTTTATTAGATGCTGTAAAATCATATCACATATAGTAGAGAGCAATGAAGCAGGCAACCATTTAGAGACCCCCTGTAGTGCCAGGGAAGGATTGAACCCACCACCCCCCCACAAACAGAGAGGAGCTGATCTGATGCAAGTCACAGCACGGCATTTAATTTGTGCTAGCACGGGCCCCTCAGCTCACTACCAACATGTAGGATGGTCTTTGGTGGAGATGAACCCCAAGTATCTATTGGGGCAAGGCTTTATAGTAAGCAGCAATGGGAGCCAGGATGGGTAAAAGTGCAAACATCTAATTGGACAGCGACTATAGACTTTAACATAATTGACTGGTCCTAGGAGTCAAACTGTAAACTTGATTTCTATTTCTTTCTGCATCGGTGGTCATTAAGCAAGAGGTGGGCTTGAAACATGGGGGTGCAGATCTGATGAGGTAATAACCTGGAGATGGTGGTCTTATTGGGTGTGTAACCTGGAGATGCAGGTCTTGTTGGGGGTGAGCTTAGAGACTGGAACTAGGCTTGGGATTTTGTGGGGGTAATTTTGTTTGGAAATGCTAGGTACCTTCCTGTTCACCTAAATACAAATTTAGGTCAGGTTCTCTAAAACGGAGTCTGAACTTAAACGATTTGGCCTCTCACTCCCTTTTGTTTTATTGAAGTCTACAGAGGTGGGGTTTTTCTTTTTCTTTTTCTTTTTTTGTTTGTTTGTTTTAATCTCAAAATTGGCTCAGATTTCATGTGAAATTTGCTTTCAATTTGTAAATTAATTTTTGTTGTGGTAAATATTAAAAGAAGAATCTCTACTATCCTGCACTACTGCTGGCTCCTGTGGGCCACATGGCATCTGCGGGATATTTTCATCTCAGTCTGCAAAGCATCTCACCCACTAAGCTCCCAATCTCCTAACCACGCTGTCACAGCTACTATTAGTATTACTATTGTAACTCTATCATCTAGTTCCCAAAGAGGGTCGCCGCCATGCCAGTTCCATACCGAGTCCACCTATCTTGTGGCTCTCTTACTATGGACTCTGCTCACATTCCTAGCATCTGCCCTCTAATGGTTATCGTCACAATTTCCCAGTAACCCGTTAAAACCAAAAATCAATAAGCTTGTAATTTAGCAATCAGGTTTATATCTTAAATTCTCATTCCACAAAATGTCTGCACAATAAACTCAGAACCAATTGATAATGCTATAAACTGTCCACCTAGATAAGATAAATTGTTCTATAAAAATTCATCCCTTATGAAATATTCATAACTACCTGTGGCCATTTAAGGACATACAGACCTGGGTTGTCCTTCTCCTCCATTTTGATTCTTTTCCTCCTTCCCTCCTCCTGCCATACCAAAACTCTGTCCCCACCTAACTTTTTCACTGCCCAATCACAGGCCTTGCTTTATCTTGTGCCTGTCTTCACCTACATAAAGACAGCAATCTACAAATTATATAGCACTACATTTTGGTGGTCATTTATTTTCTAGGCAGATTTTATAACTTCTTTGTCAAAAAGTGACTCTATTTTTGGCTGTGAACCTAGCCTTTAATGGCTGAGCCAACAGAGTCAGATGTTCTCAGCCAACCATTGGACTGAAAACAGGGCCCCCAATAGAGGAGTTAGAAAAAGGACTGAAGGAGCTGAAGGGGTTTTCAACCCCATAGGAAGAACAACAATATCAACCAACCAGATCCTCCAGAGCTCCCAGAGACTAAACTACCAACCAAAGAGTACACATGGGGGAACCCATGGCTCCAGCCACATATGTAGCAGACGATGGCCTTATCTGGCATCAATGAGAGGAGAGGCCCTTGGCCCTATGAAGGCTCAGTGACCCTGTGTAGGGGAATGCCAGGGTGGGGAGATGGGAGGAAGTGAGTGGCTGAGTGGGAAACATTCTCATAGAGGCAGTGGGGAGTGGGGAGAAGGGATAGGGGGATTCCAGAGGGAAAATTGGGAAAGGGGATAACATTTGAAATGTAAATAAAGAAAATATCCAATTAAAAACCTGATTCTATTAAAAGGATAAAATTATTTCTAGTAATACTGTCTCAAAAATTTTAAACTTAAGAATTTTAAAATAATTAAAAATGTGACACTGAAATCAGAATGCATAGCCACATAGAAATGCATGATGCACACCTCCCTAAGGTGAACATTTATTGAATATATATCTTATATTATTACATAATCATATAAACCTTTTATATACAGCTTTTACCTCAGATCATTCTTGTTGGAAATAATTTAAGAGAAGAAAAATACTGTGCATGTATGGAATTTTTAAGACTTTAAATATTCTTTGAGTATGTGTGAATATCTGGGTATTTGAGTATAAATTGCCTGTGGAAACCAGTAGAGGACATTAGACCTCCTGGAATTGGAGTTACAGGTGGTTGTAAGTTGCCCAATGTAGATTCTGGGGGACTGAAGTCTGATGTTTTTGAAGAATAGCAAATATTCCTCACCCAGACTTCACAGAACACATTTTTCAGAGAAAAATGTATGAGAACTATTTGTACATGCATTAAATCATATCAACTTGAAGCATAATTTTTGGTCATTAAGACAGCAAGCAAACTAATTCATTATATTGAAAATAATCAAGTTTTAAAAATCACCAAACCCTGCTGTATACCCACTCCATTTTATAAGAATAGTATGTTGCAGAGATCAGTGAAAGCCTCTGTGAAATGTTGTAACATTGGTGAAATTATAGGTGTACTCTTTGCATTCCATTCCTTTTGAAAATTAGCATGTTTTCTAATACACCATGATTGTAGCAGTGTGATCTTTACTGTAAGAGAGCAGGGGTGTATTAGCTGATGTGAGTTGGTGATTATATAACTCAGGGGTCCTTCTCTGATTCTCATAATGGGAATTCCTAAGCAGTCAGAGAGGGTTTTCAATTCTTCTCTGCTGAACCTTCAGGTCTATAACTTGACCAGCAACAGCAAAGGAGGTGCTTACTGTTCTCAGTTCTTATGGTAATGCTCATTATAGAGTCCAGATTAACTTTTAGAGTAACTTAGTTCTTAAGAGGCTCTAAGAAATATCTTTGGAAAGAATTATGCTTAGTAGAATATTTTAGTATGTGCCGCTGAGAAACATGTGAGATAGAAGTGGTGGGAACGGTGGGCAGTAATTTGCCTCTGCTATCACTGGGAAGATCTCTTTTGTTTTCCCATTCCTAGCTGAATGATGTTCCCTCTCTATCTGTCTTAGTCAGGATTACTATTGTGAGGAAACCACACATGATGAGAATCATGACCAAAAGCAACTGGGGCAAAAAGAGTTTATTTGACTATATCACTGTTCATCATCAAAGAAAGTTAGGACAGGAACTCAAATAAGGCAGGAGCTGATACAGCAGCCAAGGAGTGCTGCATACTGGCTTGCTCTTTGTGGCTTTCTCACTCTGCTTTCTTATAGAACATAGAACCAGCACCCTAGGGATGGCAATACCCACATTGGACTGGGACCTCCTCTATCAATCATTAAGAGAATGTCCATAACTTTGCCTACAGCCCTCTCTTTTAGAGGCATTTTCTCAATTGAGATTCCCTTCTCTCAGATGACTTTAGCTCGTGTCAAGTTGATATAAAACTATCAAGAACACCATCCCAGAAGCAAAAACACTGGCATGCTTTCTGCTCTCATCCTAGAGTTCAACTTAGAATGGGAACATTCTGTCCTCATCTCATCCTCTCAAGGCTGGGTTTGAGAGAACTAGCTCCCAGGACCAAGTCCCTGCCTGGGAAGATCTCCACACTGGCACTGTACAACTCTTTCACAAATACTTTTACAAAGGTAGAAATAGGAAGATTTTTTTCAAACATGATTTGAGGTATGTCTCAAATCCTACATTAATGTGGGGTGCCTACTTTATAGGAAAGCACACTTGGACAAAAGACAGAAGAGGCTCAAGAAATAATTTTCTGGGAACTTCCAGGAAGGTATATGCAAGTTCATACTGTTTGACTGGTACATGGTTATATACCTAGGGATGGCAATACCCACAGTGTACTGGGACCTCCTCTATCAATCACTAAGAAAATGCTCCAAAGCTTCCCTACAGCTCTATTTTTTGGAGGCATTTTCTCAATTGAGGTTCTCTTCCCTCAAATAGCCTTTTGCATTTTAGCAGGTAAATAGAGCACGGTTTTTCTTTATCATGGCAAGTCTCTGTATTGAGATACCATGGCATCTTTAAGTTGCTTCTTGCCACACACTTGAAGAAATACAGTGATTCTATGTAAATCACTGAAATGAAAATTACTATTATGTAGCATATGTTATAATATATTATATAATGTACAATAAAATATGACTGCTACTTTCAGATCTTTGTCTTATATTGGCTTTTAAAATATCCTTTGTTACCCATCAATTTCAATTTCCACATTTGATCTACACACAGATTCCTTCTTACCTCCTTGGTCCACTCCATTTCTCCTAGCTCACATATATTTCCCAATCTACGTTATATAGTTTGCATTTCTCAGATTATGATTACTTGAGGAAATCTGTCACCAACTGAAAACACACACTGAAATCAAACTTGAACCCTATTTAGGCTCCAAAACAGCAAAATATGTTCAGAGTGGAATTTAACTCATCATGCATGGATAGATGAACTCATTGGTAGACTAGTGCGTCTGTAGGGACGGCCCTCTGAGATGGCAGTCAGGAGGCCAGGGCTTGCATTCACTCTGTTAGAACATGGTTTTAGTTACTAGAAAGTCACACATGAAGCCTCACATTTCCGAAACTTCATCAGTAACAGGAGTGCCTTGAGCTAGGTGTTCTCTGAAGTCTCTTCTGGCTCTGTGTTTTTTATTGTTTAACAATATGCATAATTGTACTTTGCTGTATGAAAATCAAGCATGAGTGAAAAGTGGCTTGATATGAATGTCTGTTCTTGATTTTAAGTCTTTCATGACTTACTGATTTTTCCTCAAAATATCCATAATGAATATCGGTGGCCTTTGATTTTCCCTTGAAAGCTTAAATTCTCTTATCAATAGCATCCTCTACCTCCTTCTTGTCATTATTCTCTCATTGCAAGGTCATATGAACAAATCCATAAAATAAATGCTATTATATTGAATATGAATTCCAACTTACCTAAACATCCTTTTTTTTTCAATTAGTGTACCAAATACATGATATTATCAACTTATAAGAGAAAGGTTTGTATTGCTTATAATGTTGGAGTTCCAGTCTCTGATTGGTTGATGTCATTGCCTTTAAATGCACAACAGGCAACATATGATTGGGTGAAGCCACATACTTCATAGTCAGCAAGCCATATAACATGAGAGGCAGAAACTAGATTCCCACAATCCCCTATAAGGTCATATTCATTGTGTTTAAGTATAGCTCAAGTTTGTAGCTTAAAGACCTTTTAAAGACACTCTACCACAGCAATAGTATTATTAATGAGGGTGCCTAGAACAAAGACATCCTTAAAAATATACAGAGACAAGAATTGAGATATTAGGAAAATAGGATCTGTAAACCAAGAGCTTATAGGCAGGTGTGGTTTAGATATCCAGCACCCAGCTTATGGTTCAAGGGAGTCCAGGAACCAGGCAGGTTAGGGAGCATAGCTGAGGGCCAATTCCACAGCAAGACAGGCTATGGAACTACTTTCCTGATAGTAGACTCTTATGTGAGACAAAAGACAAAAAGGCCGCAGGTTTACTTATGAGATGGGAGAAGCCAGACTTGCGGTCGACTGGTTCTGTAGTGATCTGACCTGACGATAATTACTTCTTATTTCTGCTCACAGCATCTGGCCATTGGATTGTGTTATTTCTTACTTGATTCTTCAATGCTTTATATGCCCTATATCTGACACCCAAATTTAGAGAATTAATTTCAATGACATAGGTAGCAGGAGGTACAGTTTTAGATAGAGAATTTTTTTTCTTTCCCCCTTTACTGACTTTATTCTTAAAATACACAATCACATGTAAACTTTGTGTGCTGCTAGGCTCAGACATATAGGAAGCTGTAGGCAAGCCATATATGGACTTTTTCATATAGGAAAACACTGAACATCTGAAAGTTCTCTCTAGTTCAGCAAGGTAAGGAAAGAGTGAATTCAGAAAGACAAGCTGAATTTGTTTAATATGTATGAACCTAAATGAGCCATGTTGAATTTCTGTAAATAAGGGCTCAATTTCTAGAGTGACCTGATACCTTTTCCCAGGAGTTAGATGCTCATTGCATCTCTACTTCCTGAGTGACTGTGAAGCTCTCCTTAAGGGAAATTAATCTATGTGACTGAGTAGTCTCTAGAAATTACCTGGAAATTGAGTTTAAGGCTGAGGGGCCAATGAGACAAATAGCATTGATCTCCCTTTATTCTAGGGAATTCAGATGAAATGTGTTTTCCTTCTGGGTAAGTAACAAAATTCCCCATTGTCAGACTCAAATGCAAATATTCCTTCTGTGGGGTTGAACACTTTGACAGTTTCCAAGGAGATGTGGGGAGATTTTGATGCCAGCTCCTGGCCAGCACTTTTCCAATCATAGGTATGTCCTGAGACTCTTCTAAGGTTTCAGTTTGTAAGATTTTCCAGTCCAGTCAGTCTGATGAATGGAGACTCTTGGAATGCAGGAATTCAACACATTTGACACTTCTTCTTTCCTTCTAATTTTGTAAAAGAGAAAGGCTCTCTACTGCGATTTTGTACAGTTTCTTGGGGAGCTGTCTCCACTGTCAACTTACATTTCCCTTGAAACCCCAGCGGCTGACCCAAGTTCCTATGTCAAAATTTATTAGATCAAAATTAATATGGAAAAATATTAGAATAATCTTATACAATGACGTGTTTCAGGGTAGAAATTTTGACATATTTTCCTATTGGACTGTGTATTACAATAACTTTATTGCATATAGTTTCATATAGGTGTGAAACTCCTTCCACAGATTGATTTGACTGCTTAGTACTTTTGGAAGGCAGCACTACCATGTATGTGATATGCCTAGAAATCTACAACCTGTTGCTTTAGTTTCAAAAGATTTTGTTTGGCTCATTAAGGCTTCAGGGTTTTAAAACAAATGAAAGAATTAGTTAATGCAGGGTAAAACTTCACTTAGCATTAAATTTACAAAGGTAATTAAGCACGCACTGCGAAACACAAGTGTGTTCTGTAAGTCAGCTCATTGCACCTCCAATCTGTTAAATTAGTTGCAAGACCAGTTATATTTAGGGGGTTCCTTATTGATTTCTAGTTACTCTTCTCTAGTGCTACCTGGCTGTCTTTGTGATTTCATAATTGTTCCCTGGTGTGGTGGTTTGAACTACAAATGTCCCTTATAGATTCATGCACCTGAACACTTGGTCCCCAGTTGGTGGCACTGTTTAGGGAAGTGGCCTAAACCACTGTTTAGCCTTTCTGGAGGAAGTATATTACTGGTGGTGGATTTTGAGATGTATAGCCTTATACCACTTCGTGTTTACTATCTGCCTCATGCTTGTGGTTAAAGATGTGATCTCTCAGCTTCCTGTTCCTGCCACCATGCCTTCTAATTATTGCCAGGCCTCTATCCCATCATGATGGACTCTTAACCCTCTGGAACCTTAAGCCAAAAAAATCCTGTCTCTTAAGTTGTCTTTGTGTTTTGTAATAACAACAAAAAATAATTAATACACCTGGATACCTGTTATAAAGAGCTTCACACATCTGCCTTCACCATATATTCACTTTGTGGATGAGAACTTTATCTCAGCCATGGTTAAACGACTGCTTTTATGTTCCCATTGTTATGCTTAACTCTGCCAAGCTCTGTCTCATGTGCAGATATGCATAACTTTAAAGACATATTTGGTGTAAAATATATTGCACCAGCAATTTAGATGGTTGCAGTTCTGAGTACAGAAAGTATTGCAGACCATTTGTTTGCTCCAAGAGAAAGGAGACTATGTGGTAGCATCCAAATATTTCTCATTAAGATAATTTTCCTTCTCTAACTTCCACTGTGGTACTCCCTGGACTCAATTTTTGGAACAGGATAAAAGGAACAGGAGAAGTATAAAGTTGCCACTTTTGGCTAGGGCAAATCATTCCTCATGTCTTCCCTGTCCTCTTTTTGTGGGGACTTAGAAATGAATGGACTTTGGCACTTTATTTTCACTAGTAATCGGATAACCCCAGAGAGGGAAATGCTTGATGATTCTGACTTGGAAATGAAAAACATTTTATATCTAAATAATAATAATAATAATAATAATAATAATAATAATAATAATAATAATAATTAGTGGAAAAGAGAAAAATAAAATGCAAAAGGAACAAGATGTAGGTTATGGCTTGGATGACTGTGCTTCCTGATTGCTCCTGAGAAAAAACAGGAGGTCTGGAGCAGACTTTTGCAGCTTCAGTTTCCTTCATTTGACACTTCACACCCTTCTTCCTCTCTGTTTGGTTTCTTGACTTGGTTATTAGTTGGATCAAAATCGTGGTCACAGCTGTCACCCTTAAGATCCATCTTCTACTGTCTCTATAGTCTGCAGTACTGCTCTACAGCACCAGTGTGCCTTAGGGAAACTGTTACCCTTATGTCCCACATTCTCTGTGTTCTCAGGGTACAATTAACCCTCCATTTATTCATGTTACATACCTAATCAGTTCAGATAGGTTAGAAAAGAAATAATAACTTTGTGCTAATACATACATTCCCTTGTACTTGTCATTAGTCCTATGAAACACACAGAACAACTAAATTCAGAGCTTTTGTTACATTTCTATTGTACATAATCTGAAAATAATTAGAAGTGTACAGGGCGCCAGAGAACTCCTAAACCTGATAGACAACTTCAGCAATGTGGCTGGATATAAAATTAACTCAAACAAATAAGTTTCCTCTACTCAAATGATAAACAGGCTGAGAAAGAAATTAAGGAAACAACACCCTTCACAATAGTCACAAATAATATAAAATACTTTGGTGTGACTTTAACCAAACAAGTGAAAGATCTGTATGACAATAACTTCAAGTCTCTGAAGAAAGAAATTGAAGAAGATCTCAGAAGATTGA
This sequence comes from Rattus rattus, assembly GCF_011064425.1. NCBI lineage: Eukaryota > Metazoa > Chordata > Mammalia > Rodentia > Muridae > Rattus > Rattus rattus. The sequence goes on along the minus strand of NC_046165.1, from coordinate 1,227,653 downwards.
AAGACCTCCCATGCTTATGGATTAGCAGGATTAATATAGTAAAAATGGCCATCTTGCCAAAATCAATCTACATTAACCCCCATCAAAATTCCAACTCAATTCTTCATAGAGTTAGAAAGAGCATTTTTCAAATTCATTTAGAATAACAAAAAATCCCTGATAGCTAAAACTATTCTCAACAATAAAAGAACTTCTGGGGGGATCACCATCCCTGACCTCAAGCTGTATTACAGAGCAATCACGATAAAAAAACAAAAACAAAAGCAAAAACCAGCAACCCCCCCCAAAAAAACAAAACAAAACAAAACAAAACTGTATGGTATTGGTATAGAGAAAGACAGGTAGATCAATGGAATCAAAGAACCAGAAATGAACTCACACACCTATAGTCACTTAATTGTTGACAAAGGAGCTAAAACCATCCAGTGGAAAAAAGACAGCATTTTCAACAAATGACAAATGGTGCTGATTCAGTTGGTGGTCAGCATGTAGAAAAATGCCAATCAATCCATTCTTATCTCTTTGTACAAAGCTCAAGACCAAGTAGATCAAGGATCTTTACATAAAACTAGATACACTGAAACTAATAGAAGAAAAAATGGGGAAGTGCCTTGAATACATGAGCACTGGGGAAAATTTCCTGAACAGAATAGAAATGGCTTATGCTCTAAGATCAACAATTGACAAATGAGACCTCATAAAATTGCAAAGATTCTGTAAGGCTAAGGACACTGTCATTAGGACAAAAGGGCAACCAACAAATTGGGAAAAGATCTTTACCAATCCTACATCTGATAGAGGGCTAATATACAATTTATACAAAGAACACAGGAAGTTAAACTTCAGAGAATCAAATAACCCTATTAAAATTGGAGTACAGAGCTAAACAAAGAATTCTCAACTGAGGAATATCAAATGGCTGTGAAACACCTAAAGAAATGTTCAATGACCTTAGTCATCAGGGAAATGAAAATCAAAATAACCCTGAGATTCCACCTTATATCAGAATGGTTAAGATCAAAAACTCAGGTGACAGCAGATGCTGATGAAGATGTGGGAAAAGAGAAACACTCTTTCATTGCTGGTGGGATTGCAAGCTGGTACAACCACTCTGGAAAATCAGTCTGGAAGTTCCTCAGAAAATTGGATATAGTACTACCCGAGGACCCAGCTATGCCACTCCTGGGCATATACCCAAAGATGCTCCAGCATATAACAAGGACCCATGCTCCACTATGTTCAAAGCAGCCTTATTTATAATAACCAGAAGCTGGAAAGAACACAGATGTTCTTCAACAGAGGAATGGATACAGAAAATGTGGTACATCTACACAATGGAGTACTACTCAGCTATTAAAAACTTAACTATTAAACTTAAAGTATTAAAAACTTAGCTATTAAAAACAATAACTTCATGAAATTCTTAGGCAAATGGATGGAACTATAAAATATCATCAACCCAATCACAAAAGGACACACATGATATACACTCACTAATAAGTGAATATTAGCCCAAAAACTCAGAATATCCAAGGTACAATTTACATGCCACATGAGGCTCAAGAAGAAGGAAGACCAAAATGTGTATGCTTCAGTCCTTCTTAGAAGGTGAAACAAAATACTCACAGGAGGAAATAGGAAGACAAAGTGCGGGGCAGAGACTGAAGGAAATGTGATCCAGAGACTGCCACATCTGGCCATCCATCCCACATACAGTCACCAAATCCAGACACTATCGCACAGATGTCATATAGTGCATATAGCTTTCTCCTGAGAGGCTCTGCTAGAGCCTGACAAATACAGAGGCAAATGCTGGCAGCCAACCACTGAACTGAGAACAGGGTCCCCAATGGGGGAGTTAGAAAAAGGACTGAAGTAGCTGAAGGGGTTTGCAACTCTATAGGAAGAACAACAATATCAATCAACCAGACACCCCAGAGTTCCCAAGGACTAAACCATCAACCAAAGAGTACACATGGCGGGATTGATGGTTCCAGCTGCATATGCAGCAGAGGATGGTCTTATTGGTCATCAGTGGGAGGAGAAGCCCTTGGTCTTGTGAAGGCTAGATACCCCAGTGCAGGGAAACGCCAGGGCAGGAAGGCAGGAGAGATTCAGTGGGTGTGGGTGCACCCTCCATAGAATCAGGGTGAGAGGGAGATGATAGGTAGTTTCCAGAGGGGAAACTGGGAACAGGGATAACATTTGAAATGTAAATAAATAAAATATGCAATAAAAAAGAAAAATGTACAGGACAGTATTCACACATTATATACAAACAGCATATCTGTGGGCCTTTATATTTTCAGGTGAGGAGGTCTTGCAACCCATCCCCTACATATTCAAAATATCCTCTGTATGATGCCTTATATTAGGATTATTTTTGTCCATTGTCTATTTCAGCTAGTCAAAGTCCAGGAAGTTATATCATAAAGTATTTTTTTAAAAAAATATTATTCCTGATTATGGGCATTTTCCACTGGGTTCCTTTCTTATCACACTGAGATTAATGTGGGATAAATCCTGCTGAACAGTGTTGGAAATAAAATCATCCTTTGTAGGGATGCAATTAAAGTACCACTATGTTAAAAATGTCATGTTGCTCTTTGTCGGGGAGGCTTATTATGCTCTATCGTTATATTTGAGTGAATCTTCTCTTCTAGGGAACTCAATGTTCTTTTTGAATATTAACCAAATGCTAGAAAATACTTGTGAGATTATGATTCTTCCAAATCACATCAAATTTAACAATCTTTAATTAAGCCTCTGAATTTTTCAGAAGTAGGAATAACTGGAACATATTTATCCACCTGTAAAAAATACATCTCATATACAACATTAGGTTGGTGAATAACTATACTAATTTATATGTAAGTAGGCCGTGGGTGCACAGAGACATTGTACTAGTCTTTTCTCATTTCTGTGACCAAATTACTTAAGAAAAGAAGTGTAAAGAATGAAGAGCTTAGTTTTATCTGGCTGGAGTCTACAGTCCATCAGGACTGAATGGTATTGCAACAGTAGTATAAGGGTGCTCACATTGTGTCTATAGTCAAGAAGTGGATGTTTATGCTCTGCTCATTTTCTCTTTGTAAATTCACTCTGGAAATCTAGACTGTGGAATGCTACCACCCACATCTAAAGTGGGACTTTACATCTCACTTAATATATAACTTTAATTTCTTCTGTATACCCTCACAAATATCCTCATTAAGTTTGTCTTGTACATGACTTCTCTAATCTGCCAAGTTGACAATCATGACTAGAGTACTAGAGGCATCTTAGCAGGAAATACTATTTTATAGTCTTCAAACAGTTTTTGTTCTGATTGAATAATAATAAAAAACTCTTTTGCTACATAATCTAAGTTCTTTGTGAATAGCATCTATCAGCATCATCTTAATATCTAGTTGAAATGTCTTAAACCCTTCTAGGACAAATGGCATCAAGCTTAGAATTTTACTCCAATTTTATTACCCACTGGAGTCACAGGCAATATATCTAACTTCATTATTTTTCCAACTTTCTCTTGACAATAAATAAAGTGGCATGTCATTTCTTAACAGCAAAATTTTATGTTTCTGCGATGGGAAGATTATTCAATGGGTAGAATAACAGTGCGATATTGAGGATGTGAGTTTAGATTTCTAGCATCCATGTTAGAGCTGTGCATAACAGCATGCATTCATATTCCTGTTGCTAGAAGGACAGAAACAGAAAGATCCCCCAGAGCTTCTGGTCTATCCAGCCTAATTGAATTTGTGAATTCTAGGTTCACTGATAGAACATGTCTCAAAAACCATGGTGGAGAACTATAGAAGAAGACATTTGACATCAATTATTAGACTCACTCCATATGTACCCATGAAGAGCACATAAACACATATACAACAACACATACACACACACAAATATCTATCTCTTAGCTATTGTCACTCTTATACCATGTCTTATGTCACGTCTCTTGCTCTGTTGTGCAGCGAGTAGAGGGCTCTGCTTGTTTGTTTGGAAGTATTTGTTTGGTTTTGACTTGATGTTTAATTTCTGACTCCTGTTCCTTGGCTCAATTTAATCTCTGATGTCCTAGGTTTGTCCCTATATGGCCAAAAGTCCCAATTTTTGTCCCTGGGAGAATTTGAATAATTTAAAGTGTTTTTTAGTCTGGAGAAATGAAGGACAACATGAGCAAATGGCAGGGAATTCTCTCATGATTTTTGGTCTTTATGTGGTGGCCCAGTCATTGAAGATCCCCTGAATTGCAGTTCCCTACAGCTCTCTTACAGAGTGGCAGGATATTGTCAGACAGTGATCTGTCCCTACTGATGACAATTTATGCTGTAGGCTTCTTCCTTAGATCTCAGTAACCTAACATGCACAGTTATGGTGTACCCTTCACTCTTCAAGTGATTCTATTTCTAGGGAGAGCTTTTCCACTAAGAGTTCAGTGGTCCAGTGATAACATTCTCATTAGAAATATATTGGCTTCAGTAGACCAAAATGAAATCATTCATATATATATATATATATATATATATATATATATATATATCCTTGATATTACACAGAGGACAAGCCATAGTAAAGTATTATTTCAGAGAGTCATAATGTCCCATGATAGCTCTTAAAGTTTCTCAACAATAGATATTATTTGATTGACATATCTGAAAATTCTCTATGGGCCAGTGAAATCAGCTTCTTTCAAATATTATATGTTGAATGGTCACTGTGCTCCCATAAAGTCCAGATTTCTCCAAAGTCTGTCCTGGTGGATAAATTTTTGGACCAGTAGTGAACAAACTATAACAGGTACAACATTTGGTGCCCAATAAGCATCCTAATGTAAATCCTTATTAATATTTGTAAATCTCATGCCTTAAAGATAAAGACCTGAAGAAGTAATCCAATGCATTCATACCCTAAATATATTCATTTCCCTGAAAGTGTCAGAAAGGAGAACCTGGAATAGATTTCATCAGTGAAATTCAGAGGGATGCAAACAAACCACCATGAGACTATACCTTATTCCCTCCAAGAGCTCAGAGATTTAGGATCAAATGGGCATTATAGGGCATAAGTGCAATGTTTTAAAACCTAGTGTTTCATGACAGTTTAGAATTTTGTATTAAAAGATTTAAAATAATTAATAATTTTTAGTGTTAAGCACATTTATATCTAATTCTCTAAAAGGTTGTATTGCTAAATCAAATATAGATTGGGGGGTCTGGGTTTATAACAATAAGTTCAAATGGTACCAATGTCGAACTCTCTTTTGTGTACATCAGGGCTAAGAAATTGAAGTCCGTGTCTAGCCCTTCCAAAGGCTACTTGTCCTTTCTCAAATCTGACCCTAACTTTGTCCATCAAAGTATTCGTTGTCTGGTTATTTGTTTTTAATTCATTAATTCGCTTACTTGGCAAGCATTTGAGAGTGATTAGCCTAGACTAGTCTTTCCTCTTGCATCTGACACAATTATAATTAAATCTTAATTAACAAGGCATCATTCTAAATAAATTTGAATCTTGTCCTTACTAATTCATTCTCTAAAATTTCTGTTCTATGGATGTTTTGATAGTCAGGGCCCAGATAGACCTTGCTTATATATTTACCAATTAAATAGATTATTACTAAGAATTTGTAATGTTTTATGTCTTATGTTGGTAATTAGGAAAGACATGCATGTAAACAAATAAGTCTTTGTTTCCACAATGTTTTTCTTTTGTGAATACACTGTAGAAAAGCACAGTAGAAATGCTATTAGTTAAGAATCTGAAAGACTGCATTTCCCTCAGTTCTTTTATGACTGCTTAAAGGCTATTACTGATTGAGATAAGAGGGGAAATGATTTAGTATGTTTCTTTTCTACACTAGTCATTTCCTCAGAGAGAATAAAGAATTTGAAAGATAAATTGTATTTTTTGTCCGTCTTTCCCCACAACACCTTTAAATTTATAGCTGTGCCTTCTAACTAATTCAAATACAGTGCTCCTGGGAGCTCATTTCATGTGTAGCCATTAAAACAACCCTAACCTGATAGTTGTTTGTTCACATGTGCAAAAGTTGAATTAAGTTGTTTGTCTTATCAGTCAGAGGTCAATTAGGTTAAAAAAAAAAAGCAAGACAATCAATTTAAAAGTCCTTTAGGTCTTTCTGTTCTGAGAAAGGTTAAAATTAGGATTTAGGCAGAATATGGCACAGCCGAAGAAATCTGGTGTTTTACTTTCATTTCTGTTGCGATGATAAATATCCCTGCATAAAACAACCTAAGGTCAAAAGAGTTTACTTTAGTTCACACTCTCGGGTTACAGTTCATCATCATCAGAAAGCCAATGGAGGAACTTGAAACAAGTATTCACATCACATTCAGGCAAGAGGAGAGAGAAATTAATGCAGGAATGTCTCCTGCTTAGCTTTCAATCTCCATTCTTATAGAGTTCAGAATGGAAACCAGGTAATGATGCAGTCTACTTTTAGGCTGGGTCTTTCCACATTAATTCATATAATCAAGACGATTTCTCAAAGACATGGTCATAAGCCGAGCATGGTCTAGGCACTCCCCACCCCTGCAAGACTCTCTTCTTAGATAATTCCAGAGTGTGTCAAATTGACAAATAAAACCAACCAAAAGATCTAGTTGCACATTTTATCCAGATATCTAAATATTCATCTGAATAGTGAACGCAGGAAGCTTTCTTTTTTTTTTTTTTTTTTATTAACTTGAGTATTTCTTTTATACCTTTCGAGTGTTATTGCCTTTCCCGGTTTCGGGCAAACATCCCCTCCCCTCCCCTTCTTTATGAGTGTTCCTCCCCATCCCCCCCTTGCCGCCTCCCCCAACAATCTAGTTCACTGGGGGTTCAGTCTTAGCAGGACCCAGGGCTTCCCTTCCACTGGTGCTCTTACTAGGATATTCATTGCTACCCTATGAGGTCAGAGTCCAGGGTCAGTTCATGTATAGTCTTTAGGTAGTGGCTTAGTCACAGGAAGCTTTCTTAAGGCTATTTGAAATCACAATGATGACTGAAGAGCTAATCTGAATGGCCCCATCAAACATCTTGTACCTGTGGAAAAAATGCTGACAAAAATAAGAGCGGAGAATCATCTTTAGGGTGACAGGACAAAGCATTCTGAAATAACAAAGCAAAACAAAGCACAGTCCTACCTTCAGGCTAAGGACAAAGAAGGATGGCTGGGTAAGTCAGGACCTCACCCATGGGCTAGATCTGCACAATATCCATCTTGGTTAATACCATGCCTGCCTTTGAACATGACACTGATGGACAACTCTGAATGGTCTTCTACACAGCCCCTAGGGGAGGCGATCCTGAATTCTAGAATAAATAGTTACTAAAATTGAGAGCATTAGTTTCTTTGAGGCATCTATATTCCCTGGAAGTAAAGAATCTTTCCTCAGCCACAGCAACTAAAGTTAATGAAGTGATTAACAACAGAGCTGAGATTGTCTTCTTTAAAATGATAGAACAGCCTGTATGGGTGCCAACAAAGGGCAGTGTGTGATAAGGTAAGGGTCTGTGATCACTGGAAGAAGACAGGTTAGACTGGAGTATGTGAATCTGTAAATTCTCTAACCCTAGGGGGTTATTTCATGCTAATGTGATCTGAAAACTGATGGATTACTTTCAGTTTTACCATGTGAGAATAAGGCCACCACCACAATTTTGAGTCAAATTTGAAACCGACTTTGATTAAAATCTGGCCAGTATGATGGACTCTGGCCAGCTACATTCCTGGGTTCCCAGAAAATGGCAACGACTCACATTTTGCAGAGGCTTTAAAAGACAAACCCATAAGGCCATCATATTTTCTACTAGGTCCAATCAAGGACAACTATATATCCTGAAGAATTTTCTGCTTCTGTATCTCCCACCTACATTTGATCAAACACATCTGGTGCAGTTGGCTCAAACAAATTTGTTTAGAGGATCAAAAAAACATGGCTTATTATCTTCTATACACAATAGCCTTCAGCACTTCAGGAAGTAATTGTCCTTCTGCAAAGGGCTTTGCAAATGTCTGTAAAGGTTGGAGACATTTTTGTTTTATGGATCTCTTAAAACAGTAATTAAAACTTAAAACATAACTTTGGCTCTCACAGTGCATGAAACATCTACTTCCATGATAAAATATGGCCACTCCCATTAACCTGTAAATGATAGGTGAAATTACCAAATAAGACTATGGAATAAATATTATTTTGCAAAATACTATAATACTTTTTAGATTACAATTAGCTTATAAGATATATGCCTAGGAGGCTTATCAGACACCTCGTGATTAGGATAGGTTATGTTTTTAAAATCTAACCTTTATTATTGAACTTCATCTCTCCTGTTTTATGCATAGTTTTAGACATGTAAAGTGGATGGAAAAGGAGTTGTGTCCTTTGAAAGAGTTATAACCCAGTGAGGGGTTAGAAAGTAACTCGAGTCTCTGCATCCTGCAATTCATATTTGCTTTGCAGATTAAATAAGGTAAAAAGTGTGTGTTGTAATTTCACCTGCAGGCAGGACAGCATGACTTAATAATAAAACAAATGCTCTACGAATTTTCCTAAGTATCTTCATCAAAGTACGATTTCCCTTCATAGTACTCATGCTCACAATTAACACATTAATACTTGTATTTATTTTGTGTGTTCATGCATATGTTTGTGTAGGAACAAATCTGTGGCAGGACCCACATGTGAAGGTTAAAAGACTATGTGCAGGAGTCAGTTCTCTCCTTCCATATTGTGGGTGCCAGGGATGGTGCTCAGATCCTGAGACTTGGTAGCAAGCCTTTCAGATTCATATGTCTAAGCACATCCTGTGACAATCCCATATTATCTAAAAGCCTTTTGTACTGTACTTGAAAGAAGCTGAAACAGTACCTGGCAAATGACTGACTGACTCTTTTGCCTTGGTTGTTGCTCCTTCTGTCTTGCCTGTTTTAGGGAGAAAATAGACCTGCCAGAATCTTCTAAGGCATATCCACTAAACTGAGAGAAAATGACATCCTCACATAATGCCAGAGGAGGGAAAAGTACCTCAGAGCCTTTTTGCACAATTAGAGATAATTCTACCTAAGTGGAAGAAGGTGAGGGTAAAAGAGAGTGTTCAGTGGGTCATCTCTCCATGAAGTGTTTAATGCTGGGGCATTTGGGATGTCCATGCTGTGCTCTAAGCTGTTATTCATTCCCAAGCTTACCCACTTATTTATTATAAACATTTAAAGCCGAAACCTTCACAAAAGGCCAAGATTAACAGCGAATGCATTACACACACACACACACACACACACACACACACACACACACACACACACACCCCTTAATGGGGTTTCTGTACCATGAAATGGACTGTCAGTAGAATTGTCTAAAAGGATCTTTGTGTCTCTGTGAAAGGCATTTGAACAGGAAGATCCTTGTTGTAGAAGTGTGTCCTTATTTGACTTTTCTGCTCCCATTTTACTATCATTCCTTAAGTACCTGTTGTATACTTGATATCTATACCCTCAAAGAGTTTGTGGTCATGGTCTAATGAGATAAACATAAGCCAATGAGTCTATAGTGTAGGATGCAATGAAAGTTTTGAAAGAAGGGTGATGTCTTTGTCCTGGATACCCTTAACAGGTTTTGACTTGTCTAGCTAGAGAGATGAGAGGATTAACAAGAGCAACATAATCAATAAACAAATCCCCCAGGTGGTTTAATATTTGCCATGCACTTGGCATGGGGTGGTGTTTTGGTTTTTCAAAACCTACTTTTAATAAAGGTTCTTAAATGCTTTAACCTCCCTTCTAGCCGAATGTCCACCAGAGATAGTGGAAAAGAAAGCTTATTAGAATATGAGGGGCAGTGAACTTATTTAGAAATTGTTCTTTGGGGGCAAATCCAATCTGTGTTGTCAGGAAATCAGCAGTATATTTCATAGGAATCAGCAGCGGCAGCTTGATCCACTAGCAAATACTTCACAAATATACCAGCAGTCCAGTTCAAATGTCAGGAAAGCAAACACGAATCAGCATCTGTGGCATGACCCAGCAGAAACTGCCAGGCCACCACTGAATTGGCATAAGTCAGTGGGAGTAACCAGGACCAGTAAGGATGCCAGGATCCTCTCTCAATGAAGAGAAGATCAGCAAAGAATCAAGACCAAGGAAGCGTTGCAAAGCTAGCTATGCAAGCCCCACCACTGTCCATTGAGTACTATTTATACTCCCTACAAACATCATGTGTCTTTCCATGGTGTTGCCTCAGCAAATTGCCATGTGAGTCTTTCTAAGCAAACGTCCACATGAGCCTGTATCAGCTGACATCACTCTGCCAATTGGCCCAAGTCTGAAGAAGTGGCAAGAAAGTGCCAGGAGACCATGAGAAGATTTTTGGTGTTTCTTTCTATGAAGTCATGACAAATAATGACCGTTAAGAAATGGCAAGTCATACTACTACCATCCAGAGTATTCTACCATATGTTGGGTTCTTCTTAACATTATGCATCCTTTCACCTGTGTCTGCTTCAGCAAAACGTTCTTTGATCTAACTGACTTTTCAAGGAAACCAGAAGTTTCCACTTCAGTTGGGCATGCATTGATGACGAACAATGACATCAAAAACTGAGAGCGTTTAAGAATTTTTCTCTAATCAGCTTTGTGTTTTCCTGGTACTGAAAAAAGAAAGGTTAGCGTTTGACTATATCCATGTTTGTATGCCTTTGAATGCTCACAAAGCAAATATAGCACAGGTTGAATGGACCCCCAGTCAACTGGATTGGGTAGTGTCAGGAAGCAGGTTTTCTATTCTAAGGAAACCAACTAACAACAGAAGCGAACATGGACTTGCTGGAAGTAGGCATGTGGATCACAGACCTGCTCAGGCAACTAAGCCACAGCAATACTGCAATGTTATGAGAAGCAGATCTATTAGCAAGAGACTCTGTGGCCATTGAAGGTGGGATTTCTCACCAAGTGAATATTCTTTTGATGCCTACTGCAATGTGCTCAATGTAGAACTAATCTATGGATGTTTTTTTAACACTTCAGATGTCCTAAAGTGTGACAATGCACTGCTGAGCTAAACAAGATGGCCCAGATGTGCAGAATTTTAGACTTTGTCTTAATTCAGGACAAACTCCCAGGAGACATAGCGTTCTTCTTTTTCATTGTATGTGTGTCACTGAAAAGAAGGGAACTGTTAAACAAAATGGTTAAAGATAAAGTGTCAATCATAATGAAATAATCAACCAATCTTCTTTATTATAGGATAAATTTCTAGTTGTGTATGTGTGTCTAGCAATAGGGTTTTGAATGTAATGTTTTTTCTTATAGTATTTCCCCCCCCTCTTTCAATGTTGGGAATCATGTTGTATGAAAGAAGAGAAGGTTAGCACTCCCCTTGACAAGGATGGAAGGAGGCCCTTGAGCCTAACAACACGCATACGGTTGATGTTGGGGATCAAACCTTGCGGATGCTAGACCAGTGTTCTGAACTACAACCCCACCCTTCCCACTGTAATTGTGAAAGACTATATACAAAAAGGTACTGAGATATGAGCAAGATGTTTTAAATATTCAGAGTGAAGTAAGAAGAGGTGCATAAATGAACAAACACAACAATGTTCAGGCAGTGCCTGGATGTGGCCCAGGCTGGCTCTCACACGGATCACTTATCTTTGACCTTCAGGCTATACAGAACATTTCTAAGGCAGAAGCAGTTTTGACCTTGGAGGAAGTGCTTGGGAAATATTAACAGAGATCAGATTTGCTTCAGCAAAAAGATATCTTTTTCTTTTTTTCTTTCGTCTTGCGTTTGATATCCTTTGACACTTGTAACATTCAGGATTCTTGTCTCCTGGGGCTCTGGCTCTGAACTGCCTATCCAGTAGAACATGAAAAAGTAAAATGCTTCCAATTTTTAAGGACTATGGATTTTAAGGAGTCATTAGTAAAGCAGAGACAGTGGTTTTGAAGATGTAAGTGTAAGAAAAGCTTTCCTCCACAGGAGTGGCAAGTAGGACCTCAGTGGGAAGGTCTTCCCACAACACCAAGGGGGAAGTAAAAAAGCAAAGAATCAAAAGAAGCAAAGATCACTGAAGAGGGACTAGACTGAAGCTCATTCTCTCTCCACGACTCTCCACAGTAAAGTCTTTCTATATAACACAAAGTAAAGTCTTTAGGGATGGGGAGACCATGGCTTCTCATTTGTCCATTGTGAAATTGGACCTACTTAATTATTCTCCACCTTTACCACAGAAGTTCCTGAAGAAAAAGAAGACAATATCTGTTCTCTGCTTAAACTGCAACAAGGAGAACTCTGCTTTACAGACTGTACACATAGAAAATTTGTGAACAGATAACTTACTTTCAAATAAATGATTGTGGTTTTATGATTGTGTTGAACAAATAATTGTTCTTTCTTATTATACTTCAAAATGGTATATTTTAGTGAACATTTTACTTTTGATAATTATAAAAAATAATCATATATATTTCAAAGTAGAGAAATTTGTGATAGAATAACAAATGCATTTTATCTTTCAAAAAGAATATATTAGTTCTTTCACTCTGCTTTTGTAGTCATTATAGGAATTTTTATGTAGCTACCATTAACTACAACTATTAATAATTGCTTCTAGCTAATGTTTTAAAACAGGATAAACGTACTGAACTCATGGAAGTCATTAGCACAGTTAAAAGAAATGATTTTAGGAATGAGCCTATAGGAAAAACCCCACTTTGATCCCGTGGTTATTCTGAATTTTTTTCCATATGCAAATTTCCTGGACTGCTGCTTGCAAAGGAGTTTGGGGACTGGCATTTTCAGCATTTAGAACTCTTTCCTGGGTATTTCCTATATTTGTGTTTCCTCTGATCAGAGGTTGTCCCCACAGGCTCATAACTGACTTACTGACACGCTTCAAGTCTAAGCACAGAAATTATTTCTGGGACTTGATAAATGGCTGAGTGATTGGGAATTTTTGCTGCTCTTGCAAAGTACTCAGCTACAGTTCCCAACACGCACATCAGGTGATTCACAACCTGTAGCTCCAAGGAATACAGTGCTCTCTTCTGGACTCTGGGCATTTTCACTCACAGACAAAAATACATAACTAAAATATTAAAATTAAAACAAATATTTCTTAATAAGCTTACTTATAAACCTGACCATCGAAACATGCTAACTCTCTTTGTGATAGTTCTGGTAATCCATAATTAGTTTCTTGCACCCTCTCTTCTACTAGAATTAAAATTCCACACTGGTTGTGTGTTTTTTTATGACAATATCAGTAGTACCTAGCACTTTTAAACTTTTACAGTTTTGATGAACATTGTTACATTGTCTGGTGACACATGTTTTATACTCAGTTTATTCCCAATTTCCAACATCTTTACACCAAACTTTTTTCTCTGTATCTTTGGCAATTTTCCCAGGAAATGTGACAAGGGAGGAGTTCCCAGATGAATAAGCATGGGCTCTCTTTTTTCCTGAAATTCCAACCTGCCTCCTAAGAACATTGCTCTTCTTGACTTTCCTGCCTGGGGTTTGTGAGAACTCTAACCTTATCATTTCACTATGAAGACTACAACTTTCATGTTTAAGCCTGTGATTTTCCCATGGACACTTAAAAGTTATTTTTTCTCTAAAATATTTACCAACTTTATATGTAAACTTGGCTATAGTTTTTGTTTTTTAATTTTTTTTAAATCTTGTTGGAAGAGAGAATGCACCAAGCAAGGCAGATCTAAGTGGGATCTAAATTTTTAGAGAAAACTCCCCATATCGTTCCTGAAATTAGTCTGCAAAGCAGATGAGACCCTTTCCTTCTCTTCCTGGATTTGAAGATGTAAAGTCCTACAAACCTTACAGACACAAGGAAGTGAGGGCAGAGCCTTAGCCAGGAAGCACTCTCTGTCTGAACCTCCTTGTGAGAATGTAGCCAGGTGCCACCACTGAGCAAAGCACCCAGCTATGTTGTGCTGAGTCTTTTGACTCATAGAACTGGGATATACGCAATGGAAGCCATTTTAAGCATCTGCACTTCTGTGGATTAGTTAGTAATGCTGAGGTAGAAAGTGAAATCAAGCTGTCCCCTTGGCCTGTGTGGTGGGAAAAGGGATTCCTTCTCTCAGTCGTGCCCAAAGAGTAATCCTTTCTCAGCGGGCCGTTCATTGTCTTTCTAATTTACACTATATTCATCCTGAAGAACTTCTGTGGTAAAGGGTTACCCATCTCTTTGTAATTTTTGGACATTATTTATTATCAATATATATATGTATATTTTTTAATCAAATCCATCCCGTATCCCCTTCCCTCCAATTTCTTCAATATTCCCACACCACTTTTCCAAATTTTGCTATTCTTTTTTAATTTTAAAATTGTTTAAAAAGGAACTGTTGAATCCATTAAGTGCTGGCATGCTCATGAATGCACGCACATGTGCACACACCCGAGAAAACACACACACACACACACACACACACACACACACACACACACACACACACACAGAGTGTGCGGCCACCTCCTGGATCACGAGAAACCTCTCAGAGCTCTCCTTGCTCCCCCAGTAGTATGGATTGCAGCTGTATCTTCAGATGGCTCTGGGATTCATTAGTTTCTCCCGGTTTTGAGGGCTAGTTTGGTGATGTAAACATCGTGTGGATGTAGTAACAGCTGCACTGAGTTCATTTGTGCAAATACAGTTTTGCTGTGGACATCTACTCCCTCTGGTTATGACAATAGATTTGCTCCCACTTCTTTTATGATCCCTGAGCTTTAGGGGAAAGGTGCTATGATATAAATGTTCCATTCAGAGCTGAATTATGTAAATTCACTTATTTTCTACTTATTGACCAATTAATATAGAGTCTATATATTAATTACCATATAGTGCAAATGAAAGAATCTCTAATGGGCACTGAGAGATTCACTAATCTATGAGTATAATGATGAGAATTTAGGGGGCAGTTTACAGCTGTGATTCCCTGTAGAAGTTAAACCTGGTTCTTCCTCACAGCCCAGTGCTCCCAGAAACAAGACTCAGACTCAAAATATATTTAAAAATACCTGAACCATATATCTAGGCTCTACTCTGACTAGATCAAAACTTAGATGACCCAATTATTTTAATATACATTCTGCCAACTATCTCATTACTTATGCTCAGGTAACATATGTCCACCATGGCTCCTCACATCTTCCCTGTGAATCTCCTGCCTGAATTCTCTCTGCTTCCCGGATGCCCCACCTCTATTCCTGCCTAAGCCATAGGCCATAGCCTTTTTAATTGAGAGGTGATGTATCCATACAGTACACAAGATTCTCTCTCTACTGTTATCTTCTAGGATCTAGGACCTAGACAAACATTCTTTCCTCAGCTGATGGTATGGATTATGAATTCTGTCATGTGGACCATGCTTTAAATCAACACAGAGAGTGGCTGATTGCTTTCATAATATTCAGTGCACTTTTAAATCTTAGGATGCTGAAAAAAATATAAAAGGATCTATTAAAGTAACATAGCAGTAAAAAGAATCCTAATGGCATTCTGCTATACACAGATCACTAATGCTTCACTGATCCTCATCTGAGAAGCTCCTTTATATAATAAATGGGATCTAAACACTGAAACCTACAAGTGGACAATGTGCAGGGAGAGAGACCTGGAACATTCAGTACTAAATGAGATGTCTTCATCAAAACCTTCTCCTCAAGGCTCAGGGAGCTCTGTGGAAGAAGAGCCACAGGGGATGAATGACCTAGGAAACAGTCTGTCAGACACAGCAGGGCCGATACACATGAGAACTCAGTCTGTGGCACTCACACAAGCCTGCACTGGTGTAAGTCACGTGGAAACCCAGATCTGAGGGGCGAAAGTAGACATCTGGTCCATTATCTAACCAAACAGTTATTTGCAATTCAAACCTAGTAACAAAGGGCAAGTTATTTTTCTTCAATGCTCTGTCACTAGGTATATTGACTAAACTCCAGTGAGGCCTCATGCACAGGAATGAGAAAACAAACTCAATGTGGTTTGGTTGTTTTTTTTTTTTTTTTTTTTGGTGGGCTTTTGTTTTATTATGCTTTGTTTTGCCATTTTAATTTGTTCGTATACTTTTAAAGAGAGTGCATGAATGTGGAATAAGATGGGCAAGAAGGTGGTGAGGATATAGGAAGAGTGGATAGGGAAAACATGTTTAAAATATATTATATAAAATTAAAAATAAAAATGCAGGACATTTGAAATAATATACCCTTTGGTTAATAATAGTGTGCATTCTTGTGAATCTTTCATTTCCTATGATCTCACCTCTCCCCTCACTTTTCTCAAATGAGTCAATTGATTTCCAAACTCATTTTTTAAAAATTTTTATTAGATATATTTCTTTACTTACATTTCAAATGTTATTCCCCTTCCTGGTTTCCTGTCCATAAGCACCCATCCCTTTCCGTCCCCCTCCCCCATATGGGTATTCCCCCATATATCCCCCTTACTGCCCCTTACATTCCCCTGCCCTGGGGGTCCAGCCTTGGCAGGACCAAGAGCTTCCCCTTCCACTGGTGCTCCAACAAGGCTATTCTCTGCTACACATGCCGTTGGAGCCCTGGGTCAGTCCGTGTATAGTCTTTGGGTAGTGGTTTAGTCCTTGGAAGCTCTGGTTGGTTGGCATTGTTGTTCTTATGGGGCTGCAAGCTCCTTCAACTCTTTCGATACTTCCTCTAATTCCCTCTAAGGGGGTCCTGTTCTCAGTTCAGTGGTTTTCTGCTAGCATTGACCTCTATATTGGACCTGCTCTGGATATGTCTCTCAGGAGAGATCTATATCCGGTCCCTTTCAGCATGCATTTTTTTAGCTTCATCAATCTTATCTAGTTTTGGTAGCTGTATATATATGGGTCACATGTGAGGCAGGCTCTGAATGGCCTTTCCTTGAGTCGCTGCTCTAAACTTTGCTTCCATATCTCCTCCTATGAATATTTTTTCCCCTTTTAAGAAGGCGTAGGAGCATCCACATCTTTCTTCTTGAGCTTCCTGTGGTCTGTGGATTGCATCTTGGGTAATTCGAGCTTTTTGGCTAATATCAACTTATCAATGAGTGCATACCAAGTATGTTTTTCTGTGATTGAGTAACTTTACTCAGGATGATATTTTCTAGTTCCATCCATTTGCCTATGAATTTCATGAACTCATTGTTTTTGATAGCTGAATAGTACTCTATTGTGTAGATGTACCATATATTTTGAATCCATTCCTCTGTTGAATGACATCTGGGTTCTTTCCTGCTTCTGGCTATTATAAATAAGGCTGCTATGAACATAGTGGAGGATGTGTCTTTGTCATATGTTGCAACATCTTTGGGGTATATGCCCAGGAGAGGAATAGCTGGGTCCTCAGGTAATGGAATGTCCAATTTTCTGAGGAACCTCTGGACTGATTTCCAGAGTGATTGTACCAGTTTGCAATTCCACCAACAGTGGAGGAGTGTTCCTTTTTCTCCACATCCTTGCCAACATCTGCTGTCACCTGAGTTTTTTATCTTAGCCATTCTGACTGGTGTGAAGTGGAATCTCAGTGTTGCTTTGATTTGCATTTCCCTGATGACTAAGGATGTTGAACATTTCTTTAGGTGCTTTTTGACCATTCAATAATTCTCAGCCGAGAATATTTTGTTGAGCTCTGTACCCCATTTTAATTGGGATATTTGGCTCTCTGGAGACTAACTTCTTGAGTTCTTTGTATAATTTGGATATTAGACCTCTATCAGATATAGGATTGGTAAAGATCTTTTCCCAGTCTTTTGTTGCCAATTTGTTCTAATGAGAATGTCTTTTGCCTTACAGAAGCTTTGCAGTTTTATGAGGTCCCATTTGTCAATTCTTGATCTTAGAGCATAAGCCATTGGTGTTTTGTTCAGAAAATTTCCCCCAGTGCCCATGTATTCCCTACTCTTCCCAACTTTTTCTTCTATTAGTTTAAGTGTATCTGGTTTGATGTAGAGGTCCTTGATCCACTTGGACTTATGCTTTGTACATGGTGATAAAAATGGATCAATTTGCATTCTTCTACATGCTGACCACCAGTTGAACCAGCACCATTTGTTGGAAATACTATCTTTCTTCCATTGGATGGTTTTAGCTCCTTTGTCAAAGATCAAGTGATCATAGGTGCATGGGTTAATTTCTGGGTCTTCAATTCTGTTCCACTGATCTATTTGCCTGTCTTTGTATCAATACCATACAGTTTTTATGACTATTGCTCTGTAATACTGCTTGAAGTCAGGGATGGTGATTCTCCCAGAAGTTCTTTTATTGTTGAGGATAGTTTTAGCTATTCTGGGTTTTTTGTTATCCAAAATTAATTTGCAAATTGCTTTTTCTATCTCTATAAAGAATTGAGTAGGAATTTTGATGGGGATTGCACTGAATCTGTAGATTGCATTTGGCGAAATGGCCATCTTTACTATATTAATCCTGCCACTCTATAAGCATGGAAGATATTTCAATCTTCTGAGATCTTCCTCAATTTCTTTCTTCAGAAGCTTGAATTTCTTATCATAAAGATCTTTCACTTGCTTGTTAAAGTCACACCAAGATATTTTATATTATTTGGGACTATTTTGAAGTTGTCATTTCTCTAATTTCTTTCTCAGCCTGTTTATCCTTTGTGTAGAGGAAGGCTACTGATTTGTTTGAGTTAATTTTATACCCTGACACTTTGCTGGAGTTGTTTATCACGTTAAGTAGTTCTCTGGCAGAACTTTTGGAGTCACTTAAGTACACTATGATATCATCTACAAATAGTGATATTTGATTTCTTCCCTTCCAATTTGTATCCCTTTGACCTCCTTTCGTTGTCTGATTGCTCTGGCTAGGACTTTGAGTACTATATTGAATAAGTAGGGAGAGAGTGGGCAGCCTTGTCTAGTCCCTGATTTTAGTGGGATTGCTTCAAGTTTCTCTCCATTTAGTTTGATGTTGGCTAATGGTTTGCTGTATATTGCTTTTACTATGTTTAGATATGGGCCTTGAATTCCTGATCTTTCCAGAACTTTTATCATGAAGGGGTGTTGAATTTTGTCAAATGCTTTTCAGCATCTAATGAAATGATCATGTGGTTCTTATCTTTGAGTTTGTTTATATAGTGAGTTACATTGATGGATTTTCATATATTAAAGCATCCCTGCATCCCTGGGATGAAGCCTACTTGATCATGATGGATCAAGATTTTGATGTGTTCTTGGATTTGGTTTGCAAGTATTTTGTAGAGTATTTTTGCATCAATATTCATAAGGGAAATTGGTCTGAAGTTCTCTTTCTTTGTTGGGTCTTTGTGTGGTTTCAGTATAAGAGTAATTGTGGCTTCATGGAAGGAATTTGGTAGTGCTCTGTTTCTATTTTTTGGAATAGTTTGGACAGAATTAGTATGAGCAAAGAATCAACAAAGTAAGGAGCTGGTTCGTTGAGAAAATCAAAGACTAACCAAAGGGCACCGAGAGTGTGTCCAAATTAACAAAATCAGAACTGAAAAGGTAGACATAACAACAGAATCTGAAGAAATTAAAAAAATCATCAGATCCTACTACAAAAGCCTATATTCAACAAAAATGGAACATCTGGAGGAAATGGACAATTTTCTAGACAGATACCAGGTATCAGTGTTAAATCAGGAACAAATAAACCATCTAAACAACCCCATAACTCCTAAAGAAATAGAAGCAATTATTAAAAGTCTCCCAACCAGGGTTGGGGATTTAGCTCAGTGGTAGAGCACTTGCCTAGGAAGCGCAAGGCCCTGGGTTCGCTCTCCAGATCTGAAAAAAAAGAACAACAACAACAAAAAAAAAGTCTCCCAACCAAAAAGAGCCCAGGACCAGATGGGTTGGTGCAGAATTCTATCAGGCCTGGAACCATTCTTTACTTGACCACTACTTGCTTGTTAGCTTGTCCTTTCCGTTCTTTCCCTTTCAGGGCACTCATTTCATCTCCCATTCCTGTATCTTCCCCATTTAACTCAGTGCCTAAGTAACTGCTTCATGTTTCTCTGAAGAGAAAATACTTAAAAACTTTCCATGTTCTGTTTTCTAAGTTCCAAAATGTGAAAAAAAAATGGGGTTTGTGTTCTTCTTTTGTGGGGTTCAGGTTTGTTTTCCTTGAGAGGTGAATACATGAAGCATTTGGTGTTTCATTATTGTGTACAGATCACATATAATTGCCTCATCCAAAGTGAATGATTGTGGGGCTAGTTATTGTAGGCTGTGAGTGAGCCCGAAAGCCCCTCCTGGGCAATGAACAATGCTTTGTTTTGAGCATCAAAAAATTTTAGGTTCTTGGCAATGGACCTCTTCTCTTCTCTGCTGTAGTACACATAACTACTCATCTATGAAGACCTGCCTTCAAACAGATCTCTGGACCAGGGCATCAAACAGATTCCAACATCTGTGCCTCTCCAAAACTTGGATTCAGAATATACTACATGAGAACAGAGAGGAAAGATTGTTGATTTTTTCCTGTACCTGGGTGTGGCAATCGTTTAGTTTTCTGCCCATTTGTGTGTCAGGAAATACTTTTGTTTGTGCTGGTGAAATTGTTTTGTCTAAGATTTCTTTCATCAAAGCTCTTGCATTGTTTTACTTAATACACATTTAGTAAGTAATTATGATATCACAGGTAGTGTTCAGAAGGGAATGAATGGGTAAAGACACAAAGGAATTTCCTTCACTGTCTATAGCAAAGCTTTCCAGACTGCAAAGTGAGTTGAAGTGTTGGGAAGAGCTGTGAAGGTGAGGCTGCTGAGTTAAGTAGGTACCCAACTGTTTGAAACACAAGGTAGAAGCTCAGGGAACTTAATTAAAATATGTATATAGAGCACAGGAATTCTGTAAGCCTCTCAAGTAATTTTTGTGCATGCCGAAATTTGAGGATATTATGACCTGGTTTTAAAATAATAATGTCAATGGAATTATATAAAAAATTTCTTATAAGTTCTTGTGATTTATAAAGAACAAAATATCTTAAAAGTAGAAATGATAGTCTCCTAAAATTGTTTTTATATAATCAAAATTAGCAGGCAGAGTGTAATTAGAATCCCTCTGCCTTTACAATTCTCTTGTAAGTCTAAATCTTGTAATGTGGCCATTCATGATTATACTTCAAATTAATGAGGAACCATTGACCCTGTAAAATCAAGTTCTCAAATTGACCTACAGTAATGAGTTCTTAATAAGGATATATTACTCACGTCTGTAGTCATTATTTTGGGCTAATAATATTTCTAGGTTAAATTATGTTGGAAAACATCTTATATATAAAAAATAGTTATGATCTCAAAGCACAGTGTATTAATGAGTAGTGTAGAAATAATTGATTTTTTCTGCTACAACTAAGAAAGGTACATAAAAACACATATTGCACACATATAGCTATATAATATATATGCATTATATATGATTGATATGTATATCATCTTTAAATTTATAGTGTAAATTTAATTACATGAAATTAATGCTTTAACTTGGAACTCTTTTTCATTACTAATTACTTTGTGTGGTGAGAATCAAGGTGCTTCTAATGTCTAAAGATACTCTGTTTTCATGATGTGTTGTTTAATTAGAGACAAATGGTTTATACCTTAATTATTCCACCATATATGTTACCTTTGTACTAAATGAGGAGATGGTTTATTGTACATAAGCTTCATGGTTATATTCATTGCTTGATTGAAATGGAGGGACTTGGATTTGAAGATGTTCCAAATGTCAGCATCTGTTAAAATTATGTTAAATGTTATCATTAAAAATGCTGTGACTTAATCACCCAGGGCATATAAATTTCTCCCATGGAAAATAATCACTTCTGAAAGTGCGTGAACTTTTCCAGATCAACAAAGTGTTCTTTAATGGAGCACGTTTAATTATTATATTTTTATTTTAAAAATCATTTAGGAGTTGATTTGTTTTCTAAGGTCTTTTGTTTTCTTTTTATGTTGCCTTGTGTCATGAATTATATTGTCTTTTAAATTATTATCTATTTTTTATTTTATTTTTTGTACATTAATCATACAAATAATGGATTTATTATGATGTTGTCACACGTGCATATAATAACTTTGACTATATTCTCCCTTGTTACCCTCTTCTGGGAGATATTAACAATATTCAAAGTTTATGATGGCTCAGCCAGGTGTGATGGAATACAGCTTTAATCCTAGCACTTGAGTGTGGGCAGAGGCAGAGGCAGGCAGATCTCTGTGAGTTCCACTTCTCAGTGAGACCCAGTAGGAAAAAAATTATGCAAATAAAAACAATTGCATCACTAAGTAAATAACTCTACAATTACTGTGAAAGTTCCACTTTTATCTCCTTGCTCTTGTCAAAACCTACCCCATTTAATATGTAGGTTTTGACTCTCTTGCTATCTTTTTCAACACCTTATTTTATATATGAATTTAGATTATTTTGTTCCTGACCTAACCGCTGAGTAAATTTCCTGAGAAATGGAAGAATAAAGTATGATATATATACTCTGCTGCCTTTCCCAGGAGACATCCATTCTTCTCACTCCCCTGGGCTCCCAGGCCCTCAGGTTAGGGCTGTACCAAAAAGCACTTTAATATCGGCCACCAGAGGGCTCTCATAAGCCTTCCATCTAAGTATCAAACCACAAGTACTGCTAATAGAAAGTTCACCATGGAATGAGAAGTATTGTAATTTATACTACAGACCTTATGGGAGAGGGCAAAATTTCTAAAACCATTCTGCCCTTATGCAACAATGCTTTTAGTATGCAAGCTTAAAGTAATTAGATTGCGTGGATGAATTTTATTTTAGTTTCTGCAAGCTCTAAAGTTACTATACATAATGATTGCTTACACTCTACTTTAACTACTTACGCAAGTAAACGTGAATCTGCATTTATATTCTATAATTTGTAAACAAATGATGTGAAGTAGAACTGATTGCGGTTTTGAGTAATGTAGTTGTATTTATTTTTTTCAATCAGAGTAAAATGTAGGGAGAGTCCATCGCTATAATGCTAGCTGCTTTTCCAATTCAAAGCCTATCTGGGGGGAAGGACGTATGGCCCAGAACATCATAGAACAAGAGCGCCAAGTGTTCTTGTATGTGCATATTAGACACAAGAGGAGAGATACCACAAACTAATATCTACACAGAGATCGCCAGCGATTTTGCTTCTGTGGCTCTTCTCACTGATTCCGCATTGGCGAGTCAATGCAGCCTCCGTTTCAAGGAAAACTCTGGAGGCAGAAACTGCACTTGCCATTTGTCTTTTGAATGGATGAAATTTTGTCTAGTCTTGGCAACCCAGATACCTTCTGTAGTGTTTCATACACAGTGGGATCCTACCATGATGAAGAGATTAGGCATCACAGCAAAGGGAAATAAACATACATTTTTCAGAACGAACTTTGAAAACGAGATTTTTTAGGAACATTTAAAATCCAGGTGAATCTACTCCAATGAGTCATCAGATTGATCTCTGAGATGTGCTGTAAGCCATATTCAGTTATCACTGCAATTGAAGACGGTTGCTCTGCCTTTTCAAGTTGCCCTTTTCCCCTAAAATGTTACTATTTCTGAACTTAAATGTGCATCAAAAAGAGTAACTACATAGAGGTCCCTTTAACTAATTATACACCCACACCTAGATGTTGCCTTCCTGACTGTAAGATTGAAATATTGTATTATAGAAGAAAATAGAACAATCTGTCCTTTTTTATCTGTTACATTTTTCTGGTCTGAGAATTATTGATTGTGCTTTTCTTTAGAGAAAGAAAATACCATTAGAACAAATCCCGTGTATCTTGTGTCCATGGAAATAATTTTAAAGCACTATTTGAATTACGTTTTAAACTGGGGCTTCAAATGGTGTTTTTCCTGCAGGCTTCCTCCATTTCAAATCCTCTTCTAGCTCAGTGTTGCTTTCTGTTCATGAGAGAGTAGTGATTAAGAAGCACTCCAGTGTTTTGTTTTAAATTACCGTACTTGATGGAAACATGAATATAAAATTGTCAGACCGTGAAGTTTTATACTCAAATAGCATTAATTCATCCGTGGTCACCTGGTAAAAGACCTAGTCTACCTGTCCCTGTGATTCACTGGGATTTTTTTGAAAATGTTCACCAAGAAATGTTTCAGTTTCTGTTCAAAGGAAATACAAAACATTCCTCATATCAACTAAGTACTTTTGAAAATGATACCTCATGTTGAGTTAAAAACATGCACAACAGCATTAAGCATTAAAGAAAAACAGTATTGCTAATGATCAGATATATACTACACCACAAGTTGCATTTTATTTTATGCTTCTCATCTGGGGATGAAGTTGTAGTTTGGCAGTTAAAAGTGCTTACTATTTTTGTAAAATCCAGAGTTGGGTTCCCAGAGTAAACATGTATACCCATAATCCTTTGCAACTACAGTTCCTGGGGCTCTGACACCCTCTTCTGGTCTCCATGCATGTACATACAGAAACACACACACACACACACACACACACACACATTCTGTTTGGTTGCAGATGATGCTCATCTGCTTGTGATCTTTAAGTCTAAGAGCAATGGCTCCATCCCAAGCTAATTAAATATGAATGGCTGGTTTGAACCAGACATCACTAGTTTTTTAAGCTTACCAGGTGATTAAGCTTACAGAGTGAGCCAAGTTCAAGAATCGTTGCCATAAAAAACATTATTGACAAATGGTATGCTAACCCTACATTTGGCATGTATAATGTACGCAAGTCTATCTGTGTACAAAGTATTATATGTTGGTACAGAGTGATTACTAGTTATGTGCTCTAATGCTTGAAAGGATTACTTTCCTTGATATCACAAGTTTCAAGAAATTGTAGAGTCTAATATTTTGGGTTCAGGTAGAGATAGGAGAAGGCTCTGTCTCAGGTCCCTATGTTTTATGTCAGCCGATTTTGCTAATGAACACATGGGATCCAAGGCAGGGTACTTCATACAGCTCTGCCCCTCTGCTGACCTGACCTGGAATAATTTTCATGCTGAATGTTTTCCTGTCTCTAGTCTTCTCTACTCTTGGGAAACATGGATACATAGTTGCTGCTCTGAGATATTAGTGTGGCCTTAGTATTTGGGGATGAATCTTTGACAGAGGATGTAGATCTGCAAAATCGATGCTTGATCTTGTTCGTTAGAAACTCTTCACATTCCCTTTGAGTTTTTAAAGAACCATGGAGTCCATGCCCTTGGTCTTGAATTCACCTTTCTTCAGCATGAGGTAGCTTGATTACATTATCACTAAAATGTATATTCATCTAAACTGCTCAGTTCCCAGTTCTTTTGCTGGGTAAGGCTAATTTGTTTCTGTCTTCCCCTGGTGCTTTTGTCATTTGTCTAAGCAGTATGAATCACACACAAAATTGTATCCATTGGCTCCACCTCCAATGTGCCACTTTAATCCTGTTAACATCTTTTTACCATTCTGAGCCTCTCCTTAATTATTTATTTGGATTAATCACTTCATTTTAATGAACACTTGAAGCCAATTTGAGGGGGAAGGAAAAACAGTTTATTGATTAGTACCAATACTCAATGTATCTTTCCAGTTTGTTTAACTTTAGGATTCCCAGGCTTTAAATAATGTTGCCCTAATTTACAAAGTCCAAGTCAAATAATGGTGATATTTTCATAGTTATTATGTGTTATATAATACACTTGATATAAGTATTGCTTATTAGCTTTTGACTTTTAATCTTTTCAAAAAATTTGTACTGAAGATTGAACTTAGAACCTTATATATATTAAGCAGGCATTATACCACCAAGCTACATCCGCAGCCCTAACATTGACTTTTGTAGACCAATACTCGTATAGGATTTCTGCTATTTCATTTCCATTATACAAATGGGAGAAGATCTTCAAATAACTTGCCCTAATTTATTTAGGGCATTTGTAATTTATTTGTAATCCACAGTTAAAATTTGCATGAAATACTTAACTACTATACCAAGTCATGTGAATTGAAAGTACTTATCAGTTCTCAATAGTTGAAACAGATAATTGGGAACACACTCTCTCTCTCTCTCTCTCTCTCTCTCTCTCTCTCTCTCTTCTCTCTCTCACTCATATATAGTGCAATACCCCATTGCCTAATGGGCATTAAATTGACAAAATAAAGTGAGTGTGATGCACTCAAAATAAATGTTTGGATTTATAAAGGAAAAGCAGAGGGAGCTGGAAACATTTTGGAAGTAAATGCTTGAGTGGGATATGAAAAGCAGTTTGCAGGTCTTCATACAAATGTTTTGACACCCGAGTTAGAGAGAAGGTGCTGTGCTAGTCTTACCATGTTCTAACCTGAGTCTGCTTGCTAGAGCTATGTTTGTATTTGTACAGAACAGAAGCCCGGGGAGCACTTGGGATGAAGACACAGCAAATAAATAATTGAAGCTTTAATTTTATTATATGAATTAATTTAAACTCAACTAGCAATACAGAAAAAAAAAACCAGTTGCTTTATTATATAATACAGAATGCCCTCCTCCAGGAATTAAAAGAATACACACAAAGTTTAGAATCAGAAACATGAAAGTTCAATTCCTGATAATATCAATCTGGGTAACACAACCGAATCATCTCTTTCTAAATGCAAAGGGTAAATAGTATCTGCTCCTTTATTTGGTAGTTTATTTTAGGATTGATGGGACATATGTGAGTAGGTACTTCTGGATATTTTTAGGATTAATGAGACAATCTGTGAGAAGCATCTAGCAGAGTACCTGCTTTAAGTGATGATCTGTTGATGAGGATAATGGTTATGATGATGGTGATGCTGATTTAGCAAATGGGATGCAAGGGAGACTTCATTTCCACATTAGTGTTGCATGTGCCCACCTCTGTCTACTCACTGCTATAGTAACACTTCAGACTGTTACTAAATCCACAAGTGGAGACCGCAGTCTGTGAACATGAGATAATTGCTTATGCATATGTGTGCCTGCATATGATCATTGTGGCCAGATCTTAAGTATTAAGCTTAGATTGCTAACAATATATTTTAAAAAAAAACAGAGAAAGGAGAATTTGTTAAATACTGCCCAGGATTTACACCTCAAAGCTCACTTTCTTTTTCTCTCTACTTCTTTTTATACCTACATTCTACATTAATGATACAAAAAACATAAATATAATAATTTCAGCACTGTATTGTGAAACTCCATTACAATACTTTCTTATTGAATAAGCCAATAACATGTCAGGTTTGGTGTTTGGTGCATATGAAAATTCCAGATGCAACTGTTGCCTTCTTTTTTTATACCCCTGTAGCAGCATTTCTAACAGAGCAACATTTGTTTTGTTTAACTGTGCAGTTGGAAAATTTCAGACCAAGTCCTTGAAATGGGTGCAATAGTAGTGAGTTATAGACAAACCCTGTGTTCTTTGTGAATAACAGTGGAAGAAATAATCCTGGCAGGAAACAGACCAACTACCCTATGGTTATCCGTCTTCCATTGTTGGGGTGATTCCATGGAAGCAAAAGTATCTAATCATGGGCTTAAAGGCTATACTGTTCCTTCCATCAAGAATGAAACAAGATCTGGAATATCACAAGTCTGTCTCGCAGAAACCAAGGGATTTATGAGGAATTATTTAGAAAGGAAAACACCCATGAGACGAGAGTGTAAGTGCTGCCCTGGAATGACCAAGCATGAAGAGTGAGAGCAGAGGCTTATGGGTACATTAAAAACCCATTATCCCTGGGGTATTTGAAGAAACAGAGTATGTAAAGGACAATGTGGGTTTCTAATAGGGCACTTGGGGAAAAGACCCTTGAGAAGGAAATGGCTGTGAGTGGTGAATGTATTGATAAAGGAGTTAACTCACTTCCTTCAGACAGGGAGGACAAGCCTTTTGTGGCCAATTTCTATCTTAAATCAACTTGTCACCAGAGATAGTATTTTCACAGGAATAAAAGGAGAGTGATTAAATGAAGCAATATTAAAGCCTGATAGAATGAGGTATCATGTGTTATATTTATAAACTTCAGGTAGACTCTGAATTACTTACAGTATTTTGAGTCAGTAATGGTAGAGTCTGGTTAGCTGGAGATAAAACTGTAAAGGTGTTTCTCATTTTTATCCACTTCTTAATTCTTCCATTCACTCATTCCAAAACATTATTCTAGGAAAAGAGGTAACAGCAAATACAGTTGTTAAGATCCTTTCCTCATCTGTAGCTTTCATTACAATTATGGCAGTCAATGAATTTAAAAGAATCAAGAGGTAATGTGTGTTATAGATGGTCACCAACAAAACATAAAGGTTACATGGTAAAGGGAATGTTGACTGTTGTTCTGAGGCGAGCTTCACTTTAAACTGGGGAGAAGGTGCCTGCAGATGCCACTGATCTTGCTTTTGTCATAGAAAACAAAACAAAGAACACTGGTGCTGGGGTGGAGGGAGGAGAGAGCAGATGAGATCAAGTTAGCACTGTGCAGGGTCTAAGAAGATAGTAGGGTTTCACAAAAGCCAGTCAGAGGACCTCACATCTTCTGAGGATAGAATCCAGAAATCTTTCTGTCAGCCCACAGGGACAAGTAGGGGCCTCTTTTCCAGACATTATTAATCTGTGATTAGTTCAAACACAATCCCCAAATCAAATACTGTATTTTACTCGTGGCAGTTACTCTTCCACACATGTTACCTTTCCTTCTAACATACAATGTGACTTAATGTCATTCCTCTGAGCTCTAGGGGCTTGAGTTAGAGGCTCTGGTGCCCTCTGACTTGGCTTGCAGATGGTACTTTCTGTGTCCTACCTGCTCACTTCTGTAGGATCTAAAAAGGACGAGAGCTCTATTGTCTTCCTTCTCTTTTCAGGACACCAGTTCTTTTAGATCAGAATCCCACCTGTGATCCCATTTAACATACTTTCCATGTTAAAATCTGTCTTCATATTGAGGGCATTTTTCCACATATTTATACTAGGTAGACTCAGTACAGTCCGTGGCAAAGTGTGATCAAAATTTGTAGCTGATAAAGACCTTGGAGACTTATTACTTTCCAGGAAGGAAATGGCATAGTAAGAGCAGGGTCTGGAAACAAAAAGAGGCAGAGGCAGTGGGGGAGGGTGGGGAAAGGGAGAAGAGAAAGAGTATTTATACTGTTTTAGCCATTTGCTTCCATTGTCCTCATTCTGGAGATTATAACCTCTGTACTCCAAAATGGACTCACAAAAGAGTCCGAGTTTAGCTGCAAGTAGTATCTGGATCCTTTTGTGAAGACCTGCATTTTATTATGATTTAAAATCAAACTGCAGCAGCTGCTTTGTGATAAGCAGGAAGATTTGTAGCAGAGGGACCAATCATCTGGGTTTTAGAGAATTCTGCAAATGATGATTCTCATCAGTAGGACATAGACAGAGGTATACTCAGTGAGCAATAGTTCTTGAATGTCTCTCCATGCTAGTGGCTACTGTGCCTTATTTGTGCAGTTGTGTAGGTGTGAGAGTCAAGAACAAACTGGGGTTCTTACACTCATGATGTCTGTATCCTATGAAAAGTCAGATTGCAGAAATCAGAACTTCAGACAAAGGGAGATTTATTTCTTATTGATGCAGGCGGGTAAATGGAAAAGAGAAGGAGCAACAAGGAATGATGGGAACTTGAGTTAGGAAAAGATAGTATCTCCAAAGGAGAAAAGTTTTGTTTATGTAGTTGCAGACTGAATTGTGCAGTAACGGCTATCTATGTGTGCATATCCGTCTAACCCAGCAGCTTTATCTCAGGCCATTCAGGGATGTTTACCCTCTGTGCAAACTTAATTCTCCCTCAATGGAAATGATTCTGTTCTCTTGCTTAACACACACCTGTCCTCTGAAACAAAACTCATAATATGTCTTAGGTCCCTTTCCTTGAAATAAATGCTTATTGTGAGGTCTAAGATTTCTTGAGGAGCTGACCTTACATTTCAGCTATCTGTCAATGCCCCTAAACTACCTATTTCTAAGAGATAAAGTCAAGCCTGGATGACAAGGTAGCATTTTCATTCTTCCCAAGACTTCTTCTCCTTTGCACAATAGATAAATCCTCTTTAAAAGAACCTCAGCTTGGTGTTGGCTCAGATGATGTCCTGAAGTGTAGCTTACCACCCACAGTATTGGAAGCCGAAACTGTTTTTGTTAAGTGAATATCGTATTAATGAGCTTTTTGTCTCTAGGTGACATACTGTGACTATACTACTGTGTACCTTTAGTGACAGTGAGCCTTCTACTCTGGACTCGCACTGATCCAACATTGCTTGTTTTCCATGTTAGAAAATCATATGCTTCCTATTAATGCAGGTGACCTCTAAAATGCCAAGCTAGGACTCTGCTTATTCACTAGTGGAGTATGTGTTAGAATGATTATTTTGTTCTCTTGACAATATTTGTCACCTGAGCATCGGACAGTTTCTTGAACGCTTGTAACTGTAAGAAGAAAATAACATCACGTGTTCATGTATTGCTTCATCATAATGATCCCAAATTGTGTCACAGAATCACTTTGTCACTTCCAGTGATTCAGGACCAGCTGGTAGGAAGGACGGGCTGCCCTTAGCAACTGCTGCGTGGACCACAATGATTCTTCTACCAGATTCGCTTGCTGCGCCTCAGACCAAGTCTGTTGTGGAGGGTAGAGCGTGATGGCTGTGAGGGCTATGGATGATGGCCAAATGAGTTGTTGCTCCCTGGTTCAGCGTGGGCGAAAGAGAGATGGTGGCAGAATCATTTTCACTGCTGCTAAGTGTGATTAATGTACACCTTCCTAATGAGATTAAGGGGGAAAACAGTTTTCAGCTTAAAACCAGCTCTCTTTCACACTGCAAGTTAAATGACCTGTCCTGCATAAGCTTTGGAGATAAGAACTATGTTCTGTGTTTGATGAAAATTCTTCCTACTAGGGTTATCCTTCAGAGTATAATTAATGTCATTGATATGTCTGTTTGTATATATTAGCGTCGCATTGCCCCATTAAGACTTACTTTATAAAAGGAAATAATTTACTTCTTTTGTGTGTATGTGTGTATTCATACACATGAATACATGTGTGTTTGTGGACATATGTGTATGTGTGAGGACCAGAGATTGACTTCTGGTGTCTTCTTCAATTACTCTCTGCCTTCTGTTTTTGAAATGGGTTTTTCTCTAAATTTTTAGCTTATATATTTGGCTAGACCAGCTGCTCAGTAAGTTTTAGGGGTCTACCTGTCCCTGCTCCCTCAGCACTAGGTTATAGGTGTATCACACTTTCTGGCTCTTATGTCATTGTTTGGGGTCCAATCTCAGTATTCATGTTTGTGTAGCGGATACTTACCAATGAAGCCATCTCTACACCATTTCAGTTCATTTTATTGATGAGAGATTTTTTTTCTGAAAGATTTATGAATGTGCAAGGAATTAAGATATAGGAAAATTTTTTAACAACGATTCTACTGAAAGAGAGCCAAAGGGCAAGGAATCCAGGCAGAATGCACAGAAATACAAGGATGATGTGTTGGTGATGACCAAACACAGCAGACACTGCAGACACCCTGTGAATAGTAATGCCCACTGATAGATAATTTATTTTGATGTGCATAGAAACATCCTTGTATTGACAAGGAACTTGAGTAATTGAAACTTGCAGAAAAATATTATTAAACAAATTTATTTTTAATAGCTACCACCACTCATACAAACTTACTTTGTCTCATTCTTCATTTCTGATTTGTTTTCTGTAGTACAATGTATGGGATCTAGGGACAGTTACCATGAGTACATAAGTCATCACTCTTTGGAGGGCCTAACACAAATGTCATGTGTTATTTACACCCCACATGAGTATTTAATGACTGTATTTCCTAAGAATTTCTTACCTCTTTACTGAAAACCTTATTCCATTACCAAGATTATACTTCAAATCTCACAAAACCATTTTTATTACCTAGAAAGGAAGTTAAGACTTCATTCTATTGTTCCTGTTTCAGATGCACTCTAAATCTAAGTAGGCATGCTTATACAAAGACACACATATATGTACCAATTGCTATTTTAGTTACTTATTTATATTTATTTTTAAATAAATGAGACATTTTAACATAAAATTTGAAAATCTCATTCATGGTGTGTTTAGTCTTCTGCCAACTTAAGACAAATTAGAGTTATCTGAAAAGAAGAAAATTCAACTGAGAAAATGCTATTATAAGACTTTCCAGTAGGCAAGTCTGTAGACATTTTCTTGCTCAATGGTTGATGTGGGAGGGTACAACTTATTGTTGGCAGTGACACTCCTGGGCAGGTAGTCGTGGCAGAAATGTAGTTGAATATGAGGCAGAGGAGCAAACCAGTTGGTAGTGTTTCTCCATGGTCTTTGCTTTAGTCCTTGTCTGCAGATTCCCGTCCTATTTGAATTCCTGCCTTGGCTTCCTTTCCTAATGAATTGTGGTTGGGACAAACTAACTCTCCCAGGCTGTTTTGGGTCTTGGCCTTACGTCACAGTAATAGATAGTGAAGTAAGACAAGTGGATACAATATATTTTGATCATATTCACTCACTCCTTCCCCTTTAAATCCCCCATAACTTGTGAATGAAACCCCAACTTGATGTTATGAAGAAAAATTATTTGTTTAGAAGGCAAAAGTAGCTGTAATCAGTGTTAATTTACTGTTATTTCTAATTTATTTGGCATTTTCCATTAAAACTGTAGTTGGCGTGTGCATACATGGCAGTATTCTCACGTGTAGCAATGAAGAACTACAGATGGAAGCATTGTTGGATGAGTACTTATGGTGCATATATATATATATACATACATACATACATAACATGATGGATACTTGCATATAGTCTGATATGTCTATCAATACATACATAATACTGCACTTAAGAATCAGGAATGATAAGCCACACTTTAGGCTCAGTTCTATGGGTGAGACTGTAAGAAAGACCTATGTTTCTATCCTCATTATGCTTCTAATCTGAATTAGAATAGAAAATTTATAAAAAATTAAATTAATTCTGAGAATATAGATGTCATAAGAAATTTTAAGAGAGAAATATGACTCTGGTAAGACAAACTCTTATGTCCTCCTTTTGTTCCTGTGTCATCTCGATCAGGTATCCAGAAACAAACTATATAAGATGTGGCAATCACATGTTTGAAATTATGCTGAAATTATTTTCTTTTGTTGTTATTGTCTTGCTATCCTATTGGAACTACTAGACAAGTTATAATAAATCTTAAAAAAAACTTTTAATGGTGTCCAAAGTCATTAAATTTAGCTTAAATGTGCAAACTGATTATAAATTGGTTCCATACAGAAAGCTTCAATACTACTCTATGTAATTAAAAGGTGACTTCAAAAGTTATCAGATAAAAGAAAATAAATGGTATTTGATATTTCTGCTCCTGTTCCCTGAACTAAAATTATCTTCTTGGTAGTTTGAAGTTTCTATTAATGTTTTTGATGATCATTAATATTCATTCACTTAATCAGTTGTTAAATACTTATCAAAGCATGCCTGCTCTTTATAGTTTAAATACTGTGCTGTTTCAAAGGAATGTTCTAGAAAAGATATGAGATGAAAATTAGTAACCGCTGTATTATGAGGTCAAGGTCAGTAGACAAACTTCTTAGCACAGGTATTGTTGGCTCTGGGAAATGGCCAAATATTCACTTCCTTGCCATGCTCAGAGTCTATACTAAGAAAAAGGTGTTTTCATAGTGCTTTTGAGTTTTTCCAAATATTATTTTATTTCAACTAAATAAAATATACATCTTAAATCATGTACACATTTTCATTTAAAGAATTAATTTTTTTCATGTTACAGGTAGCATTTGAGTTGTTTGAAGATATAATATTAAATAAGTGCATAAAAATACTTTCAAAGATTTTTTTCACTTAATTTATCTTTTGTGAATATGCAGTACATTATCTGACATGTAGTTTGTTCTTTGCAAGTCAAAAGAAAAAGGAAGTCCAGAAATATTTTGTTTAATAGGTACTTCAATAAATTTTAGAAGATTCAAAATATATCTTAACACATATCTTTGGAATTAGGTATCCATGTATGTAGGCAATGATTGCATATTACTGTTTCTTTCTACAATGAGAATTCCATAGGTCATAAGGAACAAGCCAACTCAAGGTTTGGTGACTAGTATCTCTATTGGCAATCTTTAATCCCTAGCACTTAAGTTAATAATGAGAAAAGAAAAACAGTTGAATAAAAGTCTTGTCTGAACATGGGCTTACAACATGAATGTAGCACATGAAAAATAAATTTGAATATTAACTTTGCAAACTTATGTTTTCTAAAACTCTGTTTTGATTTAGTAAAAGGACTAAGAAACATTGTGAACCAAAATGATAGCATTTCAGCAGCAATAGGAAAATTGTACTAATCGTGGAAACCTAGGAGCAATTGGTCTTCACTGTTAACATTATGTATTTTATTAAACATTTATTTAAGTGCATGCCATGTAACTGACCTAGGATTATTTGGAATAAAAAACAAAGAAACTCCAGTTGAATGCAAAACCAGCAACACGTAATTTGGTGTCATTTCCAAGTGGTCAGGTCTCAAAATCAATGTGTAGCTGACCTTAGCACACCACCACCATTACCATGTATTTTCTTATAGACATTTTGTCAGAGACACATTTCTAGATACAAGAATGCATTTTCTGAAAGTTGACTAGCACCAATATTTTTGTGTATTTTTAGTGCCAAAACTTTTGTAGTCAATTTCAAAATCTTGAAGCAGTGCAAGAATGGTGATTCTTTAACATTTGTCGGCCTGTCTCTGTCACGACTCTGCCACAATCTATCCCTCTATACAGATGCTGGTTTTCTTTCTTTTTTTTTTTAACACATGGAAGATCCAGCTTCATCTTTACTGGTGTCCAATATCGCTTTCAGGATGGTTCTAACAAAGTTGTTAATTTTTTTCCTTCCTCAAAAAAATTAAAATAATAAACCCCCAAACAACAACAACGACAATAACAACAACAGCAACAAAAATGCACCACTACCACCACCACCACCACCAACATAACAACAATGGCAACAAAACAATAAACAAACCTCAAAAACCAAAAACCAAAAAAGTCCTAAACCAAAACAACAAAACAAAGGTTCATTCAAGTAATAATTTCTTGTCAACCCTGGGACACCGCAGACTTTAAATTATTCCATGATTTCTTAAGTTTTCCATTAAGACTTTTGTATTTTCCTCAGAAATTTGAAAAGTATTCATGTCTGAGTTCTTATTTGTATTTCTTGTTATACAAACGTTAAATGCATTAAGGCTTTTAATTAGAAGGTAAAAGTAAATATAAACACTAAATCTTGATCATATATATTACCAACCATCACATTTTAAGCATTGCGAACAAAATATTTAGAAAGGAAGAGGAAGATTCTGTTGGTCTTCCTATGGAGTTCCTATCCCCTTCCCGGCCCTCAATCCTTACTTGGATTCTTCCATTAGAGTCCCCAAGCTTCATCCCCTCTTTGTCTGTGGGTGTCTGCATCTGTCTGAGTCAGCTGCTGGGTGGAGCCTCTCAAAGGGCAGCCATGCTAGACTCCTGTCTGCAAGCATAACAGAGTATCATGAACAGTGTTAGGGGTTGGTGCTTGCTCATGGGATGAGTCTCAAGTTGAGCCGGTTATTGTTTGGCCATTTACCCAGTCTCTGCTCTATCCCCCGAACCTACATTTCTTATAGACAGGATAAATTTTGGATTCAAATTTTGTGAATGCGTTAGTGTCTCTATTGCTCCACTAGGGTTTCTGCCTGGTTACAGGAGGTGGCCTTTTCCAGCTCCATATCCCCAATTCCATGAGTCATTGCTAAGATCACCCGCATTGACTTGTAGGTGCATCCCTTATCCCAGCTTTTTGTTCTGGCGATTCCTCTCACCTCCCTACTCCTGTCAGTCGCAGATTTCCTAATACAGACCCTTGGGCCTTTCAGAGACTGAACCACTAATCAAAGAACACACAGGAGCTGGACCTAGGCCTCTCCACACATATGTGGCAGATGTGCAGCTTGATGGGACTTCATGTGGGACCCAAGCAGCTGGAACAGAGGCTATCCCAAAAGCTGTTTCCTGTAGGTGGGACATTTTTTTCTAGCTAGGCTGCCTTGTCTGACCTCAGCGGAAGTGGAAGCATCTACCCTCTCAGAGATTTGATGTGCCAGCGTAGGAGAATACCCAGGGGATCCCTCCACCCTCTCAGTGGAGAAGGGAATGAGGGATGGGGGAATGATTGTGGTAGGGGGTTATTGGAAGAGGGGGGCAGTGAGTGGGATGTAAAGTGAATAAGTAAAAACAATAAATAAATAAAAATAAAATAAATATACAGAAAGGTGGAAGAGATTTGGTAGCACTCACTCAGATGCTCCCATCGCAAAGCTGAACTTCAATAACAGAGTAGAGGTTGTTGCTTATTTAGTAGAGTTTTCCTACCATGAATGAGGTTCCCTGTTTAATCCCCAGTGCTGCACACATCAAGTTTTGTGGCTTATTTTCTAAGTTTAAAAAGGAAGAAGCTGTGTCTCTCAGGAGAGATCCATATCTGGTTCCTGTCAGCATGCACTTCTTAGCTTCATCCATCTTATCTAGTTTGGTATGTATGGGCCACATGTGGGGCAGGCTCTGAATGACCATTCCTTCAGTCTCTGCTCTAAACTTTGCCTTCCTATCCCTTCCTATGGATGTTTTTGTTCCCTTTTGTAGGAAGAAGTGAAGCATCCGCATTTTGGTCATCCTTCTTGAGTTTCATGTGGTGCGTGTATTGCATCTTGGGTAATTCGAGCTTTTGGGCTAATAGCCACTTATCAGTGAGTGCATGGCATGTGTGTTTTTCTGTGATTGTGTTACCTCACTTAAGATGATATTTTCTAGTTCCATCATTTGCCACACCCTTATAGAATGGGTGTGGGAGGGGTTCAGAGGCTGATGGACAGGAAACCGGGAAAGGGAATGACATTTGAAATGTAAATAAGAAATATCCAATTTCTAAAAAATGGAAAAAATTAAATAAATAAAAGAGGGAAAAAAGGAAGAAGCTATAAAAATAGGAAAGAAGCAGAGAGAGAAAAGAATTCAGGATCCATAGTATCAGGGACATCAGTTTTTGTTTTCTGATTTTAAACAATCAATAACTGATTGACAGCATCCTCTTTGGCATTTTGCAATCAAACGAAGGTGTGGTGTTGTGCTTCTAATTGTAACACAGATGTCACTGTAAACATTGCAAAGAGCTGGTGCTTAAAGTAATGGAGGAAAGAGATAGAATCATTGCTCACCTACACATAGATACAGATAAGGGGAAAGAAGGAAAGAAGCAGGTGTAAGATATTCTTGCAGAAACCTGTTTAGTAAGGGTGACAGGAGAAATAGTTACACATGTCTCAGATGAGAGAGTTTTGTTTTTATCTTGGATTTTCTCAGAGAGATAATAATCAGGTGTGCTTTTAAGTTAATAGAAAATATAAAAATATACGGGAGTGTGAGAGTACAGAAGAAATGTGGATAGCAATTCGTGAGAGACAATTCGTGAGGCAAAAGGCCTCATCAATAGTAAGCTGGAAACATTCATGGAAAGCTTGGTACAGAGAATGAACATTATAACTCACAGGATGACTAAGGCAGGAACTTAGATCCTGCTGGGGTCCACCTTTCTGGAAAAAAATAAGGTTGTCTGTTAGGAATGGAAGGGATATAATTCAAAAAGAGCATTCAAGAAGCTCAAAAAACCATAAAGATGATGGAAGATATCAGAGTTCAAAAGGACAACTCAAAGCTTATTAAGCAGCATTGAAGAGTCAGAGGAATCTAGACACCATGGGCGTAAGGAGTCCCAAAAGACAGGTTTACGTAATATTAATTATTGTTCAAATAGAGAGTCTGGGTAGTGGCTTCGCAATGAGGGCAGATAGGCACCTTTGAAGATGATATTATCATCATGATTACTGCCTTAATCTGGTAGCTCTTGTTTGTAGCATTCCTCTTGCCTTCCCTGTTCCTCATCGGATATATCAATGCTTTGCTATACTCGCATTGGCTTTTCTGAATTGGCTATAGCCAGTGATTATACAATAAAAGAGACTCTTTAATTCATGGTGGTCAGGAAGCAGAGATAGAAGAAAAGACCAGGAACTAGATATAGCCTTTCAAGGCTTTCCTTCAGTGACTGAACCTTTCCAGCTACCACCTACTTTTTTTTTTTCTTTTTTTCGGAGCTGGGGACCGAACCCAGGGCCTTGTGCTTGCTAGGCAAGCGCTCTACCACTGAGCTAAATCCCCAACCCCTACCACCTACTTTCTAATATTTCTAAGTCCTCCCCAAATACCTAGCACCAAATATTCAATGTCATGATCCTGTGGAGGACATGCCATGTCATATTTTTAAAAAATGCTCATGAATAGTGATTAAAATTAAACCTTCAAGCATCTTTCAGAAACTAATATCGTTTGTTAATCTGTGCAGTAATTCCCATGTAAAACTGATGAGTTGGAACATGCTCTGACTCGAGCACACATTTTATGATGATATTCTATCAGTTCTCACAATAAGGTGAGGCCCTACCTTCCCAAGAATGCTTGGTGTTAGTGCTCTAACTTTGAAAATAAAATGGTACCCGGCAAAGACATCTTTATTTAGGAACTTTAGCTTAAGTGTTTAGCTTCTTTTTAAACATCTTGGAAGTCCTAATGGAGTCAAGGTTTGAGAAAATTCTTTAGTGTTCATTACATATGCTAGAATTTAGACTTATTTGGAGCATGAGTCTATGTAAATTTTCTTAAAATTTTATCCAGAGGCAGTTTTTTTCGGATCACTTAAAACTTACACAAAAATCTGTACACACACACACACACACACACACACACACACACACACACACACACAGGTACACTCACATGCACATGTGTGTGCGTGTGTGTTCATGTTTGCCTGGGTGCAGGTGCTCATGTCATATAGAGAGCAGAAGGTGGTTTGGGGTGTCAAGCTGAAGAATGTCACTTAACCCTATAGAGATAGAATATTTTATTGTCCTTTTAAGTCACCAATTAGGCTAAACTGTGTGGCCCGCAAACCACAGGGATCCTCCTGTCTCTGGTGCCCCACAATTAGAAATATGTCTCTCATTTCACATTACCTCTGGGGATTGAAACCAGGCCCTAATGTTCATAAGGCAAGCACTTTGCTAACCCGTCCATCTCCTCAGCCAACAGCTGATTGTCTTTTTCAGAACTGTAAACTTGTAAAGACTAATTGTCACCTCTGCCATGAACAAGGACAGTAGCATGCTTTTAAGATACTCAGAGGTCATTTAATCCCTCAGAATTTTATTTCAGACCTACAAAAACACTTTCTTATGCGATTTCTTTATCCAAACCACTTGTTCATAATCAACCTACTCAAAGTTCCAGGTGAATACTTTTTGCTTGGGTTTTAGGAATTATAACCTAGACATTGTCAGCTGGTTAAATCTGTATTGATATAGGATTTCAAAATATTTTTCTCATGGTTAAATCTTCAATTTAAATTTTTGTATTTGATCTGGTACTTGTTCCATGAATTATTTCTCTTTCTTTAAATAACCAGGGAAACTTGGTGGTGCTTAGTGTAAAAGGATCGTCTGGCAAATGATCAAAAGGACAGATTATATTTATTTTCATCAAGAAGAGTATCATCTGCATATCTTCCACAAATTGGGCTTCTTGTCAGAAAGTGATTGCTTTTTCAAATTCTAGAGATATTAGAAAGTGGAAAAAATTGAGATAACATCTAGATTTCTTAGGATAAATTATCTCAGAAAGAGTATTTAATAACACACATAAGCAGATAAAAATCTAAGGTAACTAACCTCACGGCCATGGACTTTCCTGAAAATTACGTTAGAAAGAAATAAAATTGAAAGGGACTGTGAATACTGAGAGTTGTGCCAGAGGAGAGGTCATGGATGTTAGGATTTAATCCAAAATATACAATTTCAGGTAATTCAGTTAGTCTCCCTGTCTAAATGTTGCTTTGTCTTTCACAACTCACAGTGTTAACAATTAGCTGTGATGGTGAATGCCCTGGCCCTAGTAGGCATTATGTCAATCTCAATGTCTTCCTTTATTAGTGTTGTTGTTTTAAACCT
This sequence comes from Rattus rattus, assembly GCF_011064425.1. NCBI lineage: Eukaryota > Metazoa > Chordata > Mammalia > Rodentia > Muridae > Rattus > Rattus rattus. Next base: position 1,187,494 of record NC_046165.1, on the reverse strand, counting down.
GCATTTGCGTCACATAAACTTTTGAATTAATCGATACAAACAATTCATTATTTTAGTATATTTATTCAACTGGCTAATAGTGTTTTGAACCCAATGGATAGGTTCTAATTGGATTACTTTATTATAATCTCAAGTTAATCTGAAAATTGTTCTATGGAAAATAGAGAGGGTGCATGTCATTTGCACAAACTCAAGAAGTCAAGGACATTTGGGCATTTAGTTTTGAACATTTGCGATTCTACCCTGTACTTTTTAACATAAGTATGTCTTACCTAGTGAATAAAATATTCAAAATGTATATATAATATGTTTTAAATAATCTTCTTTTAAGGAGGATATTTTTGTCTACCATACAGACTATATTTTAAAATAAGTTATGTGGTAGAGAAGTAATGAGAATAAAGCAAAATGACAGATTTATATGAAAATATAGCGATACCCATTTCTTTGAAGACTAGCCTCTAGGCTAGTTCATTAATTGAGAATATTGTATCTTTTATTTTTATTGAATATTTTATGTGTTTACATTTCAAATGTTATCCTTTTTTCCTCCTCTCCCCTACAACCCCTGCTTCTATGAGGATGTTCCCACTCCCATCCACTCACTCCAAACTCAACAGCCTGGCATTGCTCTACATTGGGGAAATAAACCTTCACAGGATCAAGGGCTTTTCCTCCTATTGATGTTGGACAAGGCCATTCTCTGGAGTAATGGTTCCATCCATGTGTACTCATTGGTTGGTGGTTTAGTCCCTGGGAATTCTGGTGGGGTTTGCTTGGATGATATTGTTGTTCTACCTATGGTGTTGCAGACCCCTTAAGCTCCTTCAGTCTTTTCTCTAACTCCTCCATTGGAGTCCCCTTGTTCAATCTAATGGTTAGTTGCAACCATTCTCATCTGTATCACTAGGGCTCTGGTATAGCCTCTCAAGAGACATCCATATGTGTCTCCTGTCAGCAAGCACTTCTTGGCATCAGCAATAGTGACTGGGTTTGGTGACTGCATATGTGATGGATCCCTACGTAGGGCAGTCTCTGGATTACTTTTTCTTCAGTCCCTGTTCCAGTCTTTGTCCCTGTATTTCTTCCCATGAGTATTTTGTTCTCCCTTCTAAGAAGGAATGAAGCATCAACATTTTGATCTTCCTTCTTGGGTTTCACATGATCTGTGAATTTTTCCTTAGATATTCCAAGCTTTTGGGGTAATATCCATTTATCAGTGGGTGCATACCATGTGTGTTCTTTAGTGCCTGGGTTACCTTACTTGGGATGATATTTTCTAGTTCCATCCATTTGTCTAAGAATTTCATGAAGTCATTGTTTTTGATAGCTGAGTAGGACTCCATTGTGTAAATGTATCACATTTTCTGTATCCATTCCTCTGTTGAAGGACATCTGTGTTCTTTCCAGCTTCTGGCTATTATAAATAAGGCTGTTATGAACATAGGGGAGCATGTGTCCTTGTTATATGTTGGAGCATCTTTTGGATATATGACCAGGAGTGGTATAGCTGAGTCCTCAGGTAGTACTACGTCCAGTTTTCTGAGGAGCCTCCAGACTAATTTCCAGAGTTGTTGTACCAGTTTGCAATTCCACCAACAATGGAGTAGTGTTTCTATTTCAACACATCTTTGCCAGCGTCTACTGTCACTTGAGTTTTTTATCTTAGCCATTCTTACTGGTGTGAGGTGGAATCTCAGGGCTGTTTTGATTTGCATTTCCTTGATGACTAAGGATGTTGAACATTTCTTTAGGTGCTTCTCAGAATTCGGTATTCCTCAGTTGAGAATTCTTTATTTAGCTCTGTAACCCATTTTTAATAGGATTATTTGATTCTTTGGAGTTTAACTTCTTGAGTTCTTTGTATATATTAGATATTAGCCCTTTATCGGATGTAGGATTGATAAAGACCTTTTCCTAATCTGTTGGTTCCTGTTTTGTCCTATGGACAGTGTCCTTTGCCTTACTGAAGCTTTGTGATTTTATGAGGTCCCATTTGTCAATTGTTGATCTTAGAGCATAAGCCATTGGTATTCTGTTAAAGAAAATTTCTCCTGTGGCTATGTGTTAGAGGCTTTTCCCCACTATCTCTTCTATTAGTTTCAGTGTATCTGGTTTTATGTGGAGGTCCTTGATCCACTTGGACTTGAGCTTTGCACAAAGAGATAAGAATGTGTCAATTTGCATTCTTCTACATGCTGACCTCTAGTTGAACCAGCACCATTTGTTGAAAATGTTGTCTTTTTTTCCTTTGGATAGTTTTAGCTCCTTTCTCAAAGATCAAGTGACCATAGGTGTTTGGGTCCATTTCTGGGTCTTCAATTCTATTCCATTGTGGTAGTAGTGTCTTTAGCACTAATTAGCTGGGACATGTGGGGAAGCAATTTATTTTGTAAATCTAACTTGACACTCATTGTTTCTCTTTCGTCAATAAATATAAGGATAGAGTTAACAATGTAAGAGCAGGATAATTTCCTTCATTCTGTGATTTAGTCTGCTGGGGAATAATATTCTTAACTAACTGTGTGTTGTACTTCCTGAAACATGAATGGAGTCACTTTGTGCTAATCCAAGCCACATCTTGGCTGTCAGACATGGGCTTTTAGTTCATTCTGTCTATTTGTGAAGACCAAAAACTGAAAAGAATTTTATCCAGAAATCTCAAACAATATTTTTTTTTTCGGAGCTGGGGACCGAACCCAGGGCCTTGTGCTTGCTAGGCAAGCGCTCTACCACTGAGCCAAATCCCCAACCCCTCAAACAATATTTTTAACATAATGCATTTCTTCAGTGGAAACAATGAATGAAATTAAAATAGTTTTACATGAAATTTAGTCCTTATAGAAAGTTAACATCTCACACTACAGTTCTGGATTTAGTTGTTAAGCCTAATGATGCACAGATGTTTCTATTCAGTGGGTTGACAAGAGTTGGGTAGATAGGTATGGCGGTTTTTATGACGATGGCTCCCACAGGCTCTGGAATTTTGACCTTTGGTTACCAGGTGGTGGCACTGTTTCCAGCAGTTTAGGAAGCGCAGCTTTGTTAGAGAAAGTAAGTCACTTGGGGCAGCAATTGAGAGTGTGTAGTCCTGCCCTACTTTCAGTTAACACCCTCCCTGTTCTGTGCTTGTGACTGAGATGTAATCATCAGCTTTTTGATCCTCTTACCATGCCTCCCATCATGATGGACTCTATTCCTCTTTAACAAACAAAAACACACTTGTTCATAAATCATTTTTGTTTAGGTGTGTTTCATAGCAATGGAAAAATAATACAATAATAAAATATAAATTCTGTGGATGAGAGATTTTATTTTCCCTAGCCCACAGAACAGTATATCACCACTAAATTTCCTATATCCATGGTTGGTACAGTAATTCCAATTAAGCTAAATTATTAATTTTTAAATATACATATTTTTCATGTAGAGTAAAAACTGGCCCCTTCTTTCCCAGAAACAGAAAGTTGTCATGTATACCCCATGAAATTACTGTAATCATTTCTCAGTCACCTTCTCTTTAGCCTCCAAAGATTGCCTATTTCTTCACTTGAGGGCAAAACCAAGGAGTTATTTGCATGAACAGTAATTGGATTTTAGTCTTAATCATTTATAATTGGTTAGTTGCAGCTTAATCAACTAGTCAGAGGATTATGCAACACTTTCAAGAGAATTTATTAGTCCTGTGTCAAATTTTGGTTATGTAGATATATACTGCCACTTGAGTCAAGCTTTAAAATTTCACATGAATTAAACCTTGTTATTAATGTCTATGCAAATGCTACACTGCAATTTTCCCAGTATTAAGATGAATAAGAGTTATTTGCAGGAGTCATTGTAGGATAATTATAACTTAAAGTGTGTAAAACAGGTTTTTGACCTAGACATGGACTTTTCAGTTTATGTTGCTGTAACTAAGACTGTCATATTTCAAAAGTGAGATTTGCAGATAGGAAGAAAGGTTTTACATTATATTTTGACCATTTGTTAGCAGCATAGCAATTTTAAGTTGTTTTCATATTCCTGTATTTGTCAAACATATTTCTTCTTGTTGTTGTTAATTACTACGTGCCAAAATATAGATAGAAAGTGAGGATGAAAAGAAAGATACTCACCAACCTAAAGAGGCTAGCAGGTTTGCAGGGGACTCAGGCAAATGCATCATTATGGATGAATAAGGAGATGGGTTTGTATGTGGTGTATTGAAATTCTAGGAAACATTCAAGTAGATTGGAATTTTAAACAGAAGAGAGTCAGGATATGGTTGTAGGTGGAAAGAACATTTCTTACAGACATTTTAAAGTCTATCACAACTAACTCTCATAAACTTACATTGATATGTGAGAAAACAGATTGAGTTTTACAAACTGATGAGACAATATTTACACATATGTGAAAAATAATATTCATGAGGTTAACTCATCTGGTCATGCACCACATTATAGTTCAGAAATAATTGTTTCAGGAAAGAAGTCATTTCTACCCAGTGATTAATACTACTTATAAAATTAGGAAAATTAGTATAAAATATAATACAACAAAGAATCTAGAACATGAATCCAACAAGCTAAGCTCAGATAAAATCAGCACGTCTATGATCCTAGTGTGGAGCCATTTAAAATTATGAGACATTTTTTTGCCATAAAATATTTTAAAAGTTCTTTTATCTGAAACTCATGGACATATTGCTTCTAGAAGATAAAAGGTCAAAGAAGAGATGTCAAATAGCCAAAGAAATTGAAGTAATATAGACAGTAATTTTATACATATATTTCTTGTGCTATCCATGTGGGAATAGGTATATGTGTGTGCCCCCATGTGCTTGAGTATGATGTGAAGGCCAGATGTCACCCTTGATTGTTGTTCATCTGGAATCAATTATCTTGTTTTTAAGATCGGACCTCTCATTGGGTCCCAGCTAGCTGTTTAGGTTAAGCTGAGGCCAGGAGAGAAATTGTAGGAATTGCATCTCTCTTTCTGCCACATGGGTTCTAGAGCTCAAATTCTGGGTCTTAGGCTTGGCAACTCTTTTAGGTTTTGGCCATCTTGTCAGCCAAAACGTTACATTCTAATAAAATAAGTTAATCAACATGTATGTTATTGTTATCATATGGTAGATATTTCCAAACAGCATACATATATTACCTGATTTAATTCTTACAAAAGCCTCATAATACAGAATTCCATGTATTATACACAAGAAAATTCTGAGACCTACTAGCTAAATCAACTGTCTCATTCCCTGCTCCAAAACTACATGTTGGGTACATGTACAATAGTTGCAGAAACTAGGTAAATTACTCTTGTAGTATTTGGGATAAGGGATACAAGATAAGAATAAAATTATTACAAATGGCAAAGAAAAGTAGATTTTCCAAAATCAATCAGTAATATGGAACACAAGTTTAAAAATAATTAGAATGAAGAATATGACTATTTCATCAAATAGATGAATAATATCTGAAGAAAAAATATTAAACATAACTGGTATGCCTACAATATAGAAAAGGAAACATGGGACAAAATGGTACATGGAGATGTTTATTTAGATCAGTTTATTTCAAATATATGCATGTTAATTTGTTGAAAGCAAGACAAACAAACAAAACAGCAATGAAAACAAAGCAAACAAACAACAGCAACAAAAATGTGTGCTACTCAAACGCAGATTGCCAGTAGCAAAATCAAAGATGATAAAAGTTGGACGGCTTGAAAGAGAACATCACCTTACTTAGGGAAACTCTGGTCAACCATTAGATGCTCTCACAAAGGAGACATTTTCACAAGTAAAGAGTGGCAAGGGATACTGTTTGAATCAGCCCTTGGAGAAACTATTGAATAGGAGTTATACATGGGTATGTTTAATGAGCATCTTTCCTGGGCATGGTAGGTACAGTTAACAGGACACATGGTTCTAGTTGCATTGGACTTCTAGCTAGAATGCTATATAGAAAAATATATCAGAGAATAGAAACATTAGGAAACATTCAAAATGTGTGTTGCCGGGGTCATATCCACCTGGTTATGCCTACTGAATTATTGTAGTTGTTAATATTGAAAGACTTCACAAATGGCTGGTATAAAATTTGCCTTGACTTTTTGAAGATCCTCGAGCTTTTCTATTATGAAGCCCAGGGATTGGTCTAATAACTAAAGTGAGAAAAGAGCACAGCAGTGAGAGTCTTGGCCATCATGTTTTCTGATGGATTACTTCAATTTAATGAATATTTTAAAATCACTCCTGTCTAGACTCTTATTCTTATTGACAACCACTAGATATAAATCCAAATTCTGGCATTTTAAGAAACAAATTTTTATTTTTTTTCTGAGATATTTTCTAGTTTGTGGCCCAAGATAGTCTGGACCTAATGGCAGCTAGCTTTCCAAATGCAGGGTGTATAGGTGGGAGCTACAACACTTGGCCCATATTGAAAAATAATTGTACAAGATACACTAAATCAAAATGACTGAGGAACATTGAGAATTACCAAGCTATGTGGGACTGATCAAGGTAATATTGTTTACAAATGTTGAAATGATGAAATAATGATTAGTTTTGAATAGAGTGAGAGATAGAATACAGTAGAAGTTCCTTTAGTATTTCAGAAAAAAATATGTGAAAATAAACCATGCTTTATGTATTACACAAACATGATGCAATATAAAGTCAGGATTCAATGTGGCTTGTGCAATTGGATGAGGAATGAGGTGTCTTAGTTCTATTAAATATTTTACCAAAGACACTACTGAAGGAAGTTAAAATGATATAAGCATTTGATAAAAGTAATTATGTAATCTTATTATAGTTTGTGTAAGGGCTGTCATGCTGTTATATTAGACAGATTAGAACCCAGAAAAGGTCCTACTTATTGTAAGCTTTGGAATGGAATTTTTCTCAGAACTCTGACAAAAAAGAATAAAAGGAAATTTGAACTACAGGGCACTGATCATGGAGATTAAGAACATCAGAGAATATCAGATATGTAACTCATTCAGTTATGTACTGTTAAAATAGTTCATGATTTTTCTCTAATTATTTTATTTTCCCATTTTTTGGAACATCTGTCTTCATTTTATCTGTATGTATTATGATAGGTAATGTCATCCATTTTGTTAGGTATTGACGTCTAGACTCATGCAATTACATTTATTAATTTTTGCATTTATCTAGAATCAATCTATACTTTTCTGTTGCAGTGCTCAAATAACTCTACTCAAATCGTCCCTGCAGTGGAGGTTCCTGAATGAAGCATGCCATGCGCGCGCGTGCGCGCGCACACATACACACACACACACACACACACACACACACACACACACACACACACACACACCCCTTTATATTTTAATATGTGTTAAACAACTCAATGGCTAGACCACTTCCTAACCTAGACATAGATGATGTACTTTTTTTTTTTTTTTGTTCTTTTTTTTTTTTTTTTTTTTTTTTTTTTTTTTTAGCGCTTCCTAGGGCGCTCTACCTTGAGCTAAATCCCCAGCCCGATGATGTACTTTTTGATAATCCCAGCTCATCACTTAGTAAAACTTCTATTCCATCTTGGTTGCCCCAGCTCCAGACCAGCAGCTCTCCTAGGCCATGATCCCATGCTCTTACATGTTGGCTGTCTTTCTGTCCTGTTCTTCTCATGTGTGGCAGCAACTCCACCATGATAGCTACATCCTTCCTACTCCCTTGGTCCCTTGTCTGAGAATCCCTAAAGTTCCTCTGTCTCTCTTTCCAACCACTGGCCACCAGCAACTTTATTTTCCAATCAAAACCAACTGGGAGACAGGAACTCTCATCATCTTAAGAGTCTCATGCAATTTTGAGGACCCAATAACATAATACAACGGTTAGACAAAACCATAACATTTGACCCTTCTTGTCAATTAAAATTGCCTTTTCTCTCAGATATACAATGAACATTGTTACAACAGTTATGTAAGCTTTAAGGTATGATATATACTAATAACTTCTAGTCCATCAATTTGGCCAATTTAGGTACATTATTCTAAAATCTATCCTAACCTAAAGCATTTACAATTCTACATCTGAAATATGTTTTGATTTTAACTTGTATTACCGTATGAAAACCATTCTTGCAAATCTAGATCATCTTCTTTAATCCCAAGCAACTTAAGTTTGATTATAAGAATATAACTAGTCTACAACCCCAACAGATCTCAGAACAAATAAAATATTACATAAATATATAGGAAGCACAAAAACATAGCTTCCAAAACTTAAACAATTTGTAAAGACAGCTGACTGCCTGGCAATCCCCTATTCCTCAGAACATTAAAGTATCTGTCTTCAGCCTTCTGTCCCAGAACTATCTGACAGACGTTAAATGAAGCAGGAATTATTAAGGACTAGCTTACTCTGTCTTGACAGAGCTAAGCTGTCACCTATCCCTCATTGTGGTTATACTTTCCTGGACAATATTTGTTTGTTTGTTTATTGGTCTGCAGATGAATTAGGGCAATTCTTGCCCAGTGGCTACCTTGCCATTTAGACCAACTCTATATGGAGGTTATGGTGCTAAATTTCTTCTTTGAACTGTTAAGAGGTTACTTTCAGTAACAGACATGTCTCCTGGTCAAAAGATTTATTAAAAATGAAATTATTTTAAGTGCCATATTCTGTGAATTTCTGATGTTTTTGAAGAACACACACACATACACACAATATCTGAACTGCTAAACCTTGACTACTCTTAGCTATTTCTATTAGAATAAGATTGAAAACACTTTATTATAATTAAATCAGAATCTAATATAACCATTACTTCAGTACTTCACTATCTGGCCCTTAACTTTCATTACATAATCGTTCTAAACAGTTTGCAATAGTACTTATTAGAAGGACTGGGTCTAAGCCTTGTATTCTTAAATGAGTTCATAGGCACAATACCTATCTAAGAGTAACAAAATTAATTTTGAATCAATATACAAAGATTTATACCAATGAAAGCTTTAAACCTGTATCAATATATAAATTCTGCTTCAGTATAATAAATTATAACTTCAATTTTGCATCCAAAATTACAAATTACATTATGCATGTAAGAGTATGGCTCTTTAGTGCTTTGTTTAAGAACAAATTTAGTAGTCTAAATTCATTATAATATTTCTTATAATATTACTTTATCATTCTTTTCCTTTTCAATCCCCTTCCTTTACCCTAGGAAATAATAGAGAAGAGGAGAGGAAAGGCAGAAATCCCCAAGTCTGTGTTCTCTATTTAGTTTCCTCTTGTTCAAAATTATGTTCATTTTCAAATTATTCCCTAAAATGACATATCTATGATAAATAAAATAACCATAACCACGGCAATTAACCATGGCTTCTTCCTGTAGAATAGGGGCGATGAATATATATGTATATATATTCATATATGTATATACAATATATATGGGTGGGAGGGGTAGAATAATTGGAAAAAATTGGTTAGACTAAAGAAAGCTAGCTTTAGCATGTTATCCAGTCTCTGTATGCTTATAAGACTCAGTGCTTCACTGAAGTTCTGACTGGATGCATCTACGTCTGAAAGTCTAGGTGAACTGAGGTCATTGGGAATCACTAGATATTCTTGAAGCTGTTCTGGAAGCAAGTCTCTGGAAACACCATCAGGAGGCAGGGAGCTGGAACAGCAGGTCTTTTCAGTGTCCCCAAGGATGAATTTTGTCAGAGCTGCACATTCTGCAAAATATGAATCTTACAACCAAAGTTTTAGTAATATATAGATTATTTATAAGGATTGTTCAGGGTGCACAGAACAGTGAAGAATGAGTTTTTTGTTGTTCCTTGTTTGAGCAGGTGAAAGACAACTGTCATTTTTTATGAGTTACTTTGATCAATAACCAATTGTAATAAATCTCTGTTCATGCCATGTGAAGGATGGCATGACGAATCTTAAGAATTTCATAACCAACAGAATTTATTGTTTAATTTTAGCTGAATTTTTTAGATAGAGACTTTTTTTTTATTAACTTGAGTATTTCTTATATACATTTCGAGTGTTATTCTCTTTCCCGGTATCCGGGCAAACATCCCCCCCTCCCCTTCTTTATGGGTGTTCCCCTCCCCATCCTCCCCCCATTGCCGCCCTCCCCCCAACAATCTAGTTCACCAAAAAGTATCATTTATACTTTTGTTCATTTTTAAATTAAAAGTTCCATAATGTTTCCCCAGTTTACAAATAAAAACATATTTAAGAAGACTTACTTTTCATTTACTCTCCTAAGAATCTGATAATATTGGAAAAATAATATTTATGTATATAAGCTTTAAATCTGGTATGTAATTAATGGTTTTCTAAAAATAATTCCCAATAAGAACACAAGAAGAAACGAAGCAACTTTTATATTAACAATAGTTAAAATCTAGATGTTTTATCATTGTTGAGTAATTAAAGAGGACAAATATTTCACAGATAAAAATAGAAATTTTAAGGACAGGTCCAGATCTGAAAAATTTTAGCAGTGTACAAATTATGGCATCTTAAAACCATCTGTCACACTCCCTGCATTGCAAAATTTTTAAATAATGCCCTAGTAAGTGGGATAAGGGCCATGTATAAGAATATAACATCATGATTCATGTTATCTGCAGAAGAATATGACAACCTTAGTGGATTCTAATGCCCCTTATCATAGATAAAGGCTAATTAGGAAAAGTATGCAATATTTATACAGAGCTTTAACAGACATTTGAAAATTATATATGATCATTTCTGCCAGAAATAATAAGAAAAATGTAGAAAGATGTAATAATGAGCAGAAGCCAGTGAGAATGTCCAGTGTCATGTTCAATACAATGCAGATAATTTATCTATTTCAAAAGAATGTGAGTACAATACTCCCAATATAACATTAATGTCAATGTGTTAAATAACATATAGCCAGTCTTGTTACCATTTAAAGCAGAGTCCATGCACAGAACACCAGCAAACCCTCAAAACAATGATGTAACTGATTATCATTAATTCAATGAAACTTTTATTACATTTATAAAATAAAAAGATAGTACATAAATGATTATTACTATTAACAAGATACTACTGTAGTTCAATTGTTGAAATTGACTCCTTAATTTTATCTTATGCACTACTATTTATCTATATGTTGTTTATATACACATATGTTGAAATATCTCACTTTTCTTAAGAAATTTAATATTTATTTTTGAAACAACAAAAAATTTTTAGTGTAAGGATAAAAACTGAAGACAAAGAGCAGACTAGCCAGGTTAAGTGACTAGTTTAAAAAGTACCGTTTATCCAAATATTTCAAGTGGTTTGACATTTACACATGAAGTTACAAATGTATTATTATGAGATTATATAGATTAAAGGGAAAAGTGACTTGCAGATATAAATAAAATATTTAGTAAAACTCTTTGAAACCAATGAGAAAGAAATCCTTTGTTAATGATGCATCAAACATGTTTATGGGCCTAGGAAAAGTAACGTGAGCATTTGTTTTAAAAGATTTAGGAGGCTTGGTCATATATGCTTTAGGAATCTGAAAGCCTATGTTTATCATAGACTCAGAATTATTAAAGAAAATAATGCATAATCAACATTTTAAAAATTTATTAATTTTTAATTTAAAATGTTATCTATAAAGTAAAACAATCAACATATCATAAGAAATAGCTTCCAATATAATGGAAAGAGAAAATGGCTAAATTTTCTATTTTATTAAAATCTTATGCTCCTAAAAGCCACAAAATCTTCAATAATCCAATAGAAAAATAGGCAAATATATACAGAATTAAAAAATGAAAATTACTTGTATTATTAAACAAAATAATTGCTATGAGAAGATGTTGAGTATCTTCATAGTAGACACATTGCCACTAAGACCAACCAGTATTGTATTCAGTACTCAGATGGATGCAGGTTGTTTGATATTTTGCTATGTACTGGCAAGCATGTCTTTTTATATTATTCAGTAAAGTGTATTTAATGCACCTACACATTTGCTTTTAGCATTGAAATTTTATTGCTACATACATGCATGTATACATACATAATACATACATACATACATACATTCATACATACATATGTCCCACTAACTGAGTTGGCAGATCCATTCATACCTTTGCAGAAAGGTATTTGTAAAGAATTATGCTTGCTAACTCTGGTGGTGCAAACCTATTGACTCAACCATGCTGAGACTGAGACAGGAAGACTGATATTTCAAAGTCTGCCCAAGCTGCAGATTTAGTTCAAAGTCAGCCTGGCAACTTATTAAAATTCTGTCTCCAGGAAAAAAATAAAAAGAAGGCTAGGGATTGTAGCTCAGTGGTAGAGTGCCTGCCTAGCACCTAAGGGTCCTCATTTCAATCCCCAGTGGTATAAGCAAAGAAGCAAACAAACTTGTGACAGCATTATTTGTAGTTATAAATGATCAGAACCCATGTAAGTGCACATTAATGGAGGACTGCTCAAGAATTGAAGCTATGTATTGTGGAGCATTATCAACCAGCAACAAGCAGCAAAGCAGTTCTTCATGGCTTAAAGCATTGCTATGAGCCACTATCAGGATATAATTCTCCTGGGTCTCTTAGGTTTCCATAATTATTTGCAACACAGACTCTGATTTTATTGTCTTATGCTGTCTTATGCATGCAGCAATGTTGTAACACTATAAGGTTTGCGTGTTACTTAACGTAACACAATACTATTTCCTTCTGTGTCAAGATTCAAAACATTTCTCTCCTTCCGAGAAGTGGTGATGACCCCTGATCTGGGGTGTCTGTTCTACAACACAACTAAGTACAGGTGTAAACGTGGCCTGGCTCTCTCTCTCTCTCTCTCTCTCTCTCTCTCTCTCTCTCTCTCTCTCTCTGTGCTGTCCTCAGGAGTTTGATAATTGTTTCATAAGGATGGTTAAGTTATTATTCTTGTAGCGTGCAATTAGTGCTATTGACCCCAGCATCTCATGTGTTCTGTGGCCATAGATGAACTTAGACCATGTGAATTTTTTAGCTTAAAGTAGGGTAAAATATAACTTCTCTTTTCCTTTGCAGTTCTTGATGAAAATCAAAATGTATTTTATGGGGGAAAATAAACCATGGTTCAGAATGGTGTCATGGTACATTAGTAAAGATATGAATAATAGTGTGTGTGTGTGTGTGTGTGTGTGTGAAAGATGTGGGGGGGACACTAAGCATTGCTTTAAAAATAATCTGGGTAGGCAAAGGAAACAAGGCTTTTAATTAAAAAAAGAAAAAATCCACTGGTACACATGAGCTTTCAATGCCCCAACTGCTAGTGGATACCCAGAAAAAACAAACAGCTCCAGCTGTTTGAAATCTAATGAGATACAGTAGTGTAAAGACTATCTTTAGATTTAATAACTCTCTCCCTAATGAATTTTGTTGCTCATTTTACTGCTTTGATTGACTTTACCTTTTATATGCAGTGGGATGTCTGGGTTTGCTGTCCTCTTGTCTGTAGGCATGATAGATGAGGGTGAGGATGCAGAGAAGGGCAGGAGGAGTGGGTGAAAAAAAAAAGAGGTTGCCAGGAGAGGGTAAGGATCTAAATGTCAATCGAATTAAGTGGAAAGGGGGTATTAGTCATCTCAGAAAAACAATCATGGCAGTATTGAATCTTGATTGTAAGTAATAGACAAGATCCTGAGTGAAAACTGACTTTCTGAACAGAAAAAGTAGGATTAAATTGAAATAGAGACTAAAAGCAGGGATCTGTGTTTCATTGAGGAAAGGAAAGGGAGGTGGGGTTACTTTTGATTAACTTCAGGGTATGAAGAGGAGATGCTAATAAAACCACCAGGTTTGATCTGGAGGAGAGAAAGGAATTAGGGATCTCAGAGAAAATGAAATCTGGTACTTTTCCTGAGATGGAGGAGGCATGGACTCTGGGCCTCAGAAGCTAGGCAGGTGAGAGAAAGGAAGAGCAGCAGGGACAAACTTCATTCTTCACCCTCCACCATTGGTATTGTGACAGTAAAGTGCTCAACCATTTGCATGAATCACTTCTAGACTCTATCCAAGAATTTCCTCTTCTGTTAGGTTGTTTTCCATGTCATGCACCACTTCAATAATCCAAGTTATTTGTGGCTTAACATGTATTTTTGTTATTTCATGCGTCATAGGTTTGGTGCAGCTATTTTCCCAAGGAAATATCAGTGTGCTTGGTGAAAAGTGGAAGTTAAAAATCCATCAACTAGAATGAGTGAAAAATATTTGTTTAAATGTAAAATTAGAGGAAGTTATCTAGCATGAATTATACATATTATAATTATGGGTTGTTGGAGTAGTAAAGCGTAGCACATGGGTCCTGAGCAGGGCTGGAGGGCATTTTGGACAGAGTTGAGAATGTTGAAAGCTAATCATATTGCTGCAAGTCCATTATTGGAGCATCAGCTCCTCTTTTGCTACACACCTTTTTCAATATCCAAGAGCCTTGGATTTCAGCAGTTTCTACACAGAGTGCCCTGGCTGCTATGGCAACCTGTGCTTTCCTTTTTGGTCACCTGAATACACACATGACTATCCCTCTTATTGCCAGTCTATGAACTCTGCTTGCTGAGTGACCTGTATCCAGATTTCATTCTTCAAGAAAGTAGGTGGGTGCATCAGAACAGAGGTAGTGTGATATCCTAAAACGCATTGCCTGCCATGTGGCTTTATCTCTAATTTAATTTTTCTGTCTACTGATCTGGAAGTCTTATCTTTTCAAAAAGAAAATCAAAAGTGACACTTTATTTTTAATATATTTTATCTCATCCATGAATTGCTTTTCAAATTCTGTGAAATATTTCATAAGTGATTAAAAACTTTAAGAGAATGAATGAGAACTAGCTCAAATTAGTTTCCATGCCAACTGCAGACATACATTTTCCTGGTGGCTGATTTTGTACTGCAGAAACAGCCATGCTTTAAAGTACTCTTACCACATGGAAGTGAATGATTTTCTTTCTCTTTGAAAATCAAGGCAGCCAAGCTGTTGATTGCTTTCATTAGGCGCCTACCTCATGCCAGCTTATAGTAGATGTCTCCTAGGGAGCCAGAGTTAAGAAGAAAACATTGCAATTAGAGGATTAGTAATACACTTAATGCAAAATATGTAAATGCTTAATTTCTTAACTGAAGAGGAAATGAAAAAGAAATTGTCATCCATTCTTTTGTAGTTGAGGTAGGGAAACAATCATTCTAAAGAGTTAACTGATCATCTTACAGTAATGGTGCTATTTAACTTACCCTACAGAAATATAACTTAATTGGCAACAAGACACTTGTATTGCAATCGTACCTCATAGGCCCAATTTGCAGACTATGTTTGCAGAAGGGGACTTCCAACAGCCCATTGAAACCAGAAGTGTTATAGAGTTGGTGGGTGTGGTGGCTATTTCTGGTTGTCAACTTGACTATATCTGGAATGAACTATAATCCAGAATTGGAGGACACACCTGTGATTCAGATCTTGAGGCTGGAAGACACAACTTTCTGACCTAGATCTTGACATGGAAATCTTGACATACAGTGGCCATGAAATGCTTAGGCCAAGGGAAGGTAGTACACACCTTTAACCCCAGGAGACAAAGCCAAGCAGATCTCTGTGTTCAAAGTCAGCCTGGGAAAAGCAAGTCCCAGATGCAGGCATGGTAGTACACACCTATATCTGGGTCGACATAAGGACATTGGAAGAAGGAAGAGTCACTCTTTTTCCACTGCTTGTACTTAGTTGCGTCACATCTGTTGGAATCTATTTCCACAGATGACCAACATAAACAACTAGCCTCTTGGGAATGAGCAACTACTAGGTTCTTGGACTTCCCATTCACAGCTGACCATTGCTGGGTTAGTTGATGACAGACTATAAGTCATCCCAAGAAATTGCCTTAATATATAGAGACATTCCATAAGTTCTATAACTCTAGAGAATCCTGGCTAAGAGAGTGGAAGAGGCTTGATTTTGCTTTCAAAGATGATCTTGTTTTTTAAAACAATGAGGTTTGGGGACTGGAGGAATCTTGAGTCCAATGATCAGAAAGGTGTAGCAGAGTCATTTCACCTTTTTCCTTCCCCTCAGTGCTTGTCTAAGTGAGTTTACTTAATGGGGGATGTCTTTTCCTTCATTTTTCCCTATCGAGTGTAGACTCAACTAACAAAGAGAAATACTCTTTTGTTTAGAAGTTTCTACCTTCTGTTGTGTGAATTTTCCAGTAAATAGTTAAATAAACCTATGTTTACCCCAAGTAGGACATTAACAATTACTTGATTAATTAATTAATTAATTAATCAGAGCGAAACAAAGACAACACCATAGCACCTGATTTTAGCTTGGAGAACCAATGAGTTTGTTGAGGTCATTGAAAGGAACATGGATGACTCACATCAGCTCCATTAACAGAAAGCTTGTCCCAATGCTGATGATGATTTATGAAAATCGATTCCCTAGAACTCTCTGCCCAACTTGCAAAAACCCACACTGAAGGAAACCCCTTCACTCCTGCCCACAATTGTTCACTACTTATATAATATTGGGGGAGGCTATGTGATTTTTGTTAAGTTTTCAGAGTTTCATGAGTCTTTTAAATTGAGATAGTCCTTGAGATTTATAAACCTTTTTTCTCCTTCCAGATGGAATATTTTAATCTGAAGGAACACCTAAGAAAAACTTCTAATATGACATGAAGAATGCCTCTGGATGTATATTAGCACAGTGTTCAGAGTTTATGATTCCCCATGAAGCAGATTAACCCCACCTCTTGAACACACAGGTTATAACTTAATGATGCCAATGCATGCCAGTTAAATTTAATGGCACAAACTCACAAAAGTATAGTGTTATACCTCCATACCCTCTAATTTCTTTTAACTAGCAGTTCTCAATCTGTGGATTAAGGCACCTTTGTTAAGCCTCTGTCTCCAAAAAGTTTACATTATGTTTCATAACAGTAGCAAATATACAGTTATGAAGTATCACCAAAAATAATTTTATGGTTGGTGGTTGCAAGAACATGAGGAAGTGTATTAAAAGGTTGGGAAACCTTTTAATTAGGAAGGTTTAGAATCATTGCAAACTGTACCTCAAATACTTGTAAGGGTTGTTGTAAAGGAGTACACACAGTAGCTGCTGTATGTTACAGAAATTCCTTTGACTTACAGCTTTGGGGATCAAAAGTCTGATATCAAGGTAGTGGCTTGGTTTGGTATTTGTGAGGAGCAATGAAATTACCTAGGCCTCTGTTCTAAGCATTGGCAGTTGTTTACTGGGTTTTTGATGATCTGCAGACTGTAGACAGAATACACCAGCCTTTACTTTCATTTTATCAGGCATCTTTTCTATGAATGGGGTTCTCTGTTCAGATTGTTCTTGTTCATAAGGAAACCATCTATAGATTAAGGATCTATCCTACCCTAGCATTGCTTTATTTTTACCTGAATGTATCTGCAACGATCCTACTTTCAAATAACATGGCATTTGAAGTTCTGGTGGTCAGAAATTCAACATACCAATGAAAAGGACACACATAACCTGTAATGGTCCTAATTGTATTGATGGAAACATATGATTTTATTCTGGAAGTACTCAGCCTACTTGGGATTTCCTCTGGAGTAAAAAACGTAAGTTAATGCAAACACAGAGTCTCACAGGATTTTATTGCTGTCTCAGTGTTTCTTCTAGACTCTGGATCCCCTATTGCTTTTTGTGCTACCACATCTATATTTCTCACTTAGTAGGATGTCAGCAGTTCTCACGAAACCATCTACCCATTCTAAACACAAGTTCTCCTTAAGTGTAGCTGTCCATTTAAAGAGAACTGGGATTTCCCTCTTGTGTCCTGCTGGACTTGCAAGATATCAAGTGACCTTGAGAGCCACTTCACTTTCCACTTCTATTGCAACTGTCCCAAGATAGTACTAAAAAAATTTTCAAATCTTCCCAAGGGTCATGCAGGGTAGATCGCCAATGTTCTCCTTCTGTATCTATATGCCATCATCCTTGATACGGTAGAAGGCTTTTTCCTAACCACCTGGACAGTTTATTCCTCTTCGGTAGAAATCTCATCCAGGCTCAGGATGGACAAGAAGTATGAAAAATACCCAAAGTACCCATAATGTCTCTCTTTCATCTGGCTTAGAATACTTCTTACGAACTTTGCAAATCTATTTGTAAGTCAGTTGCCTTAAAACTGAATTACACATAAAAATGGAAAATTCCTATACAAATTATATTAAAATTTGTGATTTTATACATCTTTTAAATCAATATTATATATATAATAAACAAAATAAATGTTTCTAAACATAAAATATAAGTATTAATTCGACTGTTTCCTTCTTGTCATATTCCCTGAAAGAATGTTAATGCTTTCTAAACACTATTTGTGTTAGAATCTTGATTAACATTAATAGAGAGGACAATATGAATTCAAACATTTATTTATTTATTTACTTATTTATTATGTTTTGAGGGTTTTAAAAGGCAGTCGATCACAAGGCCTATTATTAATGTAGAAGAATTTTTACGAACAATAGGAAAAATATAAACTCAAGCAACACGCTGAAACACATGCACATGCATGGTTTGACATGGTTCTAATTTTGTTAGCATAGTGACTAACACAGGGTCAGGAAATTGACGGTAGTTATGTAGCAGTGGAGTATGGGGAACTGAAGTTAGCTACTAGACAGTCCCAGATGCCAGGGAACCAACAGGGATTACATTAGCTAAAATACCCAACAAAGGGGAGATAGAACCTGTAGAGACCATATCCTGTGGATAGGCAAGGCTCCTGGTTGACAGATGGGGCCACCCACCCATCTCAAAAATATTAATCCAGAATTACTCCTATCAAAGGGAAATGAGGGGACAAAGAGTGAAGCAGAGGTTGAAGAAAGGCCATTGAGATATTCTTCCACCTAGGAATTCATCCAATCTGCAGACAACAAACCCAGACGCTATTGCTGATGCCAAGAAGTGCTTGCTAACAGGAGCCTGGTATAGCTGGCCCCTGAGGGGCTGTGCCAGAGCATGGCAAATACAGAGGTGAATGCATACAGCCAACCATAGTACTAAGAATGAGGACCCCATGGAGGAGTTAGGGGAAGGACTAAAGGGGCCGAAGGGGTTAACAACCCCACAGGAAGAACAACAATATCAACCAACCAGACCTCCCAAAGCTCCTGGGAACTAAACCACCAACCAAAGAGTACACATGGAGCATCTAATGACTCCAGCTGCATATGTAGCAGAGAAATGCCTTATCTGGCATCAGTGGGAGGAAAGGCCCTTGATCCTGTGGAGGCTGGATGCCCTAGCATAGGCGACTGCTAGAGCAGTGAGGAGGGAGTGGGTGAGTGGGTGGGGGAGCACCTTCATAGAAGCAGGTGGGACTGGGGAGGGTATAGGGGGTTTAACTGGGAAGGGGGGTAACATTTGAAATATAAATAAATGAAATAACCAAAAAAGTCAGCATCCAAAACATCAGTTTTTAAAATCAAAAAAGTAAAAATGTATAAAAACATCCAGTAAGTGATTTTCCAGCTTGAATTGGCTAATAGCCTAAATTAAGGCTTTCCCATTATATAAACATTGCCTGTCTCATAATCCATGTGCACTATTACCAGTTGGTTGGGTATACCTTTGTATATGCCCTAAAACAAAGAGGACAGATGATGCTGAATGTGTTTGTACTTTATGTCATTAAAATTAACTGTAAAAATAATCTATTCTCTTAAGCTTAGGATTGTGGTTATTAGGTCAGTGGTTATTAGGCCGTCCTGTCCACTGGCCTCTGCGTCCTGTAGCCAAATCTTGGGTGAATACAGAGTTACCCTCAGAATGAATCTGACTGGGCCTGTTAGGGAAGGAGTCTTAGGATTTGAAATTAGAAGGGAAAGATACCCAGGAAGATCTGTCCCCAGATTTCTGAGTCTTCCTCTTTCTGTTTCCTATCTTGTTTGACCGGGTACACAAGGCACACCTCCTTATTATAATAACGACAGGCCACATACTGCTTGAGGTTTATAAGGATTAAGCAGAGTCAGGGGATAATTTTAATGTGCTCACACAGACATATTCCCTGCATATTGTAAGAAATAATGAACACATATATATTTCTATTTTACTACTCTTCTCCTGAATGAGTTGAAGGACGTGACAAGGTTAATTATATAACATATCAAAGCTCATAGTTAACTGTAGTAGAATTTGTAAGTTTTCTGAATCCTTACAGTAATGCTTGTGTGTTTGTGCATAAATTTAATGCACAAACATTTAATGCATGAATGTATTTGTCTTTATGCAACTTATTACCCGATTTCTTCCCAAATACCCTCTTTACTATAATACATTATTTATCTTTCAATCTCTTTACCAAAATTTCTAATTTCAGTCCCAATTTTATCAGGATTAACCAATGTCCACTTTACATACAATCAAATTGGCAAATGTAATATTTTTAATGTGTACTTTGACTAAAAAATAGAATTTTAACTTTTCATTTTGAGTAGCAAATATAACTTAATAACAATTATTTGATGTTTAGATGTCAACCAGTATCTATTTTCAATTGTTTGTTTTGTCCTTGCTTTTGAAGAGTCTGCTTTGCTTTGCTATGAGGAAGTTTCCTTTTTCTGCCCTAAAGTCATAAAAACAGGATTGCTGGTCCTCCCCCTCACTGGCAGCAACAGGACAGCCTGCACTGCAGGTCACCTAGGCAGCATAGTAGAGTTGGCTCTGATTGTGTGATTTGCTGCTGCTGAGCCAGCCAGGAGGGTATGAGAGTGGGAGAGCTGGCCCAGCCCTGTGCCAGCTGTAGCACTCAGAAGAGTGGTTCCTGAATCTCATCTGGGCAACAATAATGCTGGCCTTGCTGTTGTATGTTTATGTGAGTCAGCCCAGAGGGCATGAGAATCCATAGAGCTGGCTCTAAGCTAGCTAGGGCAATACTGGAGAGGTTGCCCTGATGGTGTGGATGCCGTTGAGCTGGTAGCTGGTTGATCCGGGCCCAGATCCAGGGCTGTGAGCCTCAACATCTACCGGTTCATGAACTGCTGGAGAATGTGAAGGGGTTGGTCCTACAGATCCAAAGCTTCAGGAACTCCATAGCATAGGGCAACAATAGCAGAAGCCAGAGGCCTTGAACCAGACCAATGACTCATTACAATGAGTCACTGCAATTCACAAGTAAAACGTGTTGAGAAAAAGCATATACCGTGGATCATACTGTGACACACTACAGCTTCCACAATGAGATTTTTTTTCCCTTTGAGGAACCAGGTTGCAAGGGCAGATGACAGGTACAAAAGGATTAGAAAATGAGTGAGGTTGTGGGTACATGATGTGAAATTCACAAAGAATTAATAAAAAGTTAAATAAAAATTAAATAATTTTTTCTAGTCTATAGTGTCAAATATTTCAAATAAATTGAACCTTAGAGTTATTTACTCCAATCTCTTATTCTTGCAAACAAAAATAAAAGATCTAGAGATATTAGCTGACTGGACATCTGGGTTTCTACCTGTTTTAGTCTAGCCCAATTTGTAAAAAAAAAAAAAACATGGAAAATGGAGGCTTTGGTGTCAAGTCCCAGTTTACACCACTGCTGTTCTTCACGCTACCTTTCCAGGAACAATGACCGACTCTAGCTCACTCATTTCAACTTCTAAGCAGAGGATATGGACAGAAGCATTTTGAGCACAGGAGATACATGAACATTGGCCTTGTGTCCCCTCATCTGCAAAAACCAAGTAACAAAATCTCTTATTGGCTTATTATGAAAATTAATGCACTAACCTGCATAAAGTACTTGCCCCAGTGTCAGAAGCCAATAATTATCACTTTCATTTTCCTTTGCTTTTCTACTTTCCAAGATCATGTGACTTACAAATGACATGGCAACACTAAAATGAAAGACCATTTAATTTTGAGGCAAAAGACTTTTTATATGGAATTTTCCCATTGCTCACATTGAAATGTTCTCAAAAATGAAAAGCAGAAATATCTAAAAGGTAATCTTTTGTTAGCTTGAAAAACTTATTATGGCCAGTGACTGACCCTGTGCTAAAAAAAAATACCAAGTTTCTACTTCAAAGTATGAACTAATTGTTATATTAGAAAATGAAGGTTTACAGTGTTTTGGAAGTGCCGAATGTCTTGGAATCAACAGTGTCTCAAAAAGACTAGGAGAAAATTGAGTGTGTCCAAATAAGTATGTTTGAATCTGCTGGAAAGTAGTATAGATCCTGGTAATTTGCACATTTGAAGAAAGAACAAATGGGTTTTACCTGGCAGGACCAACCAAAAATTCAGATTAAGCATCAGCTTCATGGTTGTTATGAAGCTGTAGCAATACCGTATTTCTTCAATGCCAATGAAGAATCAGATTTTATAAGTATTCTTATGATAAGGTTATTGTCAGTAAAAATCATAGATAGTGTTGTATAAATTTAAGTAAACAGAGTTATTTTAGTTTTTTTATTTATTTCAGTTAAATAACTTACACATAACAAATTATATATTATATACATATGATAGGATTTCAAAATTTAAAATAAGCAAGCACTACTGACAATAGTTAAGAATGCCTGAGTTACTGAAGTGACTAAAGTTATTCTTGTTCATATTTATATTCTCTGTTTAAATATTGGCTACATAGCCTTCTAAGATCTGGGAAAGCAAGCTACAATTACAATTACTTCTTTGATGAGCTTAGCTCCCAAAGAAAATTATGATTTTCGTTTCCATCTGGGCTACAGAGAGCTAGAAAGTGTGGTTATACCCTGACAATGGAGAAAAGTAGAAAAACTGCTGATTCTCATGTGTTCTCAAATTCCTCTGAAATAACAGAAGAAGCAGTGAGGCCCCAATATGGGAAAAGACAACATCTGGGCTGTAGACAAGGAGAGCACTGACTTTCCTGGAGTCACAACCAAATCCTCACAGGACATAGTTGGAAGAAAAGTATGCCATAAAGAATATGTAGCTTAAAAATTTCAAGATTTCCTTCAGTTCCTGCTGTATAACTTGTCCCTGTATTTCCTTCCATGAGTATTTTGTTCTCCCCTCTGAGAAGGAATGAAGTGTCCACATTTTGGACTTCCTTCTTCTTGAGCTTCATATGGTCTCTGAATTGTTTCTTGAATATTCCAAGCTTTTGGGCTAATATCCACTTATCAGTAAGTACATACCACATGTGTTCTTTTGCGACTGGGTTCCCTCACTCAAGATGATAGTTTCTAGTTCCATCCAATAACCTAAGAATTTCATGTAGTCATTGTTTTTAATAGCTGAGTAGTACTCCATTGTGTAAATGTAGCACATTTTCTATATTCATTCCTCTGTTTTTTCCAGCATCTGGCTATTATAAATAAGGGCATCTAGGTTTTTTCTAGCTTCTGGCTATTATAAATAAGGTTGCTATGAACATAGTAGAACATGTGTCCTTGTTATATTAGAACATCTTTTGAGTATATGCCCAGAAGTGGTATAGCTGGGTCCTCAGGTAGTGCAATGCCCAATTTTCTGAGGAACCTCCAGACTAATTTCCAGAGTAGTTGTACCATCTTGCAATCTCACCAACAATGGAGGAGTGTTCCACTTTCTACACATCCTCACCAGCATCTGTTGTCACTGGAATTTTTGATCTAAGCCATTCTGACAGGTATGAGGTGAAATCTCAGGGTTGTTTTGATTTGCATTTCTCTGATGACTAAGGATGTTGAACGTTTCTTCAGGTACTTCTCAATCATTCCATATTCTTCAGCTGATAATTCTTTGTTTAGCTCTGTAACCCATTTTTAATAGGATTATTTGGTTCTTTGGAGTCTAACTTCTTGAGTTCTTTGTGTATATTAGATATTAGCCCTCTATCAGATATAGAATTGTTAAAGATCTTTTCCCAATCTGTTGGTTACCACTTTGTTCTATTGACAGTGTCATTTGCCTTACAGAAGCTTTGCAATTTATAAGGTCCCATTTGTTAATTCTTGATTTTAAAGCATAAGCTATTGGTGTTCTATTCAAGAAAATTTCCCCTGTGCCTCTGTGTTTGAGGCTCTTCCCCACTTTCTCTTCTATTAGTTTCACTGTATCTGGTTTTATGTGAAGGTCTTTGATCCACTTGGACTTGAGCTTTGTACAAAGAGATAAGAATTTGTTAATTTGCATTCTTCTACATGCTGACCTTCAGTTGAATCAGCACCTTTTGTTGAAAATGCTGTCCTTTTTCCATTGGATGATTTTAGCTCCTTTGTCAAAGATTAAGTGACCATAGGTGTGTGGGTTCATTTCTGGGTCTTCGATTCTGCTCCATTGATCTACGTGCCTGTCTTTGCATTAATACCATGCAGTTTCTATCATGATTGCTCTGTAATACAGTTTGACATCAAGGAGGGTGATTCTACCAGTTCTTTTATTGTTGAGAATAGCTTTTGCTATCCTCAGTTTTTTGTTATTCCAAATGAATTTGCAAAATCCTCTTTATAATACTATGAAGATTTGAGTTGGAATTTTGATGGGGATTGAATCTATCAATTGCTTTCAGCAAGATGGCCATTTTTACTATATTAATCCTGACAACCCATGAGCATGGGAGGTCTTTCTGAGATATTCAATTTCTTTCTTCAGAGACTTGAAGTTCTTGTCATACACATCGTTCACTTGCTTGACTAGATTCACACAAAGGTATTTTATATTATTTATGACTTTTGTGTACGGGACTTGCCCTACCTGGGGATCCATTCCATATGCAGCCACAAAACCCGGTCACTGATACCAAGAAGTGCTTGCTGACAGGAGCCTGATATGGATGTTTCTTGAGAGGCTTTGCCACAGTCTTACTGATACAGATGAGGGTGCTTGTAGCTAACCATCAGATTGAGCCCAGGGACCCCAATGGAAGAGTTAGAGAAAGGACTGGAGGAGCTAAAGGGGTTTGCAACCCCATAAGCAGAACAAAGAGTACACATGGTAGGGGGGCATTGCTCCACAGAGGATGGCATTGTCTGGTATCAATAGGAGGAAAAGCCCTTGGTCCTGTGAAGGCTCATTTCCTTATTTCAATATGTTATGTTGTTGAGGTGGGAGTGAGTAGGAGTGTGAGCATCTTTATAGAAGCAGGGGGATAGGCAAATCGGAAATGGGAGAGGGGAGAAAGGGGATAACAACATTTGAAATGTAAATATATAAACTATCCAAGAAAAAAAGAAAAAAGGTTCAAGATGTGTGTGTGACCTCATCCCTTAACTGGGGACCATGCTTCTCTACTGGAGGTGGTCATTTCAGGGTCTATATCCCCTCTGTTGGGTATTTCAGCTAATGTCATCTACCTTGGGATCCATCCCATCTACAGACACCAAACCCAGAGATTATTGCTGATGACAAGAAGTGCTTGTGGACAGGAGCCTAGTATTCCTGTCCTCTGAGAGGCTCCCTCAGCACCTGACTAAGACAGATGCAGATGCAGCCAACTATCAGACTGAGCATAGGAACCCCAATGGAAGAGTTAGGGGAAGGACTGAAGAAGCTGAAGTGAATTGTAACCCCATAGGAAGAACAACAATATTAACTAACTGGACACCCTAGGGAATAAACTACCAACAAAGAGTACACATGGATGAGTCTGTGGCCCCAGCTATACATGAAGCAGAGAATTGCCTTATTTGAAATCAATGGAAGGAGAAGTGCTTGGTCCTGTGGAGGCATGTTGCCTTGGCATAGGTGGATGCTAGAGGGGGGGAGGGGTGTGTGTGTGTGGGGGGAGCACCATCTTGGAGGCAAGTGGGAAGAGGGATGGGGTGGGGGTATTGTGGAGGGAAGACTGGGAAGGGGAATAACATTTAAAATGTAAATAAATAAAATAACCAATTAAGTAGGAAAAGCATCAAAATAAAAAAAAAATTATGTAGGAATCCCTGGGAGGAGCTGCTGCAGCAGTGTTTTTGTGAGTGGGAGGAGGGGCAGAGGAAGAAGTATTCTACACAGTTTTCACACTTGTCTCCTGTAACTCCAACTGCATGCTTATAGAAGAGATTGGAAATTGCTTTTCAAAGTGATTCATGAACTGGGGACCTTAGGGAGATCACCAAACCTTTATGGTTATGAGAACTTCCATATGCACTGTCCTGATTTCCCTACAGAACAAAGCTTTCCTCTCTGCTTGGTGAAAGACAAACAAACACTGTTTTCTAGAGTACCAATTGCACCTGGGGGAAAGACAAAAACATTTGCTCAAAGTGAAGACAGAAAAACTTGGAATGACAGGGGAATAAAGATACATTAAATGCAGAAGAACAAAGATAATAATTAGAAGAGACTTCTTGTCAGAAATCATACAGGCATGAGGAAAATGGAGTGACATTTTTAAAGCACAGGAAGGAATGATAAAGCAACATTGTATTCAGCAAAAGTACTTTTTAAAATCAAAATGAAGGATTTTTCATATAAGAATATTTATCACAGCAGCTTTACTCTAAAGAAATGTAAACCTCCTCAGGTAAAAGAATATGACACTGGAAATCACTCGGGCTACCAAAAAAATGAAGATGGCTAGACAATGAAAGAAATTATCATAAAATAGCACTCAAATTCACCTAATTTTACTTGTTCTAAATTGAAGATAACTGTCTAATTCAAAACGAAAGAACAGCATATTGTATTATTATAGTTAATGTGAGGTATGATTATGCAAAAACAAAAACAGCATAGAGAATGAGAGGAAGGAATTAAGTACTTGCTCTGTTTTGTCTCTAACACCACACATAAAGCATTTGGAAGTAAATTCTGATTAATTAAAGGGGTAGAGTGTACATCCAGGACATCCACTCCAAAATACATTGTAGTCTTGGCTGACAGAGGAAAACTTGGGATCGTAAATACTGCTCAACTAACAAAAGAGATGGGAATGTAAAAGTTAAATGGAAACTACAAAATGTTGTATGTATGATTATGCATGAATCCAACAGTAAAAACTACTCAGAACTTTGATCAGAGAATGCTAGTTAAAAATGGGGAAAAAGTGGACATTATTAGTCAAGAAGATCCAACTTCATGCCTTGTATGAAACCAGATAAAATGTAAGATATGAATAAGTCAAAAGTAAAAGAATGAACATTTATTTTATTAAAATACTCGTAGTCAAAATGGAACAGCCATGCTAATTTGGAGTGTGTGGACTTTAAGGAAGGGCTTAACATCTAGGTAAGGACACCACATAATGAACCAGTTATGATTCTCTACCAAGGTGAGCAAGCCAAATTGTGTGCACTTAGTGTAGTATTCAAAGACATCAAGAATAAAATGACCCAACTGAAATGGAGACTGAGAATCAATAATCACAGTTGGAGATGTGAATGTTTCCTTGTCAGCAATTGACAGAGCAGGCAGATATAAAATAGATGAGGAAATGAAAAGCCTAAATTAAACCATTTCCAATCTGACTGGTCTACATCATGGAACAAAGTGCAGAAGAGAAATTAAATATGATGGGAACTCTAAGACATAAAATAAACCTCTAGAAATTTAAAATAGACACTATAGTAATATCATACTGGAATGAATAAAACATGTAAAGAACTACTTCTGACAAATCACTAGAAAAACACTGTACCACACATAGTGCATTTTTATGTAACCTATAAGTTAGAGAAATCCTCATGGGTTATTAAAACATATAGTACATTTTTATGTAACTCATAGGTTAGAGAAATCATCCTGGGGTATTTAAATCTTAACCTAAGTGAAAACAAAAATATGATACAGAAAATTTTGTTCATTATAGGAAAAATAGTAGTTAAAGAAAAATGTACAGCATCAAAAATTTATAATGGCACAGAAGATAGTACTTAACATTAATTGTCACAATCATCAGGGAAATGAAAGTATGATCTAATTAAACTCAAAGTGGAGAATGAATGATTTGATAATACATTCATGTAGAAATTAAAGAAATTTTTTAAAAGGAAGAAAAAGTCAATAATATCAAATGGCAATTCTTTGAAAATATCAATGAAATTGATAGAAATAGCTCTTGAGGGAGCAAAAAGTCCATGAAGAGATTCAACGCATCAACATAAAATAAAGTAGTTCAGAGCTAGTATTGCTAGTGTTAAAGGATTGCCTGCTGTATTATGAATGCAGATTCAACAGCTTCAATAAAATGGGCTTATTTACTGGAAGTCACAACCTATAAAACAATAATAAAATTCAAAAATCCTTATCCTAATACAGGTGAAAGACATTAAGTCATAACTAACATTTGAAAAAAAAGGTTGTACAGAGTAACGATTTTGCTAGAAAATTCTACCAAACCTTGTGAACAATATACTGCTGATTCCATACAAATTATCTCCAAAAATGGAAAATTGAAAACCACATCTCAGATCATTTTGTTAATATTTTCTGTAAATTAAAATTAGAAAATGTTGTGACAACAAAGAAAACTTAACCACTGAACTGAGAACAGGACTCCCTTTGGGGGAATTAGAGGAAGTTTTGAAAGAGCTGAAGGGGCTTGCAACCCCATAAGAGCAACAATGCTAACCAATCAGAGCTTCCAGGGACTAAACCACTACCAAAAGTCTATACATGGAATGACCCAGGGCTCCAACTGCATATGTAGTAGAGAATAGCCTTGTTGGGGCACCAGTGGAAGGGAAGACCTTGGTCCTACCAAGGTTGGACCCCCAGTGCAGAGGAATGTTGGGGGGGCGGTAAGAGGGGTGAATGGTGGCAACACCCATATGAGGGAGGGGGAGGTTATGGGAGGCTTGTGGATAGGAAACCAGGAAAGGGAATAACATTTGAAATGTAAATAAAGAAATATATCTAATTAAAAAAAGAGGAAAAAAAAGAACATAGACACACAAATCTTCAATGAGTATTAGAATATACATCTAAGCCACAAGAGAATATGCTGAAATATAACTTCTGAGAACAAAATGCAATGTGTCTTAAAACATAGTCTGGTACAACATTCAACACTCATAGTTTTTTATTACATTTATAAACTGGGTAATATTATTCTTCCCTGGGTAAGCTATTCTTCCCTTTTGTAGGTCCATAGGTTCTATGAGATCCCAGTAAAATCTTTGAAAGTATTTTTCTCTTATTTTGTGATTATCAACAGAACAATTTTGAATTTTACACAGAAAACCAAAGTAATTATGTTATGCAGCCAAAACATTTTTAAGAACATAAATATGGTTCTAATAGAATCAAAATTTTATATTTTGCAAGGTACGGGAAATGTAGCACTTAGAGAAAAATTTACAGCATCAATAATTATCAAGTTGCATTAAATCTGCAAGTTGCAGGGTCCAATATTATTTATTAATAACAATAAAATAAACTTAACATTATAAGTTGTTGTTAAAATGAAAAATTGATAAAATGCATTTGAATAAAACGAAACCCAGTTTCTCTCTGCTTGACGTTGTTAAGGAGAATGAAAATTAAGCCACAAATTAAAGGAAATATTCTCAAATCACATTTATGACAGAGATGCGTCTAAGATCTAAAAACTTCAAATTCCATTAACAGGGTAAAGAACTAAAAAATGAGCAAAAGATGATGCATAGATTGCAAATTAAAGTCTATTGAGAAATTATATCAGACTCATTGGGGAAATGCAAATTAAATCACAATGATGTTTTACAACAAATCTATTAGAATGATTAAAAGGGAAATGGAAAGGAACTAAAGGGCAAAAGGAAAGAAAGTTCTGTTCCAAGTAGTTAGTGGTTGTGAGATTTGGGCCAATTGGATCGTGTACACTTCTCAGAAAATGCATGTTGCACAGTCCTGCATGTGACTCCATAGTAAAGAGTTTGGTTAACATTTAAGAAGCCTTGAATTCCATCTCCAAAACTACACTACACACATGCATGCATGCACACACTCACACAGACACACATATACTCTTAAATGTTAGTTACATTGGAAAACACTTTTATGAGTTTAAAAATACAATTTTGTTTTGTCTCATTGTTACTGTAATTCCATTCCAAAATAAACACAATAAAAATGTACAGCCATTAAAAACCTGCACTCAAATATGAAAATCTGTTTAATTGACAAATGCTGTGAATTTCAAGCCAACGCACATGCCATTCAGCCTGTAAATGGACAAATTCTTTTAAACCTGTACAGTGGAGTATTAGTCAGAAAATTAAACACACATAAAAAAATCTCTGAGTGAATAGCAATTCATTCCCACACAAGATGAACTTAAATGCGTTTTGCCAAGTGGAAGAAGCCCATCCTAAAAGGCTGTTGAGGATGTTATTCTACTTACACTGAAAAACATGCATGGCCTGGAGAACAGAGATACAGACTAGCTTAGTCACTGTGAAAGGACAGGAAAAGGATTCTTCTGCACAGACCATGGAACACTCTGTGGCAGAGACCATGGAACACTCTGTGGAGTGTTGCAATTGGTATGTAAACACTACATTTAAGGGTCTTTGGTCTCTGTCAAAATCCACTGAGCTGTAACCCACAAAAAGTAAGTGTGCTATAGGTAAAATTTAAAACAAATCATCCAGGATGTAGGTAGAATTCAAAAGGAATTTAAAGTGTGACAAATGAATGTAATTGTATTACAAAGAAGTTTCATGACCTCCCCCAGAGAGAGAGAGAGAGAGAGAGAGAGAGAGAGAGAGAGAGAGAGAGAGAGAGAGAGAGAGAGAGGTGCAGTCGAATGCAGACTTTCCTGGTTTCATCATTTTCCCACAGATGTCCGGTTTGGATTTAAGGCCTCCTCCAGGTCTCATGCTGTTCTTGTCAGGCAGTTTTGGTCTCTTTCATACATGTCCTCACATCTTTGCTTCTGATTTACTTCTTTAGAGCCTCCAACACCACAGAAGATTTGGTTGCTCATTGTCCTGGTATACTTCTGGTGGACTTGCTTATCACTAAACATGATCATTGCTGTGTGTATCTCGAGTATCTATTTCTCTACAGGATATTAGTAGATATGAGAGAAGTAAAAGCTACCCTTTTATCATGTTCTCTCCTTTTGTTCAGCAGATGGAAATATAGTAACTTTTCATTGGTATATACAAATGATTAATTCTAAAATCTTAGTGGTCTTCTAGCATCCACCAGGAAGTGATAAGCTAGTGGTAGCTTGTTTACTTTCTCACAAAGTCCTTTCAGCATCATTATAGAAGCAAGGAGTTAGCTCACCCAGGAGATTGGGTCTAATAATTGTTCCCTAGTATAGAAGTTCTGATTCATATTCTACTGCAACTTGTCTTCCCTTTTATTGACTGATCCAACCATGGCTGAGCCTGCAAAGAATGAAAGGAACATTGCACATACCATCCCCATTGTATTGGCTGGGACTTATTTTGCTTTGCTCTGACAGTTTCTGTTTTGTCCTGACTCTTTTAGCACTTACTTGAAGGTCAGTGGGCCTGTTCTCAAGTATGTTGGATTATTCATTTACATACTGAGTTTCAGAGTTGTGGAAATTAAAGTTTTAGAAAAGAAACAGCAATAATGCCTATTCCATAGAGTTCAGCTTGGAGACTTCTTTCCTAGCTAGGACTCAACATAGCCATGGGCTAGCTAAATCCACCCTTATTGAGATCCTGGTTCTGGGTCACATGGATTAGGTAGCAAACTCTGACTCACAGAAATGTGTTATCATGGAGAGGATGAGTGGCATGCTTGAGAGACAAAAGAAGATTGTGTAGGTATTGTACATTGTGGGCACTGTACACTGTGGGGATGTTGTACATTGTGTGACCTGTACATTGTAGGGGTGCTATACAATATGTCTGCTGTACATTGTGTGTGCTGTACACTGTGGGGTGCTATACATTGTGGTGGTGCTGTACTTTGTGTGTGTGGGCTATACATTGTGGGGTGTTGCTCATTGTAGGGGTGGTGTACATTGTGCTGTATATTGTATATGCTATACAATGTGCAGTGCTGTAAACTGTGGGGGTGCTGTACATTATGAATGTTGTATATTGTGGGGAGTGGTATACATTGTGGGTTGAGCAAAACAGTAGATGGAACCCTAACATTTGTTTCTATAAATGTCACACAATATTGCCTGGAATTGAGATCTCAAGGTAGAACTGGTTAAGAAGAGATTATGCTGGAGTAGAACCTGGGTCTCCCATGACCACTGTGAAGAATAAGCACCTTATAACCATGGATCCACTAATGATCCATGGGTTCAGTTTGGCATCGACTCTCCCTATCCTGTGTACATTTCCTTTATTTCTATTTTTAAGTGGTATGAATCTTTGACTCAGAAAATTGTTAAATGTTCTCTCTCTCTCTCTCTCTCTCTCTCTCTCTCTCTCTCTCTCATACACACACACACACACATCTTTAAATTAGAATATATAGTGTTCTGTGTAATATAATAGAATTATGTATTTGTTTTATTCTTGAATCAAAAATCACTAACACCACAGTTATTTAGCTTCTAGGTAAATCTTATGTACTTTGCTATTGATATGAACCACTTCTCATCGTGATCAGGCATCAGAAGTGGCTCGAACACAACCAAGAGAAGTGTGGTTGAAGAGTCAATACAATGCAAAGATTATTCACCAACTGAAAGAAGCAGGCCCACTTCAAGAATTTAGCTTAACAGTTGTATCAGCAGCCTGGATGTCAGACAGGCACAATGGCTCATGCTTATAAATGACACCAAGGTAGTTAAGACGGTGTGGCCAAATAGAATACAAAGTAATACATCTGAATAAAACGACTTTTACTTGGGGTTCTTGTGAGGATTTTTTTTTTTGCTAAATAGGACAATTAATTTGACAAATGCAGTAGAAATCTGAACATGTATATAGACTGGATCCCATGAAGAGGCACAGCCAGCCATAATTTCAGGGTCTGCTAAACATAGCCAAATGGGCAGTCCATGAGCCATGCATTCCAAATGACTTTGTGGATGCTCCCTTAGCATATCAAAAGACTGTTGAAATGAGGTCAATACTTCCACCTCATGAGGTCTGTGTAACCTCAAGCTTTTCTACTCTGCCTCTCTGTTTCCAGAATAATGACTCTGAGATATTATTTATGAATAAATGCCTAGGCCATAGATTTGTTCATTTTCTGACTGGCTCTTAACATATACAGCTTACTTATTCTATTCTGTGTCTGCCACAGGGTTGGTTATTTCTCAGTTTCATGTTTCTATCTTCCTCAGAGTTTGGGGCAAATATCCTATTCTTGGTTCTTTCCCAGAATCCTATCTCTCTCTGCCTTCTATTTACTGCCTCAGCTAATGGGATATCAGCTTTTGATTGACAAGTCATGCTTCCACACAGTCCATAAGAGATTCTTTCTACACATCTATGGTATGAGATACTAAGACATAGTACTATTATCTTGAATATGTAGGAATGTACTTCCAAAACACATCAAAATTTTTCTCAACTTCCAAAGCCCAGTTTAAAGTCAAGGAAGTGTCACATCTTACTCCCAGGAGTTTAAACTATATTCCTCCACATAGGGTGACAAACAGTGGCAAATGAAAATCTCAGCAACCTCTATCACATCAGCTTGAGTTTAAAATCTGTACGTTTTTGGGTCAAGCATTTTATGTATTATAAACTTAAGTTTTTTTTAATGTACAGTCAACAAATATATTAATAGCTTTCTCAAATCAGACTTAATAAAGCCTGTACTCATAACCATTTAAATGGCATCATCTAAAAGCAAAATGATGATTGAAAACAGAGAGGATTGAGACAATTCTGTGAAGATGTGGCTTTTCTCTTTTTCATGATGGAGTCAAATTTCTTCATTAATTAAAAATGCACACATTAACATTTATGACAATTCCATGGTAATGGTTAATATGTTTATAAAAGAAATACCAGTCCACTGTACCATTTAGTGATGTCTCATAAGAGTTCATTTGGGGACTGTGGTGTTAGGCATTGTAAAGTACAGTTAAATGGAAATATTTAATTTTTTAATGTCAGTTATTAGTCTTCCTTTCATTTTTCTGTGTCTCTGTAAATTCACTTAATATTTGTGTTATTAAAGTTGATTATTAAAATAAAGTTGTCATATTCTTTCTGAAGAATAATATTACTCCCCAGCCATGCTCAGATACAAGTATTTGATTTTATCATACCACTGTCTTGAAGCAACACCTTCTTGGGAGTCTTTGTTAACATAGTCTCTTTCTTGGGAAAACCATCTGAATCTCACCAGATGTTGTTGATCCTTCAGGCCACGGTACTTGTGACTGCGGCAAGTGTAAGTGTGATGTGGGATGGTCTGGGGAAGCTTGCCAGTACCCAACCAAGTGCGACCTGACCAAAAAAATAAGCAACCAGATGTGCAAGAACTCTCAAGATGTCATCTGCTCCAACACAGGTAAGAACTACATCCCTGGAGAGTTCTTGATTAAAATAATAAAGACTTGGGTTTTAATGAAATTTTATAGTCCAGTAGAAATGGTGAACATCTGAATGAGACTACTTATGCATTTTCCTTTTAAAAATGAAATTTGGATAAATCAATAAGGAAAGAATGTCATGTTGCTAGGACTTGCAGGTTTGATATTCTCCAGTTGTTTCTGATGCCTCCTTTGAGCAAGATATTCACAAGAAATAAAACTGGGGGGAGGGGTTTGTGTAAATGGAGAACCATGATATTGAGTGCTGGATTAAGGCATATGACTGACTTAGTTATTGTAATCAGAGATCAAAAGTACTTTCAATTTACACATTAGCAGCGAATGGGGCCTAAAATTTTAACTTAATGGAAGTTTCAGATACTGCTTATGAACTTCATTGAGGATATAGGGATAGCAAAGTTTGTTTGTTTGTTTGTTTGAGTGCCTGTGTGTGTTTTGACAAAATTTTTGTATATTTCATAGGAGTCATTTAGAAATCTTGCTTAGGAATTACAGGGAAGCTATTCAAATACTTAGCAAAATCACAAAAATCACAATACTTACAGTTTAGACTACAATGATAGTTAGATACTTTTAATTGTAATAGCTTCAACAAGTGCGCACAGGGAACCTCTAAGTCACCTTTCTCACCATATTCAACCTATGCATCCAAAGGAAAGTACTAAAATTTCAGTCTCTTGTGCTGCCCTGGAGGTTCAGCTTCAATTGTTTTAATATGTAGCGTGAACTCTTCTGTTGTTGTTGTTGTTTAGTTTTGGTTTTGTGATTTTTTTAAGTGACTATGAGTGCATGAATTATCTTATTTCATTTTTTTATAGCGTTGTTTGGTATCAAGTCACTTTCTTTTTATCATAGCCTTTGTTTGCTTCTACATCATCAAGAGAAAGAGCAACTCAAACTAGTGAAGAAGCTCTGTAGGTTTTCAGTAACCCCACAGCAAGCCAACAAATCCACATAACAGCCTCTTGAGAGGAGCTGTTTGTCTCTGATTTACTTTTTTGTTTGGGTTTTGAAGCTATTTGGTTGGTCAGTTTCAGAGGAACAAGATTTGTTTCACCTGGTAAAGGCAAACCTTTGACAATTTAGACTTATGCCCCACCAAGAAGTTTGCATTATTGCTGGGTCTCTTCTATAATCAGAGCTAGGAATTTTTCACAATCAGATTTCAACAGACTGCTTAGTATAGATTAAGCTCAAAGTGTTTTGCTAATGGAATCTGGACTGTGTGCAAAGTGAGGGGGTTAGGATGTGCAGGGTGAGCACTTATAACCTGTGTTCAACATAGTCTCCTCATTTCTCTGCTCACTATAGTGTTTCTCTCAGTAAGATTTCCAAGACTCACAATCATCCATCAAGACACATACACACAGGTATACATGTACACAACCATGTACACACAGAAACATACAGGTAAAACACACATGTTCACATATTAAAAACCCACACAAACACATATACACACGAATATGTTATTGATTCTGAAGGTTCATTCCTTAGTAAATGTGAATTGGCACATCAATATTGCACAAAAAAGAAATATGCAAACCTGTCTTTTTTCCCTTTGGGAGAGAATGTCTTACTCTCTGAGTGTTCTGGAATTCACTATACCAGTATCTCTCAGCCTTCCTAATACTATGGACGCTATAGTACAATACCTCATGTTGTGATGAACCAAAACCACAAAACTAGTTCATTGCTATTTTGTAACTGCAATTTTGCTCCTGTTATGAATTGTAATATAAATATCTGATATGTGACCCCTGTGAGATCATAACCCATGGTTTGTAAACCATTGGACTATGAAGACCAAGCTAGTTTCAGTTCCACAGAGTTCAGCCTGCCTCTGTTTTGCAAGTGCTAAGGTTAAAGTTATGCATTAACATGCTTGGCACAGAATAGTCTTGATAGATGATAAATCATACTTGACAAATCATAAAGTATAAGATATTTGACCCTCTTTTGTAAGATTGATAAATAATTTTATATAAAACATAGTTCTGGTCCCCTGTTGTCCACGACTCAATGGTGTCCTTCATAACACCAATCCTTTTTCACTAGATCTAATCTAGGGACAGGGTTATGTTGTTATCTCTCCTGTTTTTCCTTGCTTCTACTATTTTCATAGTAACAATCATTTTGAATAACCATAAGCAAAATCTGTACTATAGCCCCCCTTTATTTTATTTCATTTATTTTATTTGGAATGGGGGTGTTAATGTTGTTACTGCTGTTTTAGATTTTTTGAAGTAAAGTGTCACAGGCTATCTTAGTTTCTCTATATTCCCAATTAGACTACACTCTTCCTGCCTCTGTCCCTTCTGCTGAGATTACAAGCATGGACCGCTATGCCTATTGTCCATTTATCAATTATCTTCAGTGAAATGATGCTCAGTTTGGACCTCTATGAAGCCTCTCCACAATATCCATACATTTGCTCATTTGTTCTATTCTATACTACCTACATCTAAAATTGTTTAATGATTTTTCAGAGACATAACTACATGAAATAAATGTACAAAACCAAAAAGGATTTGATTCTAATTCAAGCCATCAATTGTCACCCCACCCTAATCATGCTTCAGATTAAGGGGTCTAGTCAAAGCTATTCATAAGTTGCCTGGCTTCCTCAATCTCTTCGTAGAGTAGACATGTAGCTCATTTGAAATATAATTGAGCTTATTTATATTGGTTTAATTTTATTTTTAAGGGTTTTGTTAGCCTTTCTTCCTTTTATTATTAATAAGATTGTTATGTAGATTATGAAGTAGGGTCCAAAGTTAACACTATGCAAAAGGCATACTTAGAGATTCTTCACAGTTACACAGTCACACAGAGAATCCATCTCATCTGGTAAGTATTAAGTTTGTATGGAATGAACTTTGCTGGTTTGGGCTTAATCAAATTTACATTTATTCATTATCTTAAACGAATCTCAGTAGTTTGATTTGGCAATCTTGGGTCTCACCACATCCTCATTAATAATAACTTCCACCAACAAGTTTCACGACTAGTCCCTTAAAACGGTATTATTTCCCCCTGTTGGCTAGTTTTATGTCATCTTGACACATTGGAATGGAAGGAACCTCAATTGAGAAAATGCCTTTATAATATCTGATTGTGAGGCATTTTCTTAATTAGTGATAGATAGGGGAGGGCCCAGCCCAATCAGAAAACAGGCTAAACAAACCATGGGAAGCAACACAGTAAATAGAACTCCTCCACACCTCTACATCAGCTCCTGTCTCCAGACCTCTGCCTTGTTTGAGTTCTGTGCTAGCTTCCTTTGATGATGGACAGTGATATGTATGTATAAGACAAATAAACCCTTTTCTTCACAGATTTTGGTCATGGTGTTTCATAGTAGCAATAGAAACGCTAACTATATCTTCTTTGGTGGTTCTGTCCTCTCTTAGAATTCGGTTCTATGGTTGTAGCTTGGATATACAAGAGGGAGAGGAGGTAACCATTGTAGGGCATAAACTGAAAGGCATGTTTAGAAGGAACCGAGAACAGAGAACTTCCAGAAGCTTCCTCTTTAATGGATTCAGAAAGGTAAAAATGTGCAGACCCCAGCACCTTAGAACAGAGTGTGCTCAAGTCTGGTAAGTCACCATAGAGAACCAACTATGTTAGACAGCAGGAAACCTAGAGCTAAAATAATCAAGTGCAAAGCTACCCATCCTGGAGTGTGATTGACTGGCAACCCATAGTGAGAAGTAGGACGACACAGCCGGAACACAGGAGTCTGGCACCTTTGCTTGGGCTCCCATCTGCCATGTCTTTGAGGATCAGATGTGATTTATGCTGGATGGTGAGATAGGAAGTCTCTGAACTGTTGTAAACTTTCCACTGTGGTGAGGAATAGGAATGGTTCACATGTGTGAATGCGAGTGAGCCTGCCAGTAGAACTCGTCAGTCATCAAAGTTGGACGCAGTGACAGTTCCTGCCCATCATTCTGGAGGGAGAATGACTATGTGTATGCATCTCCCACCAAGTTATTCTCTTCTGCCAAACTGTGGCAGGCTCCTGGTATTCCAAGAGATAATTTAAAATCCTTGGCCAATGTTCTTCATCTTTGCCATCTGTATTCCCCATACCCTTTCATCCAAACTTAACTCAGTCTCTTACCTAAACTGTTATTTTCCACCATAATTTTCTACTCATTTTCCTCAACACCACAAATCTTCTTGGTATCTCAATTCATTTGTTGCCATTCTTTCTATTTATTAGCAATACATTAAGGATTCGCTTCTTCCTGATGCCTTTGCACCCTCACCTAACCTTCTGAGGGTTATCTTTTTTGTGTGAAGAATTTTCTTTGTATCTGTTATGAATACCTTTTTGTTGTTTCTTCTTTCTATTCTCTGACTTGCTTAATTTTCTTTATTTTATTATCTCCTATAGTACCTTGACAATAGCATAATAGGTCGTAAGAAAGTTTAATGATTAAACATGTGGGTGGTTGAGAGACAGAAAGAAGAGATGTGAAAGTAAAAGAGAAAGGTGATAATGAGATAAAAAATAATGAAGCAGTTCCACAAATTATAGCATTATATTTCAAGTAATATTATAACTTAAAATAGGTTCTAGAAAAAAATAACACAAGAGAATTGCACTTAATATATGCCAGATTCACAGGAGTACCCTCAAGGTATAAAACAACAAAATCAGATTTTGCAAAATCCCTTTCCTTTGTGATTTTGTGAGAGGAGGCCCTCTTACAGGTAACAGCAAATTATAGGTGGCCTGGGTAACAGAAGGACCTAGAAGGTGTGAAAATGAGAATGTTCTCAGGGTCTATTGATTAAGGTGAGTCTGGAGGAAGTATTTGGAATATGATTAATGTACTAATCTTTAAAGAAAGATGAGGAAAGATTCATGGTTTTTTGAAAGACTCCTATATACCAGGTACAGCAGTGCCTTCAGAGGTAAATGGTTTCTAGATTTGTCACTTGATCTCATGGTTATCCTGTGAACAGGAGATTGTGTGAACACATAGAATCTGTGAAAGAGATGTGGAAGTGATCTCAATCTAAACAATTCTTCACCAATCTTTGACTGTAATTGTTCCTGAATACAAAGTCTATGTTCTTGCCCGTGTAGCATGTGCAGAATAACTACTATGCCATTACTCAAGCCAAATATCAAATATCATACTTGAAATTTCCACTTTATACTCATCTGACCATGAAATTCTGTCTGTTTCTGCTCTCAACAATCTTCTCACATATTCTTTCACTTCTCTGTCATCATTCATCTAACCTGTGTCGTTGTGAAGTAGCCTCTTTATTCATTTCTTAACAGTCAATTTCCCAGTTTCAGTTCATGTTCCATGTGAAAACAAGAATTACCTAGTCCATATGTACTCTTCTTGTGGTCATTTGATGAGAATGCAGCTACTGGAGATGTTTAGTATCAACTACACAGATACCAGAAGATACTATCTAATAGTTTTATTAATGTGATGCTATTTTTCAGTCCTGCTGTATTTGTTCTTCTTCAACCAATGACTGAGGCTTTGCTTTTGTGTCTTAATATTTGTTTGTTTGTTTGTTTATTTATCTATTTGCTTATTTCACTTAGCTTGGCTTTCAATCCTTGGACATGTCCTCAGGGCTCTCTTTGACCTACAGCTCTCAACTAAATTTCCTTGCTTTTACAGTATTTTGAACTTCTCTGTTTTAGCACATTTGTTTTTTATGAATGACGTGATTGCCTATTGGATTTCAAGAATTTATGACCATCCTGTTGACTCATAAAGTCTTAGCTTTCACTGTCAATTGGCAATTGCTAAGGACTACTAAAAATAATCAATTGCTGTGAGGATCAATTAAAAGTGGAAAATGATTTAGTAGAACAGGTAGAGATCTGACTTGTTAGTATCATTTGGATAAAATATTACTTTCAATAAAATACAGGGTGTAGTCAACCCTAATGTAAGGTGAGTATGTGGCTTTTGGGAGATCTACTATCCCCAGGATCTCTAACATTCTCTGAGCTGCTTTGAGAGTCTACTGAGGTCCCAAGAATTTGTGCCTAAGAAAACTTGTGGCAGTCCTGTAATCCTTAGAACAAGGATGTCAGCTAATGTTAAGATGTGACACTCTCAGGCATACATATATTTTTCATTAGCTTATTTATTAATGAAACATTTTTTAAGTATTTATTATATAAACAGTATGTTTAAACATGTGGTAAAACATTGGAATGGTGGGGAAGATGAGAAGATTCCCTTAGAAAGCTGAAAAGTGCTTTAGCTCTCTTTAGAAACAGTTCATCTGCATATGTAGCAGAGGGTGGCATAATTGGGCACCAATAGAAGAAGTCCTAGGTCCTGCCAAGGCTGGACCCCCCAGTGTAGGGGAAAGTCAGGGGTGGGGGCAAGAAGGGGGTGCTTGGGGAGGGGAGCACCTTTATAGAAGAAGGAGAGGGGGATGAGATAGAGGACTTATGTCCTGGAAACCAGGAAAAGGAAGGAATAACACTTGAAATGTAAATTTTAAAAAAATCCAATAAAAAATAAGTAGGATAAGATAGTATGCTGGGGAAAAAAACAGATCATCAGAAGATATTCATTCACAACCTACTTTGAAAGATACATATCAGGACCTCTGTGTTTTGAGAGGGTTACATGATGCTAATTTAACTATCAAAGGCAACAGCAATAACTGTGAAGTACATATTATAATTCTTGTACTATAATCATCTCAAAAATGAGTAACTTCCCCTCCATCTCACCATGGCCATAGAAATGTGTAATTTCAGCATTAGATTGATTTGAGTTCTCTACTTACCCAGAAGAAATAGGGAAGGGCATTATTTATGATGATTTCTAGTGTGTAATGTTCTTGTCTTTGTTTCCCTGCTTTAGGTACATGTCACTGTGGCAGGTGTAAGTGTGATAATTCAGATGGACATGGACTCATTTACGGTAAATTTTGTGAGTGTGATGATAGAGAATGCATAGATGATGAAACAGAAGAAATATGTGGAGGTATGTATGCTAAGTGTGGAGCATAGAAGCTTCTGTTTTTCACTCATTTTATTGTATTCTTTTCTTTATATAAACTTCAATTTTAACCTGTGTTGTAAAACATATCTGGTAAAAAGTTGTGTCAAGATCTTCAGAGTATTCTAGAATTATTTAATAAACACAAAACTAGGTTTTAGGTAGGTTTAGACAGCGCCCCTAGACTGTTATCCTACACCTGGACTGTACTTCTGACTCTTTATAATTTACATTGCATGACTGCCTTAGAGTTTCCAGTTTTCTTAAAAGATTACATCCTTACCACACATCCTATAATTTTCTTTCTACTTATCTATTGCTAAGTGCTTGCCCAGAATGTCCATTTGTAACCTTCATTGACGTAATTAAATGGCAGTAGAGAGCTATGAGAGTCACTTTGATTGAGTACACTCTCCTTTGATGTTTCCAAAAGGATTCTAATCTACTTAATATGCTCTGGCATATCCTAGCAAGATCAGTGATACTAGGACCCAAAGGAATCAGAGAACTAGAAAAAGCCACCACAACCATGTAACAAGTTGCCAATTTCCTAATATCACTGTGGCTTCCAGCTTGTCTTGTAGCATTATCCAAGTGTTCTTATTTTATTTTTTAATTATTCATTTTATATCCCATTTACTGCCCCCTTCCCTGTCACCCCCTCCCACAATCCTTGCCCCATTCACTCCTTCTCTGAGTAGGTGGGATCCCCTTGTATATCACCCCCATTGGCAATTAAATCTCTGGGATGCTAGGTGCATTCTCCTGCACTGAGACCAGACAAGGCAGCCCACCTAGAAGAGCATATCCCATATCTAGGCAATAGCTTTTGGGAGAGCCCCCATTCCAGTTGTTTGGGACCCACAAGCTAAACATCTGTAACATATATGCAAGAGGCTTAGGTTCAGACAGTGTATGTTCTTTGGTTGGTGGTGTAGACTTTGAGAGATCCAAGAGTCCAGGTTAGTTGACTCTGTTTGTCTTCTGATGGAGTTCCTATCCCTTCAGAGCCCACAATACTTCCTCCTTTTCTTCTGTAAGAGTCCCCAAACTCCATCCACTGTTTGGGTGTGGGTGACTGCCTCTGTCTGAGTCAGTTGTTGGGTAGAGCCTCTTTGAGGACAGTTAAACATCTGCAAACATAACAGAGTATCATTAATAGTGTCAGGATTGGTGCTTGCCCATGGGTCTCAAATTGGGCTGGTTATTGGTTGGCAATTCCCTAAATCTGCATTACTTGTAAACAGGATAAATGTGGGATTGAAAGTTTTGAGGGTAGGTTGGTGTCTCTACTGCTCCACTGGGGTTCCTGCCTGGCAAAAGGAGGTGCCTTCTTCAGGTTCCATACCTCCAAAGTTGTGAGTCATAGCTAAGGTCACCCTCATTGAGCTCCTCGTAGGCTTATCCTAGGTCTCTGTGTTCTTATTTTAAACTGGAATGAACTCTGACCCTAGTCTCTTGAATACACCCACCAGTCTAAAACAAATGTCAAGGAAGCTCTTCTGAGCCCGTGTTCTAGGTCAGACTCTATTTAGCACATTCTTCGACAGGGTTTTGTTCAAAATACTTACAATGAAAACACTATGTAATTACAATCCTTTTTTTCTATTATTTTTTCCTTTTTTAAAAAATTAATCATTCCATTCGTTTACATCTCAAATGATATCCCACTTTCCTTTTAGCTCTCTATCAAACCCCCCCATCCCACATTTGCCCTTTCCTCCATCCCTTTGCCTGTAAGAGAGTGCTCTCCCCACCCACCTACAGTCTCCTGTCCCACAGCTCCAGCATCCCCCTACGCAATCTTGATATTTTATTTCCAGTCGATGAGCAGAAAAGAGTAAAATGAAAAAGTTTTGAGACCAATGAGTTTTGATATATATCACGGAGGCAAGGCTTACACATATGTGCAGACAGAAAAAAATTAACTTGAAACAATGCAGTAGGAAATGTTTAACTTTATTCATTTTTATTTGGTGTTTCCAGTTGTTTGGGTCTTAGGAATTTCATGGTGCAGCATCTCTGACCACAGATACCAGTATCCAATAACACTGTGGGATTGCTATTGCTTAGAATCCTAAGGCTTTTCATGTGTCATTCATATGAAAACAATCCCTTGAGAGATGTTTCTTTAGTCTATCATTGATACTACACAGTAAAAGAGATTTTTTTCCTCCACAAGTTTAAACACACCATAGAAAGTTACGTTTGTTGCCTGGGATACACATTGTACTGAAGGTTACATTTTATTTTAATAGACTTCTGTTGTCCTGATGATGTTTTTCTTACCCTTTCATTTAAATTACCTTTCCTGTCTTCATTAAAGTCTAGCTTTACATTAGTTTTCTTTTCTACTTAACCCCTATCTTTTTAAAATTGAAAATAGATTCGTCTCTCATACAATATAGTGAACCACATATTCTCTTCCCGCTACGTCTTCTAGCTCTCCATGACCTTCCCTATCACCCAAATTTATCTCTCTCTGTTTTATTTCAGGATTAATCCCTTATATAAATGATTATTTTAAATCAAATACTTTTTGAATTTTATAGTTTTTTAGGAACTTTCACATAAAGTATAAATATTTATGAGACTTAATTAATGAAGGGATACCATAATTGTACAATGGAAAATGTACTAGTAAGCAATTAAAACATGGCCACACTGTCACATTTCCATGACTACCCCAGAATTATGGCTCTAGAAGAAGGAATTGGAAGAATAAATATGAGTCTCACAAATTGTAAATTTTTATGATTAGAAAGTCTAGAATATGAAATAAATAGAACATTCATCTGTATTTGTGTGGAATAACTATAAAGAAGAGAGCATGCAGAAAGTGAACTTAAAGGTAAATTCTATTTTGGAGAAGGCCAGCTAGACATGCAGGATGGAAGTAGAGTGATAGCAGTTTGTTACAGATAGCTTGAGTTGTAGAATTAAAAATGAAAAATATGGGAAGGTGGACAAATGCTTGGCATTTCGGCTCTAGGTGAGGGGCATCAT
Organism: Rattus rattus; assembly: GCF_011064425.1. Taxonomy (NCBI): domain Eukaryota; kingdom Metazoa; phylum Chordata; class Mammalia; order Rodentia; family Muridae; genus Rattus; species Rattus rattus. The sequence continues at coordinate 1,143,081 of NC_046165.1, read as the reverse complement.
TAACTCTCATTTGTATTCTCTGGACATAGACCTGGAGTTTGGTTATGAGGCCAATAGTGCATTTCATTTTACCGATTTAACTCAGAACTTTCCACATGGTAAAACACAACAGCTCGTGGAACACAAAGGAATGAGAAGATGAAACATTTCCTCTGGTTTGATAGTACTTCAGCCATTAATAAAACATGTCTAAATAAACACAAACTGCTACTTTCTCAATAACTAATTTCAAATAAACAATATTAATTACTGTTTCAGGAAACATCCACATGGTAAGACTTGTTCAAGTAATGCATGCACTTCAGATGGTAGAGAAATGGACTTTTATAGTCAGTCTTATAATTTCTTTGCAAATGCTTTCATCCTAATCACTTTCCTTGTAGGCTGAGGCAACGGACATATTAGCTGCCTTTATTTGTATAATTATGTAGATGCAAGCTCAAGTCTTATGTTTTGGGAGGAAAAAAACCCCCACAAGTTGATTAATTTTAGCAAGGGTCTGGGAACCCTTTGTTATTTCCAAATGGTTGTAAGAGGTAGAAAGGTAATGCTGCTTTGAAAAGTTGCTTTTTTCCTCACTGTATAAAATTCTTTTGGGTAAAGGCCATGGGAAGTGTTACTGTGGAAACTGTTACTGCGAGGCTGGTTGGCATGGAGATAAATGCGAGTTCCAGTGTGACATCACCCCCTGGGAAAGCAAGCGAAGATGCACATCTCCAGATGGCAAAGTCTGTAGCAACAGAGGTGCGTCACCCATTCATGCTACTACATGACCCCGTGGTTAACAAGGATCATTATGATTAAGACCTATCTTCTCAATGTATTTCCTTCAGTGTAGGACAAAGTCATCATCCATAATTAGTGGAAATCTATACTGACACCAACAATCTTTTATTTCTTGTTTCTTACTGAGTAGATAAGGGAAGATAAATTTATTATTATTCTTTAAGCTTTACTGAGCAAATAGAGCATGGGGGCTAGAATTTCTTTGTCATCTTCCCAAAACAACAGCACAACTAAAAGGTGATTCCTGGAGACACTGTGTTAGAAACATCTCTTGATTTACAGGACCATACGCAGCATGAGTATCTGATTGTCCTGAGGGCAGTCAGACAACCTTCCAGTCTTAATCAAGGAAATGAAAGGCTGAATTCTGAAGTGCAGAATTGATATAAATGACCTCAAATTCTGAATGCGGTGCTGAAAAATGCATTGAACAAAATAGACAACTTAAACCATGCATCAAATTGTAGAATGACCTTAAAGAGAAATTTTAAATGTCTATCAAATATAATTTAAGGTTAATAACTACTGATATAAAATCAAATTTAAAATTCATTTCATTAGTGTATTTGTATGCTCATACATATATGTGTATGTGCATACATTTGTCATAGCATGCCTGTGGATGTCAGAAACAACTTGTTACAGTCAGTTCTGTCTTACACTGTGGGCCCTGGGGATCAGACTCAGGTGTCAGGCTTGGCTGATTTACTCACTGAACCATCTCATCAGCAGAGTTTAAGTGCTTTTTCTTTACTTTCGAGTTTTTATTTTTGGATTATTTATTTGTTTGTTTTTGTTTATTATTTTAAATACCTGATATTTTTTCTTTTCTGTGTCAAAAGGTTGCTCAAAAAGACCCAATCTTACCAAGCTTGTAATATAAATGAGTGCCTTTTTTGCTTTCTTTGAAGCCATTAAAATAGAAAACTGGATAAGTTTTGTTTTTCATATCTATAAAGGTGCAAGTCATTTTAATAAACTATTCTCATACAGAATCCCCTGACACAACGTTTTAAATATTGATAAATAAAGACTTAAGAATCTATAAAAGAAGAAAGGTAAAATTCTGGGCTTACCACACCCCCCCAAAAAATAATAATTGCAAGGGAAACCCTCTGTTCATGGGAACTGTTTCCTACTAGATATCACACTAACTTATCTTGTGTTCATAAGCACTTCTCCCTGCCTAAATCTTTTGTATTCAATTGCTACAGAGGCAGCAGTTGTAGTACATCTAGCCATTTCCACAAAGCCTCTGGATCCTGCATGCTTCTTTACCAGTGACAATCTAACATCCAAAATAACTTTAATTCATTATTATGTTTTTACTGCTCCCCTCCCCCAGATCTTAGCAATCTCTTCATAGTCAACCCTGGTCATGGTTATTATTGATTCCCTATGATACTTCTTGTTTTCTGTCTTTGCCTGTGTTATGTTGGGTATATTTAAACTTTAGGTCTTGATGCCTAAGAGTTGGTTGTATGTTTGTGGGTGCACTTTTGCCTTCTACATACATAAATACAGATAACATGCTTCAGCTCCTTTAGTATTTGGGTATTCTTAGACTGCTTTGGTCCCAATCTGAATTTCAAATTTTCATGTAGTTGAGTATATTTCATTTTTTCTTTTAGTAATTTTGTTTCAGATATTTTGAATAAAAATGTGAATTTGTTCATATCATATGGCTTTATTTTGAACATTTGAATTTTTAGTCAAATTGCTACTTACTTTAATTTAAGGAAGCAAGGAAAAGATGTCTTTGTTTTAGTTCCCAAATAATTTATCTTTACTTACCATAAAGGCTGACTGCCTATTTAAAGAAAATATTACTTTCCAACACAAACTCTTCCACTGATGAGGTCAGACCTTTCAATTTTGTCTCTAACACCTTCTCTAATCCTGCTTTGTCTCACTTAATGGAATTTACTTAGTCCCTTCACAGGCATTAAAGACCCCACCATCCTCATCATCCTATTCAGTTTCCTTAGATTCTACCTCTAAAGTTGGCTAAGACAGTCCTCCCTCCTCGATACATCCATATTATCTACTCCAGTTGCTCCATCCACACTACACTTCTCCAGTTCTTAAGATACATACACCTCACTTCACAAAATGTTGGCGATAAAAAATTTTGAGTTTCCTAGAACTTCTATTACCTTTGTCTTCACTTTTTGTTCAAGTTGTTTCTAAATTTCTTGTGGACAAACATTATATATTGTTTTAATATTATCTTTGAGAATCTCACATAGTTATAGATACTTTTTATTTGCTGAGAAATCTCTTCCATCAACTTTAGATGATGTTTCTTTTTAGAATATTTTTATACTAAAATGCATAATTCCAAAATGTAAAAGGATCAGTATTTTGAATACGAAATATACAAGATGCTTCCTTTTATACTTATTGTCTTATACCCATAAGATTCCTTTTTATTTTTCCTTACTAGGAACATGTGTATGTGGTGAATGTTCTTGCCATGATGTTGATCCAACTGGCGACTGGGGAGACATTCATGGAGACACATGCGAGTGTGATGAAAGGGACTGCAGAGCTGTTTATGATCGATACTCTGATGATTTCTGTTCAGGTAAAGGAGCTTCTTATTCTTATCTTTATATAAAAGATTAACTTTCCTGTTGTGCAGGGTCATTCAGTTTGTCACATACATGGAGACAAACTGAACTTGTATCCCTAGGCCTTCTATATTCTGCAGTGCTCTTACCAGTAACATGGGCAACCTCAAGAGATTTCAGACATTCTGCAAAGACTCAAGATGAACCCACATACACTCTTTAAATTAGCCTGATCCCTTGCTGAGGAGATCCATTAACTCCAAATATCTCTTCAACTCAACTCGGAGACTACAGAACTAATACACCTGCTGGCTATCAGCAAGGGACTGAAAGAAAGAGAAATATATGCCAAAAGTTAGGGCAATACAGTTCTAGGAGAACATAATCTAGTAGACATTTTCACAAAAGAATTCAATGGTATATTCTAGAATTAAATATTTGTTAATGAACTCAAATATTTTATATTTTAAATATTTATGGAGGAGATACCAGCTTATGGAGACAGCCTATAGGCTGTGTCTGGGTTAAGGAGTCCAGCAGTGAAGTAAACAAACATGACCTGGGACTGTACAGAGCTCAGAATATGTAGATCAAGAAGAAAATATCTGGGGACTAGAGAAGTTATTCAGTAGGTAACAGCACTTAGCATATAAACATGAGGCCATAAGTGGGGTCCCAGAGCCCACATAGAAGCTGAACACCACTGTATGCATGTCTGTAAGAACAGTAAAAAGGCATATACAGGATGATGGACTTGCTGCTCACCAGCCCATCTCAAGAAACAAGGCGGGGAGCTATAGCAAAAGATACCTGATATCATCTTCTGGATACCAAGCATACAAGTAAAGAAATGTACACTTATACACAATGTGCACACCACTCCTCCAGACTGAAGTTACAGATTCAGAGTCATTTTCCTTAATAATCCAGAAGATAGGGATATTTATGCGCATGAACCTTTTCAGCCTGATTGGTTGGTTGGTACTTGAAGGCAGACAGAAAGCTCCCCTGCTCTCTGGAAAGTTTGCCAGCAAAAGGAAATAAAAAAGTTGTCCTACATAATCATGATTGTGTAACTTCAAAGGCTTGGGGGGAGCCTGCTTCTAAAACTTTCTCCTGAAGGACACCTTTCTAAAATACCTCAAACAGAACACATTTTACTCATAGTATTTTAGATAATGTGAGTATTCCCCTGTATCATATTATCACTACATTGGTTTTGTTTTTAAGTTAATAGTTGTTGAGTTATTTTTACATGTTAAGGAACACAAAGACTATGGGGACCTGAGCTTGTTTAGTATTCTAATTAGGGAGATGTGGCTATTCACAGAGGTGGGTATACATGAAAGGATGCTGCTGGATTACAGAGGTGGAATTCTGTCTTAAAAGTAGGCTTTCAGTTAATGAAATATAAAGAGTGAACTCCAGACAGGAGGAAGAGAGGATATGATTCTTTCTTGGAACAAGAGGGAAATAAACAGAATATAGGAGAAATGAAGTAGACTATTAAGGGAGTGCTGACTTGCTATAGAACCATAATGGTCTACAGGCAGTGGAGAGCTTGTGATATATGCAGGCAGAAGACTTTCACCATCCTTACATTTCTAGCCTTGTTTTCTGAGTAAATGCTGGGGCCATTTACAGGTGTCATCTATAGAAGCAAATTTTCAAGTTAATTTTGGGACATTGTGAGCATACAAGACAGATAGCAAGTAAAGGTGGTACCTTCTGAAGCTCTTTGAATATGATAATTTAAGACTGTGAATACCTTTAAGTTTTTAATGTTTTCTAGAGGTAAATATGAATTAAGGCAATTTAAAATGAGAAAATATGGTAAGTGATCAAACAGGATTATATATGCATATATATGTATATGTGAGAGAGGAGAGAGAGAGAGAGAGAGAGAGAGAGAGAGAGAGAGAGAGAGAGAGAGAGAGAGGAGAGAAGGATGGAAATTAGCTTTTGACAGGTTGTTATGATGTCTAAGTATTTTTCCCATGAGTTTTCTCTCCTTTGTTAGATCTATATCTGATCTCAATGCTAATATCTCTATGGGCTTGGTTGTTTATGATTTCTGCATCTTAGTCATTATTCAGGGTCCTGTGAATTGGTCTATCCCACTGTAAGGAGATGGGTCTATGGATGAACATTAGAAATGATCCCACAATGAACCCTTTGAGCTTTTATAGTTCAGGTCCTACAGCATGATTCTCAAGCTTAGAGCTACTATTGTTAACTAAGCAGGTAGAATGTCACCAGGAGTTCACATTTTCTTGACTTACCCTCTTTAATCTTACCTTCTTTCTCTTCCCATTTCTTACCTGACCCGTAGATTCCAGGAAAAGGTGGCTAATTAGTTATGGCTACCTGGCTGGTAGGATTGGAAGGGGGGAGAGAGAGAATGATTCATCTCTCATATGTGACCTCATGCTATGGGTACAGAGGTAGGAAGAAGCAATGACAGTTAGCTGTGATGTGAGCAACAAGATATTAATGTGGAATTATTATTTTTGTTTCTTCGGCTAGAGTGGTTTGAACATGGCCAGTGTGGTTACAACACTTGAAAGAATTTAAAAAGAAGAAACTCACATGAATGTAGATCTTTAGTTGGTCAGACCCTTGCAGAGTGCTATAATTACATCTTATTCCATTTTATTTTTGCACCAACTCGTAAAAGGAAATAATTTCATGCAATTAAGCACTTTGACAGTGTTTGCCATGTCACTGTCTTCTAAACATTCATGTACCTCAAGCACTGATGTGTTTTAGTCTGCAAGAGATACAAATGCAGGTGTTCAATTTACTTATTTTAGTGGGAAGAACTGCTTTACAGATGCTCAAGTTCTAAGTTTGTTTTTTAACTTCCTGATGATATAGGGCATTAGTTGCTGGAAGATTTTGGGATCCTGACTATGTCTGTTGAATTCTGTATAATATGCTGAGAGCCATTAGACTTCGAAGATTTACTAATTACCTCTTTCACCCATAATGTAGAAAGGGTGGCATACATTTGATTATCGAGTATGTTAATACCTTTGTTTGATGACATAGAAAGAAGCCAGCATCAATATTCTCCAGCGATTTTTGCAAAACAAGAATGTAATAAGGCTTGGATAGAATGTAGTTTGTATTTCGTTGTCATCTTGTTCTCCTGAGAATATTAGTCTTATTTAAGTCTAACAGAAATAAGTATAACTTATTCCCTGAAGTTTTTCCTGTTGATGGTCTTTGCGTCAATTTTAAGTAGGTACGTGTAACCATCAGATTTGTATTCATGTGTATTTTTTATCATTTTAAAAAACCGGGCATTTTTTCCAGGAGAAATGAAATGTTTGAAATGCATTTAACTAAATTTATCCTAGACTGATATTTTTTAGGGTTTAGCCATTGTAACTCAAGGGAGCACAATCCATACATGAAGCACAATTTTGGGTGTCACACTCATCCTAAAATAGCTAGGAGATCTGTGGTGCCTTCCTGGGATGAACACCACACTACTGCAATGCTGTGAACCTTCTTGCCCATGTGAGATAGCCTGGGCAGCAGTCCCATTTGCAGTATCTAGATTATACCAAAACCTATCTGTGTTAAAGATGTGTGGATTCATGTATTTGTATGTGCATTGTGTACATGTTTATGTGTGTAAGGGGGAGTGTGTGTGCGCATGTGCACATGTGAGCACATGTGTGCAGGCTATTTCTTATTCGAATACTTTAGATGTGGAGATCAGGGGAAAAGAGCATTCTATGTCTTTTATCACAATTTTGTTGAACTGTCTATGCAGTTTAAAGAGCCCTTGTTAGAGGAAATGAGATCAGCTCCTACAGGTTTAAAATACATCTGGATTTGACAAACCAAGCTGGGAACATTACATTCAGATAGAACAGTGTGGCCAGGGTGCCTTTTGCTTCTCACCACTTGAAAGATTAAATTCTGATGAGGCTTAGAAAAGATCAGTGGCTCATCTAAGTAAAGTAAAAACACCTAATTTTGTTTATCTTAAACCTTTCTCCCTCATTTCCCTTTTTATAAAAAAAAAAAAGATCAATAGCATATTTAAATGTGGTAGACAAACATGTTCTCATGCTAAACAGATCTTTTACCCTAAATTCTGTTTTATCTTCCTGACTTTACTTCTACTCAGTGATCACTTTCTTTTGAGCTGGGATTTTAGTTTGGAACTGAGGAACTAGTAACTTCAGAAGAGACTACAGTGTTATTTTGTAGTTTCCTGTCTCCTCTTTAGGACTCAGTGCCTGGTTCAGAAATCATATCAATCCCTTACACTTCCAAGTGCTTCTCTGACTCAGCCACTTCCTGGCAATCTGTTGTCAATACTTTACACTTCTAAATGAGTTTCTGACTAAATGGATTAAAAATCTTTTGTAGGAAATGCAGTTTTATTTAAAATGGAATCGCTAACATTCTGAAATTTATTTTGACAGCATAGAGAGGACTTCTTGAAATCAAGATGTAAGACGAGTTTTCACTACTGAGAAAGAAAAAAAATCATGGTTAAAAATTCTGACAGAGTTGAATAAATGTTTAAATTGATCAACAGTATCTAAAAATCTATTTATTTATCTTGAGACAGTTTTATCCCATGTGCAGGTATGGCTCAGCACTAATTGTGTATCTTAGACAGCAAGCTAGAAGCAGTCATCTTGCCTCAGCCTCTGGAGTGCTGGGGTTACAGACTGAAATTCAACACAGTCTAACATTGCCAATGTTAATTCTACTTTTCAGCATTGTGGACTGGAAAATTTCATGTGACTCTGTATTTCCTCATTGGTATATTTGACTTAGGAAATATTGCTTATCCTCATTTAAAAAAATGCCATTTTGTGGTTTCTCCAGCTGTTGAGTGTCACATCTTGTGTGACTTATGCACCACCCTCCTTTTTTAGTGTCTCCCGGATTAAAAGTTTTGGGCTGATAGTGAATTCTTCTGGGAAAACTGAAATAGGAAACATACACAGGAATGATTCAGGAAATGAGAGCAGTCATCTTGAGACAGACAGTATCCTCCCACCTTGGTACTTCCTGTTCTACAGCAGTGTCTCTGATCTCTGAGCCAGTTACATCCATCTCACAGTCTCTTCTCCCATACTAATCAGTAAACTACTGATTATAGAGGTCTTTGACTAGCTAAAAGCTATGGTTGAGGTACAACACTGAAGCAGAAATCAAGAGCAAATTAAGGGTCATCACGCAGTTGACAAAAGTGAAGAAATGTGTCCCCAGCTTTGCTGGGAGTTAGCATGCCTGGAGGTGAAATCAAAATTCACAGGAATCATCCTCAAGAACTTCATATTACATGTGCACAAAAACTATGGTGCAGATCATAGGCTGTACCCTCCGCAGTCTTGTGAAGGACACAGAAGTAACAACAGCATAGAGAGACATCACTATTATAACACAAAGGTGGAAAAAAGGCTTAGAGGATTTAAAAATGAATAAAATGACTCAGAAACCAAAAGTGAATATGAGGACTTAAAACAAAATTCTGAAGATGATTTCTTCTAGGCTAAGAGCATATGTGTCTTATTAGACACCATTAGGTGCCAGAAACAGGACTCTGTGGGGAATGACACTTGCAAGCAAGCCTGACATTAGTTTCAGTCCTGAGACCCACATTACGAAAGAAAAAAAAAAAGACTCTTTGCAAGTTGGCTTCTGACCTGAATATGTATTGTGGTATACACATCCACCCCCTCCCACACACAAACTAAATAATTATAATTTAAAATGTGAAAAAATAGCCTTAAGACCACCATAATTAATTTCTTTTCAATAGTGCTTAACAAGATTCTAGCTCTAAAATTCTCTTCTTGATAACTACAACTGTATTTTATGCATAGCCCCCTCCCTAATCTGGCAGACAGGGTCTTTTTGTAGCCCTGCTTGATCAATAACTCACTATGAAGACCAAGTTGGCTTTGAATTTAGAGACCTGCTTGTCTCTAACTTTGCCTCTCTGTGCTGGGATTAAAAATGGGTGTCAATATACCTGAATCTTTTTTGTTAGTGTTTCCATGCAAATGAGCTTCAGATAGAAAATAACCATTACAAAATTCAAGCTTGTGTTCTGACTTCAGCTTGATAACATTATCTCTCTGCATTTCTTGGTTTCTAACTATCCCTGTCTCCCCAGCTTTTTTTCCTATGGCAGAATAGGATATTGTGACATGGAGGTGTTACCCTGATTATGAATTTGTGAATCCCTGGGAGTCACAACAACAGGAGGTGCCCTCTTGGGGTAAAGGGGGATTTTAAAACATTCTTGTCTGCTAGATGTTCTCAGACATGTATGGCTTTAAAACCTCCAAGAATAAATATGACTTTTCTTCCTTCAATCTAACCATTCCTCTAGTTTTGCTGTTAAGAATGTTGACTAAGCTGCTTCAAATGCAGCATGTCCTGTACTGTACTGTGTCCTTACAGATCTGACAGTTTCTGAACTGATTCTCTTGCCTAGCTCTAAGGATTTTAAAACCACTTGCTCATGTAAAAGAGAGGAATGAATTGTGCTTTAAATGTTAAAGCTTTTTGTTTCAAAAATAGTTATTTATACTTACATTTCTTATGTAGATTTACTTGAAGTGTGTCCTTATTTTCAAGGGGGCTGAGAAGGATGGTGTTCTAGTTTCATTCTGTTACTGTGACAAATGCCATGATCAAAGCAATTTAGTGGTGAGAAGGATTTGTTTCGCTTGCTTCAGGTCACAGCCCACTATTGAGGGGAATCTTGGTAGTAACTCAAGAAGGAACTTGGATTAGAATCATGGAGGAAGGCTTCTTGCTAGTGCCCTCATGGGTCCACAATTAGCCATCTTTTTCATACAGCTAAGGACCATTGCCCAGGGATTGGTGATGACCAAATGTGATAAGACTTCCTATATCAATTAAAAATCAAGACTGTCCCCCACAGATATACTGCACAAACCAATCTATTTAGAAAGTCCTTCAGTTGAGACTCCCTTCTTACGTGACACTAGGCTTAGTTAAGTCGACAGTTAAAAATAATCACTAAAACAAATAATTAGTTAATTAATAATTTCTGAAACTGAGATATATATATATATATATATACATATATATGTATATATATTGCAAAAGGCCAGAGAAATATGTGATTTATAAAATGCTACAATCATAAGTAAAATTCTCATATTGGAAGGTCTGAAAGAGCATATTCATGTAAGTATTTATCAACAATACAACTTCTCCCACTATAGAGAATTAGTGGTGAAAGCACCTTGTGGAATAGACTATTATGTAACAGGGACTCGAGAAATGTTTGTTGAATTCAATTCATTAGTTAAAATATTTATATTTAATAACCATTATATCATTTCACTCTGACCTTTAATATTATTATTATAAAAAACCATGTGAACAGGGACAACTGAAAGTCAGCCCTGAGGAACAACTTCAGACCGAAACCAGAGGTGAGATCAACTTTTCTGCTCCAAGTGACCTGACTGCTGGACTCAGGACACACAAAGGCAAAATTCCACTGGGACTAGACACTTCTGGCTTGTAGCTGGCGCCTGGACCTCGGTGATCCCAGCCCACCGCTACATGCTCCCAAACCCCATGGGAGAGAAAGCAGATCGTCCAGAAGTGTGGGTAATACTGAGACTGCAGGGCAGGAGAGACCACAACTTCTGCCCATATATGCCCACATCATTGGCCCAAGAGGGAAACTGTATACTGCCTCTGGGCATGGGAAGACTGTAGCAGTCAAGCTAAAGGAGCCCTGCAGACCAGACTGTGCCAGATCTGAAAGGACCCTGTCAAACAGCTCCCTGTACCCAAATCACGTGGGAGGGAGAGCTAGAACTTCAGAGGGGAAGACACACCTGGAAAACCAGAGGAGATAACTCTCTGCCCACATTTCTGACTCTAGAGGAAAACACCTAGCACCATCTGGGCCCGCTGTGCAAAGGGAACTAGGAGAAGTAGGGGCATGCCCTTCTGGCTCCCATACACAGGGACAGGTGAAAGCCAGTGGACAGGAATGACTACACATCTGAGGAGAACACTCTGTTCCCGTAACTGGCTGAAAGAAAACAGGAAAACAGGTCTACAGCACCCCTGACACCCAGGCCTATAGGAAGGTCAAGCCACTGTCAGAAATAGCAAAAAAAAGTAACACCAGAGACAACCTGATGGTGAGAAACAAGCGAAGGAACCCAAACAATAGAAACCAAGCCTACATGGCATCATCAGAGCTCATTTCTCCCACCAAAGACAACACTAAGTATCCAAACAAAACAGAAAAGCAAGATCTAGATTTAAAATCACATTTGATCATGATGATGGGAGATTTTAAGAAAGACATAAAGAACTTTCTTAGAAAAATGCAGTAAAACACAAGTAAACAAGTAGAAAGCCTTAGAGAGGAAACACAAAAATCCCGGGAAGATTACAGGAAAACACATTCAAACAGGTGAAGGAATTGAAAATGGAAATAGAAACAATAGAGAAAGCACAAAGGGAGACAACCCTGGATATAGAAAACCAAAGGAAGAGACAAGGAGCCATAGATACAAGCATTACCAACAGGATACAAGAGATAGAAGAGAGAATCTCAGGAACAGAAGGTTCCATAGAAATCATCGACACAACTGTCAAAGATAATGGAAAACAGAAAAAGCTACTGGCCCAAAACATACAGGAAATCCAGGACACAATGAGAAGATCAAACCTAGAGGATAATAGGTATAGAAGAGAGTGAAGACTCCCAACTCAAAGGACCAGTAAATATCTTCAACAAAATCATAGAAGAAAACTTCTTTAACCTAAAGAAAGAGATGTCCATAAAAATACAAGAAGCCTACAGAACTCCAAATAGATTGGACCAGAAAAGAAACTCTTCCTGTCACATAATGGTCAAAACACCAAGTCACAAAACAAAGGAAGAATATTAAAAGCAGTAAGGGAAAACGGTCAAGTAACACATAAAGGCAGACCTATCAGAATTACACCACAATTCTCACCAGAGACTATTAAAGCCAGAAGATCCTGGACAGATGTCACACAGACCCAAAGAAAACACAAATACCAGCCTGGGTTACTAAATCCAGAAAAACTCTCAATTAGCATGGATGGAGAAACCAAGATATCCCATGACAAAACCAAATTTACACAATATCTTTCTATAAATCTAGCCCTACAAAGGATAATAAATGCTGAAGCCAACAAAAGGAGGCAAGCTACACCCTAGAAAAAGCAAGAAACTAATCATTTTGCAACAAAACAAAGAGAAGACAAGCACACAAACATGATCTCATCTCCAAGTACAAAGATAACAGGAAGCAACAATCACTATTCCTTAATATCTCTCAACATCAGTGGACTCAATTCCCCAATACTAAGACACAGATTAACAAACTGGATACATAATGAAGACCCAGCATTTTGCTGCCTATAGGAAACAAAGACAAAGACAGGCACTACTTCAGAGTAAAAGGCCGGAAAACAAATTTCCAAGCAAATGTTCTGAAGAAGGAAGCTGGAGAAGCCATGTAAATAATATCAAATAAAATATCAAATAAAATCGATTTTGAACCAAAAGTCATCAAAAAAGATAGGGAAGGACATTTCATATTCATCAAAGGAAAATCCAAGAAGATGAACTCTCAATCCTAAATATCTATGCTCCAAATAAAAGGGCATGTACATACTTAATCTTATAGCACACAATGCGCCTCACACCATAATAGTAGGAGATTTCAACACCCCACTCTCATCAATGGACAGATCAGGCAAACAGAAAATAAACAGAGATATAGACAGACTAACAGAAGTTATGAAACAAATGGAGTTAACAGTTATTTATAGAACATTCTATCCTAAAACAAAAGGATATACCTTCTTCTCACAACGTCATGGTACTTTCTCCAATATTGAACATATAATTCGGCACAAAACAGGTCTCAACAGATACAGAAAAATAGAAATATCCCATGTGTCCTATCAGACCACCACGGGCTATAAAACTGGTCTTCAAAAACAATAAGGAAAGAATGCCCACATATACATGGAAGTTGAACAATGCTCTACTCAATGATAACCTGGTCAAGGAAGAAATAAAGAAATTAAAGACATAGTAGAATTTAATGAAAATGAAGTTACAACATACCCAGACTTATGGGACACAATGAAAGCTGTGCTAAGAGGGAAACTCATAGCTCTGAGTGCCTGCAGAAAGAAACAGGAGAGAGCATATATCAGCAGCTTGACAGCACACATAAAAGTTCTAGAACAAAAAGAAGCAAATACATCCAGGAGGAGTAGAAGGCAGGAAATAATCCAATTCAGAGCTGAAATCAACTAAGTAGAAACAAAAAGGACCATAGAAAGAATCAACAGAACCAAAAGTTCGTTCTTTGAGAAAATCAACAAGATAGATAAACCCTTAGTCAGACTAACGAGAGGACACAGAGAGTGTGTCCAAATTAACAAAATCAGAAATGAAAAGGGAGACATAACAACAGAATCAGAGGAAATTAAAAAAAATCATCAGATCCTACTACAAAAGGATATATTCAACAAAGCTTGAAAATCTGGAGGAAATGGACAATTTCCTAGACAGATACCAGGTACTGAAGTTAAATCAGGAACAGATAAACCATTTAAACAAGCCCATAACTCCTGAAGAAATAGAAGCAGTCATTAAAGGTCTCCCAACCAGAAAGAGCCCAGGTCTTGATGGGTTCAGTGCAGAATTCTATCAGACCTTCATAGAAGACCTTATATCAATACTATCCAAACTATTCCACAAAATTGAAACAGAGGGAGTGCTACCGAATTCCTTCTATGAAGCCACAATTACTTTTATACCTAAACCACACACAGACCCAACAAAGAAAAAGAACTTCAGACCAATTTCCCTTATGAATATTGCGCAAAATACTCAATAAAATTCTTGCAAACCGAATCCAAGAACATATCAAAACAATCATCCATCATGATCAAGTAGGCTTCATCCCAGATATGCAGGGGTGGTTTAATATATGGAAAACCATCAACATAATCCACTATATAAACAAACTGTAAAATAAAAACCACATGATCACTTATTTAGATGCTGGGAAAGCATTTGACAAATAAAATACCCCTTCATGATAAAAGTCCTGGAAAGAACAGGAATTCAAGGCCCATACCTAAACAGTAAAAGCCATATACAGCAAACCAGTAGCTAACAATAAACTAAATGGAGAGAAACTTGAAGCAATTCCTAAATCAGGAAATAGACAACGCTGCCCACTCTCTCCCTACTTATTCAATATAGTTATCAAAGTCCTAGCCAGGGCAATCAGACAACAAAAGGAGATCAAAGGGATACAGATTGGAAAGGAAGAAGTCAAAATATCACTATTTGCAGATGATATGATAGTATATTTAAGTGATCCCAAAAGTTCCATGAGAGAACTACCAAACCTGATAAACACCTTCAGCAAAGTGGCTGCATATAAAATTAACTCAAATAAATCAGCAACCTTCCTCTACACAAAGAGAAACAAGCTGAGAAAAAATTAGGGAAATGACACCCTTCATAATAGTCCCAAATAATATAAAATACCTTGGTGTGACTTTAACCAAGCTAGCGAAAGATTTGTATGATAAGAACTTCAAGCCTCTGAAGATAGAATATGAAGATCTCAGAAGATGGAAAGATCTCCCATTCTCATGTATTGGCAGGATTAATATAGTAAAAATGGCCATTTTACCAAAAGTGATCTACAGATTCAATGCAATCCCCATCAAAATTCCAATCCAATTCTTCAGAGAGTTAGACAGAACAATTTGCAAATTCATCTGGAATAACAAAAACCCAGGATAGCTAAAACTATCCTCAACAATAAAAGGACTTCCTGTGAAATCACTATCCCTGAACTCAAGCAGTATTGCAGAGCAATAGTGATAAAAAACTGTATGAGATATGCAGATAGAACAGTGAAATAGAATTGAAGACCCAGAAATGAACCCACACACCTATGGTCACTTGATTTTTAACAAAAGAGCCAAAACCATCAAATGGAAAAAAGCATTTTCAGCAAATGGTGCTGATTCAACTGGAGGTCAGCATGTAGAACATTGCAGATTAATCCATTCTTATCACTCTGTATAAAGCTTAAATCCATGTGGATCAAGGACCTCCACATCAAACCAGATACACTCAAACTTATAGACGATAAAGTGGGAAAGAATCTCGAACACATGGGCACTGGAGAAAATTTCCTGAACAAAACACCAATGGCTTATTCTCTAAGATCAAGAATCGACAAATAGGATCTCATAAACTTACAAAGCTTCTGTAAGGCAAAGGACATTGTCATTAGGGCAAAACAGCAACCATCAGATTGGGAAAAGATCTTTACCAATACTACAACTGATAGAGGGCTTATATCCAAAATACACAAAGAACTCATGAAGTTAGACTGCACGGAGACAAATAACCCTATTAAAAATGGGGTTCAGAGCTAAGCATTCTCAGCTGAGGAATGTCAAATGGCTTAGAAGCACCTAAAGAGATGTTCAACATCTTTAGTCATAAGGGAAATGCAAATCAAAAGAACCCTGAGATTCCACATCACACCAGTGAGAATGGCTAAGATCAAAAACTCAGGACAGCAGATGCTGGCGAGGATGCGGAGAAAGAGGAACACTCCTCCATTGTTGGTGGGATTGCAGACTGGTACAATCATTCTGGAAATCAATCTGGGGGTTCCTCAGAAAATTGGACATTGTACTACCTGAGAACCTAGCTATACCTCTCTTGGGCATATACCCAAAAGATGCTCCAACATGCAGCGAAGACATTCTCCACTATATTCATAGCAGGCTTATTTATAATAGCCTGAAGGTGGAAAGAACCCTGATGCTCTTCAGCAGAGGGATGGATACAGAAAATATAGTACCTCAACACAATGGCATACTATTCAGCTTTCAAAAACAATGACTTTATGAAATTCATAGGCAAATGGAGGGAACTGGAAAATATCTTCCTGAGTGAGGTAACCCAATCACAGAAAAACACACATGGTATGGACTGATTGATGTGATTATCAGCCCAAATGCTTGAATTAACCAAGTTGCACAGAACACATGAAACTCAAGAAGGATGACCAAAGTGCCGATCATTCTTTAAAAGGGGAACAAGAACACCCTTAGGAGGGTATAGGGAGGCAAAGTTTAGAACAAAGACTGAAGGAATGCCCATTCAGAGCCTGCCCCACATATGGCCCATCCATATACAGCCACCAAACTAATTAAGATGGATGAAGCAAAGAAGTGCAGGCTGTGAAGAACCAGATGTAGATCTCTCCTGAGAGACACAGCTGGAATATGGCAAATATATAGGTGAATGCCAGCAACAAACCACTGAACTGAGAACGGGATCCCTGTTAAAGGAATCAGAGAAAGGACTGAAAGAGGTGAAGGGGCTTGAGATCCCATATGAACAACAATGCCAACCAACCAGAGCTTCCAGGGACTAAGCCACTACCCAAAGACTAAACATGGACTGACCCTGGGCTCCAATTCATAGGTAACAATGAATAGCCTAGTAAGAGCACCAGTGGAAGGGGAAGCCCTTGGTCCTGCCAAGGCTGAACCTCCAGTGAACGTGATTGTTGCAGGTTGGGCAGTAATGGGGGTAGGATGGAGAGGGAAACACCCACATAGAAGGGGAGAAGGAAGGGTTAGAGGGATGTTGGCCTGGAAACCAGAAAAGGGAATAACATTTGAAATGTAAATAAGTAATACCTGATTCAATGGAGATGGAAAAAAACAACCATGTGAATCGAACTAAAATAAACAAAAAAATTTGCAATGTGGATTTTATAGATTCTGAAGATAGCTTAGCAGATAAGGACACTGACTACTCTTCCAGAGGTCTTGAGTTCAATTCCCTTCATCCACATGGTGACTCACAACCATCTGTAATCAGATTTGGTGCCCTCTTCTGGTGTGTCTGAAGACAGCTCCAGTGTACTCACATAAATAAAATAAACAAATCTTTTAAAAAAGATGATGTCAGGAATTTTAAGAAGAATAGAGGCAGGTATATTTGAAGGTTTTCAAGGGAGGGAAGGAAGGAATTTCTTGGTATATTTACAAAAAAAAAAAAATACAATCATTATCCTAAAGTTTTATCCTTGTTACCTGCTTTCATGCTGTTTTTCAAAAGAGTCAAAGTTTAGAAAAAAGTGGCTATGGCTAGATGAGTGTTTGAAGAATAAATGCATAGAATAGAATTCTGAATATAATTCTTCATGAAAGAAATTTGGCATTTGCAATAGCATGATAAAACCATAAGGACATCATCATATCTGGAAAAGAGCAGCAATGTATCATAATTATATGGAATCTAAAAGTGTTAGGTTATCCATGTTTATTTTATGTGAGAGTGTTTTGTACATATGTTCATTATTCCCATTCATGGCACATACAGAGGTCTGAGAGGGCACTGAATCCCCTGGGACTGGTATTACAGAGATTTGTGAATGACAGTACACTTGCTGAAACTCTAACCCAGGTCTCCCGAAAGAACAGAATGGGGTCGAGCCCGAGATGTTCTTAAAAACAGAGTAGAAGGAAGGATCCTGAGCACTGGGGGTGGGAGATGCTGATCAAAACAAACTTTCAATATTACAGGTGAATAAGTCCCAGAATCCATAACATTCAGCATGGTGAATATAATTACTGTGCTCTGTATACTTTAGATGTGTGAGAAAGGTGTTTAGATTTGTGCGATAAGTGTTGGTAACACAAACAGGCACTTGTGTGGGGTGAAAGATCTGCTCATTAGCGTGATTGTGACAGCTATTTCACTCCTGTGTATTTTCAATATATACATTTTCATAAATTAAAAAATTAAATTATAATATAGGTACATAATTCAGTCCCTTCCCTTTGATGCTTTCAATCACTCCCTCTATATGTATACTTTATAATTTAATAAAGCTTGGGGGTAGGGAAGTCTCCCTATTTCTAGATTTTATTGCTTTGTTGTCAGTTTGTGGCTCCTTACTTCTTTTAACTAGATAAAAGTCAGTTGAGTAATTCATTAGAAAGGAAAACCTACTTCAAAAATATGATTGTTTTCTATTTCCTATAGTTCTCCTTCACATGAAGTAATTGCCAGATCCATCAAATACTATACTTACTTCCCAGCAGATCAATACCATCTCATTTATCTAGAATTTGATAGAGTTCAATTAAACCATACTTGCTGCTTTTATTTGTCCTTTTTGATCCATTTAATACACATTGGTTGTTTAATTTTTTATGGAAAAGGATGGTTCTCCACTTTAATGGTTAATGCTGTATACAGTAAGATCCTGACATACTTCTGAAAGTCACTCTTAGAATAAAGGCTATGAACTATCTCTGGTTACATAATGTTCACGTAATCTCCCCCTCCTCCTTACTCTGTAGGTCACGGGCAGTGTAACTGTGGAAGATGTGACTGCAGAGCAGGCTGGTATGGGAAGAAGTGTGAGCACCCAAAGAACTGCCCATTGTCAGCTGAGGAGAGCACCAGAAAGTGCCAGGGTAGCTCTGATCTGCCTTGCTCTGGAAGGGGTGAGTGAAGCCACTTGTCTGATCATGGCTTTCTAACAGTATGAGTCAAATGAATCCCACCACCACCACCACCACCACCACCACCACCACCACCACCACCACCACCACCTGCACCTTATACAGAAGGTGCCTGAAATCTTTGAAAAAAGAAAAATTGTTGCTTTTTCAGAATTGATAAGCTACAGTCTGATCAGGGAAAATTATCTCTTTCTTTCTCTTCATGTGGGTACACACACACACACACACACACACACACACACACACACACAACATTTCCTCTACTTCGACTCATTCAATTTCCATTTAGCTTCATCCAGTTCAATACATTAAAAACAACAAAGCACAGTTAAAATGTTTGCTCAAAGCTTTCTGAACTTGAGCATCTAATTGCCCACTGACATTTATGGAATCCAATACCATTGTTTATTGGGTATTGTTCACTTGGAAAAGCATTGTATAAACATGCATGAATAAGCTGCTTCTACGGAAGTTGTTTAGCCTCTGGTGTGTTCTTGCTCTCTCAGATCAGGGAAAAAAAATTAGAATACAGAAAAACTCATCTGGAAGAACATTGTTTTTGATCTATCAAAGTAAGAATATAAATTCATACCTCCCTTGAGAATAGCAATGTCAATCTGACACGTTTTTTAGAATCGCTGCTTGTAGAATCTACTAGAAATGTTCAGAACAGAACAAGGAAAGGGCCTTGAATTTTAGATGAAAAATTTGATTTTCCATAATGTTGTTTTTTTAAATGTGCTTTACTTATTAAGATATAGTTCATATAGCATAAATTTTAACCTTTAAGTGTTTAAAAGCCTGGTGTTTTAACTGTGATACAGTTGTGAATGCTAATTCTACACATATCATGAGTAGGCTAGTGGAGTATGAATCAGAAAATTTTAATATCACATACTTCTGAAGATTCTGCCTTCTACCAATAACCCAGACAGAAGACTCTGCTCTGTCCAATTTAAAATATTCTCAGGTAGTATGAAATAACCTGTCAGGTTTCTGGACTTCCAAGTGTTGAAATTGTCCTATACCTCAAACAACTGTTATCCCCTTTTCAGTCTTTAGCCAGGAATTGACATGACCTCAATATCTTCTCTTGTGATAGTTTCAATATTGTGCGCTGTGATAGGAGTGAATGTCAGAGGCTACCCCATGTAGTGTTCCTGTTATTTATTCTACAGTGTTTATAGTTCATCCCTTTGTATATCATATCCACATATATCCTTTATAATAATGGAGATTATTCCAAAGCTAAAACCTCAAGAGAAATAAAATGTAACTGCATATCAAAATAGATTTTATTTCTGAGAACCCTTTTCCAGATGTTTTCACTTTAGACATATAAGATATTTGCTACTGTTATAAAGTTCCAAACAAGGGACAAGGTTGGGGATGTGTTTTGAGGTCTTAAAGAATTGTTTAAATCTGAGAGAGGCACATTATGCAATGTTATCAAAATATAAAATAATTTTATTACTAGTAAAAATAAATAGACCATGAACAAACAAATTACAAATTATATAAATATAAAATGAGAAAACTTTCAAAATATGTTTCATACCTCAAAATTCACTTTAAATGTATGAATGTGCTGGTAACTTTTTATTTGTCTAGAATCCAATACACAGAACAAGTACAAGAGAGTTATTGTTAATTTTTAAAAACCTGTGAGTAGGTTTGGTTTCTAAAATCTATTGTTTTCCCATATTTCCCAAGGATTGCCTCTTAGCTACCATTTTAGAAGAATAGACTTTAGTAAACATCAACAGGATGTTGAATATGTATGAATAATCTGACTAAAGCATGAATTTGCTTAAGCTTCTACAAGCACTGTATAAATGTACATCACCAATTTCCTTAAAAGAGATGGAGGAATTGGTGGGTGAATTTTCCTCCATGGGAATTAAACATATCCAAAAGAAGATAGCTACACAAACATAAAAGTACCTCTAACAATAAAAATAATAGGAAACAACAATCACTTTTCCTTAATATCTCTTGACATCAATGGAATCAATTCCTCAATAAAGGCATAGACTCAGCTTTTTAGCTGGCGCCCAAACCTCACTGATCCCGGCCCACAGCTCCCTGATCCCAAACCCTGTGGGAGAGAGAGCTCATCACCCAGACGTGTGGGCAATCCTGAGACTGCAGGGCAGGAGAGACCACAACTTCTGCTCACCTTTGCCCACATCCCTGGCCCAAGAGGAAACTGTATAGAGCCTCTGGGCACAGGAAGATAGGGGCAGTCAAGCTGCAGGAGCCCTGCAGTCCAGACTGTGCCCGGATGTGAAAGGACCCAGTCAAATAGCTCCCTGCACCCAAATCCCATGGGAGGGAGAGCTAGACCTTCAAAGGGGCAGACATGCCTGGGAAACCAGAGGTGACTACTCTCTGCCCACATTTGTGACTCTAGAGGAAAACACCTAGTGCCATCAGGGCCCACTGCGACAGGGACCCAGAAGTAGGGGCAGGCCCTTCTGGTTGCTGCACTCACAGAGAGCTGAAACCCAGCAAAAAGGAGCAGCTTCAGGCCCAAGACCAGAGGTAAGACCAACTTTTCTGCTCCAAGTGACCTGCCTGGACTCAGGACACGTGCTCACAGGAACAGCTGAAAGTCAGTGAACAGGAACGACTACACACCTGAAAGCAGAACACACTGTTCCCATAACTGGTTAAAAGAAAACAGGAAAACAGGTCTACAGCACTCCTGACACACAGGTCTATAGGAAGGTCAAGCCAGTGTCAGAAATGGCAGAACAAGGTAACACTAGAGACAATCTGATGGGGAGAGGCAAGCACAGGAACCCAACCAACAGAAAACAAGACTACATGGCATCATTAGAGCCCAATTCTCCCACCAAAGAAAACACTGAGTATCCAAACAAAACAGAAAAGCAAGATCTAGATTTAAAATCACATTTGATCATGATGATGGAAGACTTTAAGAAAGACATAAAGAACTTTCTTAGAAAAATGCAGTAAAACACAAGTAAACAAGTAGAAAGCCTTAGAGAGGAAACACAAAAATCCCTGAAAGAATTACAGGAGAACACATTCAAACAGGTGAAGGAATTGAAAATGGAAATAGAAACAATAGAGAAAGCACAAAGGGAGACAACCCTGGATATAGAAAACCAAAGGAAGAGACAAGGAGCCATAGATACAAGCATTACCAACAGGATACAAGAGATAGAAGAGAGAATCTCAGGAACAGAAGAATCCATAGAAATCATCGACACAATTGTCAAAGATATTGTAAAACGGAAAAAGATACTGGCCCAAAACCTACAGGAAATCCAGGACTCAATGAGAAGATCAAACCTAAGGATAATAAGTACAGAAGAGACTAAAGACTCCCAACTCAAAGGACCAGTAAATATCTTCAACAAAATCATAGAAGAAAACTTCCCTAACCTAAAGAAAGAGATGCCCATAAACATAAGAGAAGCCTATAGAACTCCATGTAGATTGGACCAGAAAAGAAACTCTTCCTGTCACATAATGGTCAAAACACCAAGTGCACAAAATAAAGAAAGAATATTAAAAGCAGTAAGGGAAAACGGTCAAGTAACACATAAAGGCAGACCTATCAGAATTACACCACAATTCTCACCAGAGACTATGAAAGCCAGATGATTAGCATTTTCAGCAAATGGTGCTGGTTCAAATGTAGGTCAGCATGTAGAAGAATGCAAATCGGCCCATTCTTATCACGCTGTACAAAGCTTAAATCCAAGTGGAACAAGGACCTCCACATCAAACCAGATACACTCAAACAAATAGAAGAAAAAGTGGGGAAGAATCTTGAACACATGGGCACTGGAGAACATTTCCTGAACTAAACACCAATGGCATATTCTCTAAGATCAAGAATCAACAAATGGGATCTCATAAAACTGTGAAGCTTCTGTAAGGCAAAGTACACTGTTGTTAGGAAAAAACAGCAACCAACAGATTGGGAAAAGATCTTTACCAATCTTACAACTGATAGAGGGCTTATATCCAAAATACACAAAGAACTCATGAAGTTAGACTGCAGGGAGACAAATAACCCTATTAAAAAATGGGGTTCAGAGCTAAACAAAGAATTCACAGCTGAGGAATGCCAAATGGCTGAGAAACACCTAAAGAAATGTTCAACATCTTTAGTCATAAGGGAAATGCAAATCAAAACAACCCTGAAATTTCACCTCACACCAGTGAGAATGGCTAAGATCAAAAACTCACATGACAGCAGATGCTGGCGAGGATGTGGAGAAATAGTAACACTCTTCCATTGTTGGTGGGATTGCAGACTTGTGCAACCATTCTGGAAATCAGTCTGGAGGTTCCTCAGAAAATTGGACATTGAGCTATACCTCTCTTGGACATATACCCCAAAGATGCCCCAACATATAACAAAGATACATGCTCCACTATGTTCACAGCAGCCTTATTTATAATAGCCAGAAGCTGGAAAGAACCCAGATGACCTTCAACAGAGGGATGGATACAGAAAATGTGGTACATTTACACAATGGAATACTACTCAGCTATCAAAAACAATGACTTTATGAAATTCATAGGCAAATTAATGGAACTGGAAAATATCTTCCTGTGGTAACCCAATCACAGAAAAGCACACATGGTATGCACTCATTGATAAGTAAATATTAGCCCAAATGCTCGAATTACCCAAGATGCCCAGAACACATGAAACTCAAGAAGGATGACCAAAATGCAGGTGCTTTACTCCTTCTTTAAAAGGGGAACAAGAACACCCTTAGGAGGGTATAGGTAAGCCAAGTTTAGAACAGAGGCTGAAGGAATGCCCATTCAGAGCCTGCCCCACATGTGGCCCATACATATACAGCCACCAAACTAGATAAGAAGAATGAAGCAAAGAAGTGCAGGCTGACAGGAAAGGGATGTAGATCTCTCCTGAGACACACAGCCAGAATACAGCAGATACATAGGCGAATGCCAGCAGCAAAGCACTGAACTGAGAACGGGACCCCCATTGAAGGAATCAGAGAAAGGAGTGAAAGAGCTTGAAGGGGCTTGAGACCCCATATGAACAATGCTAACCAACCAGAGCTTCCAGGGACTAAGCCACTACCCAAAGACCATATATGGACTTACCCTGGGCTCCAATCACATAGGTAGCAATGAATAGCCTAGTAAGAGCACCAGTGGAAGCCCTTGGTTTTGCAAAGAATGAACCCCCAGTGAACGTGATTGTTGGGGGAGGGCAGTAATGTGCAGAGGATGGGGAGGGGAACACCCATATAGAAGGGGAGGGGGAGGAGTTAGGGGGATGTTGGCCGGAAACTGGGAAGGGGAATAACAAGTGAAATGTAAATAATACCCCAGTTAATAAAGATGTGGGGAAAAAAGAAAGAAATGTTCAACATCTTTAGTCATAAGGGAAATACAAATCAAAACAACCCTGAGTTTCCACCTCAAACCAGTGAGAATGGCTAAGATCAAAAACTGGTGACAGCAGATGTTGGCCAGGATGTAGAGAAAGAGGAACACTCCTCCATTGTTGGTGATATTGCAGACTGGTACTACCATTCTGGAAATCAGTCTGGAGGTTCTTCAAGAAATTGGGCATTGCACTACCTGAGGACCCAGCTATACTTCTCTTGGGCATATACCCAAAAGATGCTCCAAAATACAACAAAGACACATTCACCACTATGTTCATAGCAGCCTTATTTATAATAGCCAGAAGCTGGGAAAAAAAAGCAGATGCCATTCAACAGAGGAATGGATACAGAAAATGTGGTACCTCACACAATGGAATACTATTCAGCTATTAAAAACAATGACTTTATGAAATTTGTAGGAAAATGGATGGAACTGGAAAATATTCTGAGTGAGGTAACCCAATCACAGAAAAACACATATGCACTCATTGATAAGTGGATATTAGACCAAATTCTCGAACTATTCAAGATGCCTAGAACACATGAAACTCAAGAAGGATGACCAAAATGCAGATGCTTCACTCCTTCTTTAAAAGGGGAACAAGAATACCTTGGGAGGGGATAGGGAGGCAAAGTTTAGAACAGAGGCTGAAGGAACGCCCATTCAGAGCCTGCCCCACATGTGGCCCATACATATACAGCCACCAAACCAGATAAGATGGATGAAGCAAAGAAGTGCAGGCTGACAGGAACTGGATGTAGATCTCTCCTGAGAGACAAAGCTAGAATATGGCAAATACATAGGCGAATGCCAGCAGCAAACCACTGAACTGAGAACAGGACCCCTGTTGAAGGAATCAGAGAAAGGACTGCAAGAGCTGAAGGGGCTCGAGAACCCATATGAACAACAATGCCAACCAACCAGAGGTTCCAGGGACTAAGCCACTACCCAAAGACTACACATGGCCTTACCCTGTGCTCCAACTGCATAGGTAGCAATGAATAGCCTATTAAGGTCACCAGTGGAAGGGAAAGCCCTTGGTCCTGCCAAGGGTGGACCCCCAGCAAATGTGATTGTTGAGGGGAGGGTGGCAATGTGGGGAGGATTGGGAGGGGAACAACCATGTTGAAGGGGGGTGAGGGTTTAGGGGGATGTTGGCCTGGAAACTGCTAAAGGGAATAACATTTGAAGAATAAGTTAGAAATACCCAATTCAATAAAGATGGGAAAAAAAGGACATAGACTGACTTGATATGTGAACAGAACCCAGCATTTTGCTGCATACAAGAAACATACCTCAGTGACAAAGACAGACACTACCTTTTTTGCCTTCATACTGAAGGTTTTCCACAGAGATTTCTGGCTGGGCCAGGTGTGAGGGTTCAGATAAAGGGCAGAGAACTTGAGCAGGGAGGGGGAATCTCCACTGCCTCCACTGCTGTAGCGGCCCCACCTCCAACTCTACCTCTGCTTCTTCAGTTGCTCCAAGACATCAGCTGAGCTGAGCCAGCAGGAAGCTGGTTAGCCAGTGAAGGGTGCAGGGGAACTTCTGGAGGTGATTTCAGGAGAGCAGATCTCTTCCCCAAGCAGCAGTGTTACAGCTCTTATGACAGAAGCTTTCAGATGATGGAGAAGTTCTCACTCACCTTTAATCCTTCTGGATAGGATTCTTATATACAGTTTTGGGGCAGTTCATAGTCTGACAGCAGGTACTTCCTATTGGCTTGGCCTGAGAGTTTGGGAATACCTTATCTACATGTGGGACGGTGTGATCCTGCTTCTACATTACTGATGGCCAGAAGCCTATCTACAGGGGTCTGTTGGAGGACAGGGCCATAGCTATGTGAGAGGGGCCTGGCCTCCTGAAAGTTTAGGGATACTCATACTGTCTCTTAGGGTCACCGGGGTTTCAATCTTATCTCAACTTAGAAACAGGATTCTCCTTGCCCACACTACCTCAAAGTTTAAGGTTGGAAAAAAATTCCAAACAAATGATCCCAAGAAACAAGCTGGAGTAGCCATTTTAATATCGAATAAAATTGACTTTCAACCAAACGTTATCGAAAAAAAGATAAGGATGGACACTTTGTACTTGTGAGAGATAAAAATCTAAGATGAACTTAATTCTGAACATCTGTGCTCCAAATTCAAGGGCGCCCACATTCATAAAGGAAACTTTACTAGAGCTCAAAGCATACATTACATCTCACACAGTAATAGGGGGAAACTTCAATACCCTACTCTCATCAATGGACAGATCATGAAAATAGAAACTAAACAGATACACAGTGAAACAAAAAATGTTATGAACCAAATGGATTTAACAGATATCTATAGAACATTTCATTCTAAAACAAAAGAATATGCCTTCTTCTTAGCACCTCATGGTACTTTCTCCAAAATTTACCTTATAATCAGTCACAAAACAGGCCTCAACAGGTACAAGATGATAGAAATAATCCTATGCATCCTATCAGATCACCACAGACTAAGGCTCATCTTCAATAATGACAAAAAGAAAAAGAGAGAAAGCCTACATACACATGGAAGCTCAACTCAATGATAACTTGGTCAAGGAAGAAATAAAGAAATTAAAGACTTTTTAGAATTTAATGAAAACGAAGGCACACAACATACCCAATCTTATGGGACACGACGAAAGTAGTGCTAAGAGGAAAACCCACAGCTCTGAGTGCCTCCAAAAACAAACTGGAGAGAACACACACTAGCACCTTGACAACACACCTGAAAGTTCTAGACCAAAAAGAAGCAAATACAACCAAGAGGAGTAGACAGCAGGAAATAATCAAACTCAGGGCTGAAATCAACTAAGTAGAAGCCAAAAGAACTATACAAAGAATCAACAAAACCAGGAGTTGGTTCTTTGAGAAAATCAACAAGATAGATAAACCGTTAGCCAGACTAACCAGAAGGCACAGAGACAGTATCCAAATTAACAAAATCAGAAATGACATGGGAGACAGAACAACAGAAACCGAGGACATTCAAAATATTATTAGATTCTACTAAAAAAGTTGGAAAATTTGGATGAAATGAACAATTTTCTAGACAGATATCATGTACTAAAGTCAAATCAGGGCCAGATGAACCATCTAAACAGTCCCATAACACCTAAACAAATAGAAGCAGTCATTAAGTCTCCCAACCAAAAAAAAACAAAAAACAAAAAAACCCAAACAAACAAACAAACAAAAAACAAAAACAAATTTCAGGACCAGATGGCTTAGTGCAGAATTACATCAGGACTCCAAAGAAGACCTAATACCAATACTCTTCAAACTATTCCAGAAAAGAGAAAGAAACCAAAGATGTAATAGCCCATCCAGCATTTGAATCTGTGGTCAGTTCACTCTACATTTCTATGGGGCTACATTTGTGATTGCAACTGGGATCTCTGAAGTAAACATCTCATAGGAAAGCTTTGAAAGGAATGATTTTGCAATTTTGAATGAATACCCACTATGGCTGTGATTATGAGAATGAAGGAAACAATTATAAGCACCATCAGTTCTCAAGCTTGAGAGCTTCATTTGCCATAAACTGGGGTAGAATTCACCGGTAGACTATTCTACTGGGCAGGTATATCCTACAGAAATCAAATCATATTGCTTGCTTTTGATAGTCATAAGTCCGTGGAGTTCTTCTGTGTCAAGGATAGAGATCCTTGAATCCTTGAAAGGATTCAATACTCTATGCATAGAATTTTTTTGATTTCTAGGCTCTATTGCCTCTAGGTCCTATTTTATTCAACTAGATATTTTCTCTGTAAGTTGATTTGTTTATAAACTTATTCATCTTGGCTTTTGCTTCTCAGTAGCAGTGGGGAGTTACTTTTTCATTTCTTACATTTGTGTTCTTTATTTAAAAGGTTAAAAAAGCTAAGGATAGTCTACACGTTAGGTTTTAACTCTTTAGTTAAAAATATACTGCATTTTTTAATCATTATTGATAATGCTTGCTCCTTCCAAGTAGGAGCTCAGAGAGGCACTGGGTTTGCCATTTCCTCCTTCCCTGAAGATGTGCTAGAGGACAGATTCTTGTCCCCAGGCTTAGCTCTCAGAGTGACTGTATTTAGCAGTCAGCTCTGCTACCTCCCATGATGTTTAATGTGGATGAAAACTCCACTTGTTTAAGTAACTAATATTAGAAGCATGTTAGTTATTGTCTACAAACTCCTATTTAATACAGTTTTCTCCAATCAAACTTTAGGAAGTACAGCTAGGCCAAAATAAATAAGTAATCAGAACAAAATTTCACATACACCTAAACACATGGCTGTTCAAATGATTAAAGTTTTTAACTCTATGTTTGTTATCAGCAACAACATCTAGATCAAAATAAACACAATTATGTGAACATTCTTAACTTACTTGAACAAATAAAGTGGTAAGAAAAAATGTTAAATGCATTTTCAATGTACCTTCCCTAAAACACAATGGAATTTGGAGAAATATAGTTATTCTGCTTGAAAATAAGTGAAGTGAAACTTGAAGTGTTTATTTTATATAGTAAAAAGTATGTATAGTTTGCTTGTTTATATGGTAAGTTCTAGGCCTTCAGGTGTCATGTAACCTCTTAATGCTCTGAACGTCAGAGCTATTGTTCAAAATAGATTAATTCTTTACCATGCTAATTTGCTAAATAATGCATACTAAATGTGGTTTTTTGTTATAGTGATAATCTTGAAAATTATTGTCTGGTTACACAATAGTACATTATCTGGTTGCACATGATGTTTGGTTATAGCAAAATAATTGTTTTTTATAAATACTATGGCTGTTTATTCTATCTGATGCCATAAATTACACTCTTGGAACATAATGTGCACATAAATCCTTAGTTCCACTTCTACATACGGGATAAAGAATGAAAGTCCTTTGGGTAAAATTGTAGCAAACAATTTGTATTCTCTAGAAAAATTGCACTAATCGGCTTTCCTATTGGAAGCACAAGAAAGATCTTTTTGCCCACCAATAGAGGTGATTTAGAAAGCTCTTTTTTAGATATTTTGCTGTTTGTGTTATAAACTCCCGCCATTATTCAAATTTCTTGTATTGTCTTCTATAAGCATCAAAATAAATTATCTATCTGTGGCCATTACTATTCACAGTGTGTCTGCAGTGTCTGCTGTCTGTGGTCATCACCAACTCATCGTCCTTGTATCTCTGTCCTTGTGCATTCTGCCTGGATTTCTTGCCCTTTGGTTCTCTTTAAGTAGAATTGTTAAAATTTTCCTATGTCTTAGTTCCATGGACATTCATAAATACATACCTCTAAGTGAAATTGTGCAAAATGTAAGAAAAAATGGTATGGGGAAACTAGTTATTTCATTTTACATTTTATCACCTAGAAAATGGAAATGGTATCCTCATTTTTTTCAATTAAAATGCTTTAATTAATGAATTAATCAAGTGTTTTTCAATTTCCCTATTAAGGGAACACATTTCAAAGAATAATAGCATGTCATATTCTTACCATCTGTAGATTTTTTTCCAATTGAAGTCATAATTTATCTCTCTTTTACCAGCAAACCACAGTTTCAAATTTTCTTGCTTCATTTGATCAGAGTAGCACCCATAAAAATTGTTCCTTTTAAAACCTGTGTAATTTGTATGTCATGTGGCTTGGAGACTGTTGAATCATTCCTTTGAAAATTTATATTTAGAGATGTGTTATTTCTTTGAAACAGAAAGTTGCAATATTAGAAACTCTCCAAACATTTTCAATTAAGCAGAATACCACATGTAGTGTCTCTGATTATATTTACTCTGTTGACTAATTATGATGCTGTAAGTTAACTGCAGTAGGGAGTTCACTGAGTGTCAAGTGACAAAGCCTCAGTTGTGTTTCTACCAGAACTTTTAAAGAGAGCAAATAGGGCCCAGTTTATTCCACTTGAATGCCCTGAGACACAGATGTACAAGTAAGTGCTCAGGGACCCTGAAATGGCAGGCACTGAACAGTGCCATTTCAAATCTAGTCTCAATGAACTGTAGTTAAGGATGAAGAAGAAGCAGTTCTGACAAACTTCTTAGCTCTGCTTTACCTGGAGAAATGGTTCAGTATTTAACACTCTCAGTGTTCACCAATGGATAGGAAATGAGAAAGGAGTGGTGACTGAGGTCAGAAGGCAAAGTGTGGACTCTTATAAGGAACATGATGACGATGATTATGAATTAATTGTGGTCCACCTGGGAAGTTTCTGTGCAATGCTGAGCACACTGAACTTGCAATACTGTTTTGTATTTTATGTGCTCTGTTATTATGTAGTGATACATTCTGTGGTTTCCAGGCAGAGAGAAGCCTATTCATTACTTCTTTCTCTGTACTCTGAAGAACTCATTAGCAAGCTTTAAGCTATGCATGTGTCCTATATTTAGTGAAACTTTGGGAATATAATTGTTATATATTGTAACATGATTAAGAATACCCCAGAAAGGAAAAGATTAAGACCTAACAAAAACTATAGAAGATGTGATCAGCCTCCTTTCCATGTTTTCAAAAAGTACATGAATTTCTTTTAATCTCATAATTATGGACACAGGTGAAGGTGCCCAGAAATGTCAGTCCACTTGAAAGGTTTGACAAATCCATTATTGTCTTTCTTTTTTTTTTTCTTTTCTTTTTTCAGAGCTGGGGACCGAACCCAGGGCCTTGCACTTGCTAGGCAAGGGCTCTACCACTGAGCTAAATCCCCAACCCCCATTATTGTCTTTCATATTATAATGCATCATTTATTAAAATGAAGGCATAATATATGTCCCTGAAAATGAGTGCTTAAAAAATTAGCAAAGATGCATGTTGAATACAAGACAAAGTGTCTATTCAGGGACCCCTCCCCAGATGAAAATTATTTATACTCTTCATCCCTTTTCTTTTTATCTTGCTTTTCCCTCTTTTAAACAACAGAAAGGAAAAGAAGATATTAGGAAGCATATTTTCATGGTTTAAATATAATGTAAAACATTCTAATAGGTTTCTGAGACAAAAATATCAGACAGAAAGAACTTAAGGGGGAGGACTTTATGCTAAGAGCTCCATACATCATAAAGAGATGTCGCAGTGGAGCCATGCAGTTCACAGCATTCAGGAAGCAGGAAAAGTGAAAACCAAAGTTAAGCTAACTTTAGTCTTTCTTCCTTTTATTACCAGCTCAGCCCACAGAATGGGTGATATTTGGAATATATCTTTCCTTGACTTTTTTTTGGAAACACCCTCACAAACAGATTAATCAGTGTGGCTTGCCAATCATCTAGATGATTCTGAGTCAACTGGACAATGAGTATTAACTATCAAGAGTACTTTACTAGGCAAATAACAAACAGTATTTTTAATTACCTGAGGTTTTCTTAATCTGCATCCTCTAAAATTGTACCACTACCAAGCAAGACACACTGAACATTTTTTCTGTAAGAGTTCCAGCCACTAATCTTGTTTAAATGTTTTATCTATGGCGACAGAATATTTTGTACCAAAGATAGAAATTGATTCAAATAAATAGATATTTTTATTGCATTTCAAATCATTTTCATGTGGTAAATTGAAAACCTGTGAAATTCTCTGGCTAAGAGAATTTTTTAGGGAAGACTGTAGCAAATATTGTCAGAACTTATTTGAAATGGAAATAGAAAATTGGACAGTAATCCAATTCCAATTTCTTTAAGCAAGCTTAAAATGAAACATATAACAGCTAGGACACACTGTTACTGTATTTATTTACATATTTATTTGTAGGAAAACACTAAAATAATAATGGGGTCCTGATTGTGGTTCTCGGGAGTTGTTTTCTATATTTTATTTAGAATAAATGGGCAAAGCTAGCTGTTTTCAGTGGGTAAAATCTCATCTGATTATCAGTCATGCTCTTGAGGACATTTTAGTCTCAGTATATGTTATTTTTAATAGAAAATCAATGGGGCAGAGTGTCATCTCTTTGTCTAAGCGTTAGGTCATCCAGCTGGTCAGGACCCTATGATTCCCTTCTTTGGATACACACAATGTTATTAAAAATTAATAGCCCAGTCATTGCGTTGGGTTTGCAAAATGGATTCAAAGATTCAGTTGACCATGTAGTCTATAGCATAGGCAGCAGATGAATCATATATTCAGTTTTATTGCTTTCAAATTGAACCAATCTAGCATTTATTGATTACCTGACTTTTTATTTATTACCTAAGGTAGAGGTGAGGCAATGAGATCTACTGGGTTGAGACTCTGCTTTGTAAAGGAAGGTTTATTGAAAACAGTCATTGTCTTAATTACATGTGGCTACTGCCTCTTTCCTACAAAGGTCAGCTTCAGAAGTAGGCATAGAAACCATATGGCTTATAAATCCTGAAATAATTCCTGTTTATACCTATATAGGACAAACTATAATGCCCTGTGTTATGCTTTTGTGATAAATAACAAGTGGTAATTGATAAGCACAAATGTTGACAGAAATTATGGTATTTTGAATATTTTATTTAATATTCATACATGCATCTCATGCTCTCTCTTATCATCCCAATCATTTTTTTCTCCAGACATTATGTGCTGGCTCTCTCTTTTTAAATTCTCTGGTCTGATTGATTGGAGACCATATGCTAGAGCATGGCTAGCCTCTCAGTGACTGCATCACTGAAGAAAACTAACACTTCCCTAGCAGCCATCAATGGCCAGGACTTCTGGTGCAAAGAGATGTTAGTGCAGCAGGCTGTCCTGTGACCTCTGTACACAGGCAATTTCTGTGGGTCAAACATACAAAATAAAGACATACATAGAACCAAACAGACAACAAACAAACAAACAAAGAAAAACCAGAAATCTAACTTCCAATTGACATCAGATAAAAGAGAGAACATGCATGACCTATGTTCTGACAGATTGGAGGCAAAGAAAACTCTCTCTCTCTCTCTCTCTCTCTCTCTCTCTCTCTCTCTCTCTCTCTCTCTGTGTGTGTGTGTGTGTGTGTGTGTGTGTGTGTGTGTGTGTGTGTGTGTGTGTGCGTAAAGGCTCAGTCCCTCTGGCTAGCTATGTAAGTCTGGGATAAGAGCTCACTTTGAAGATGAATCAGAAATAACAATTTGGAGTATATGAAGTATATGAGAACAGACATACAGACATACTATCTAGGGGTCTGTTAAATTCTCTTACGGTCTTGCTATTAAGAAAAAAATTATATTATAATTTAATTTTAATGTTGGCTTTGGAACACTAAGATTCCAATTTATTACATCATTGCTAAAATACCAAAGGTCACTTGGGCTATTAATGTCCAAATCCATCCACAAACAAAACAATTAATTAGCCCCTCTTCTTCTTTCCTATATATCAAGTTATATCATCCTGGGTGCTGACATGTGTGTGAAAAAAGCACATACAATATAAGCAGTGTATTAATATGACAACCATTAGCTAGGTGGTACATACACATTAATTACATCTACTTGGCAGGTTTAGGCAGAAGGATCCCAAGTTCAAGAGCTGTCTGACTGTAGAGCAACTTGAAGTCATTGCTGAGCAACTTAGTAAAGGCCTATTTTTGAAATATAAGTAAATAAAAAATAATTTTTTAAGAAAGAAACTGGGAATGTGGCTCAGTAGAGTATACTCACCTAGAATACACAAGATAATAGATTTAATCAATTTACACATTCACATACAAAACACACACACACACACAGAGACACACACATAAAGAGAGAAGAGGAAGCAATTCTATTTATTGGAATTCAAATTAGTATTTTGAGAGTCCTATCTACATATTAGAAATAATAACCTCTCCAATATGTTTCATCTTGGGATGCTGTTTCATCTTTGGGACTACCCAAGACTTACAAATCTGGCTGTTGCACTGTCAGACCATTTGATATTATTTACCAACATGGCATGAATATTATAACTAGCAATGATGTTAGAATTATTTAAAAATCTTAAATAGGATGCCAAAGATTCCTTCCCTTGTGTGAGATACTTAGACACTCGTATGAGATTGAACTGCCCGTATTTTAAGCTGGTTCTTCTATGAGAGAAGTAGAAACTTATCAGACCATAAGCTAAAGTAGCTTATTGCAGCCCATATGCTGGCTTTCCTCATCTTTGACTGTTCTATGCTGTGTATGAGCTTAGCTCTGTGTTCTCCTTTTTGGACTGCTTGGTTCTATTACTGCTCCCACTGACCCTCTGCTTGTTACTTCTTGCTCATCTTCAAGCTTAGCTCCAAGCCTAGACTTGTATAGCCAGACAGAAGGACTAAGAGCTCACAACCATCCCCCATCCTTCACCCCGCTTCCCTGGAATCATGTGTCTCAGGCACATGTGCTTCTCATCTCCGCCTTTTACCACGTATTTGTTTGGAGTCGAGAGTAATGCATTCTTTTATGCAACAGCCTTTCATTTGGAATGTAACAATTAAGATAGATGAGACTTGGCTTTTCCATAAATATTTATTTATCGTGTGGTGCCTTTTATTTGGAGAAGGGAAATGGGAATTGGCTTCCTATTAAAGATTTTAAATATTTTAGCCTCATTACTATTCATAATATTCATGCCATGTGGGTTCTGGTAAATAATACCAAATGGTCTGGCATAGTGCAACAGCCAGACTTGTAAGGCTTAGGTAGTCCCAGAGATGAAACAACAAAGATCCCAATGTCCTATGCAGTCTTTGACAAGCACATTAACAGCTTTGTCAGGTTTCCAGTCAAAAGTCTGTATTGTATGAGAGTATCCAAAAGTCTTGAGAATGTGAGATGAAACAAAATCTAAACTGGTACCCTGAAAAGCTTCTCATGCTGCTGCCTTTAGACAAATTTCAGGAAGGCTGTGTGTGGTTAGTGTGAATGAGCATTTCTATTGTGATAAGGAGACAATCTCAGAACTTATACTCTTGTGTATAGTTTTTGTTATTATAGAAGAGACAGCTACAAAACTCAGGTGACCTAATTCATGCTCCTGTCCAGACACTTTCTTCCAGATAATTGTTTTACATAATGAGGTAAGTCCAGAGGGATTGCAGTCCTCAGGTCATGCTTACTAGCAAGGAAGATCTTGGAAGGATTATAAATTTTCATGGGGTATGATACAGCACATGCTGACATTGCAGTTATTCTATCACGACTGGTGGGGACTCCAGTTTCTCACTGGGAAACCCTGTAAACATTGTCTGCAGAACTCTATTTCCAATTTGGGTAAAACAAACAACTGGATCATACTACTAGTATTGAATCTTCTCCATAGGGAGTGTATAACCTACACAAACAGCTTACAATTCTAGTGGTGTTTACGTCAAAGGTGGCAAGAATGTGGGAAAAGGATGCTGGGCACTAAAGTGCCCTCTAAAAGTTCTTGTCCTCTACCACCTATTGTTTGTGTGACCCTGGACAGTTTTTTTTCCATTTTTGATATTTGGAAACTTCAATTTTGTTCTTTTTCAAAACAGCATTCTATTAACTGGTGTTTCCTTTCCTCTAAGGTGATGTTGTAGCTACAATTAAAAAGTTCCCATGAAATTTCTTTGCAAGCTTCAAACCGATATTGAAATTGTAAGGTGCAATTACAAGAGTGCAAGTACATGATTTACCCATGACCTCAAAGACATAGAATTTAGAGGAAAGAAGATCCATATTCTCTCATTCACTTGTCATCTTTCCAGCCATCATATGTTTATTAGTGTTCTATGATATGAGGTACCAATATCATAGATGTCTAGTGTACATTGGTAAGAACATTCAAACAAAAATCAAATAATTGAAGCAAAACTAGATTACTTGACAGAATGAACATAGTAAAATTAGGCAACTGCTCTAGAAAGGGCTATCAAGCCCTAGCTGAAAAGGAGAAATGGAGAAGGAAGGGGAGATAGTCAGAGGAAAAACCAAAAGATTTTTTACAAAAATTTCAGACTCAAGTGATAGAAACTTTCTGGAAGATTTCTAGGTGATGAGTTTTTGTTGTTGTTGTTGTTGTTGTTGGTTTTGTTTGTTTGTTTGTTTGTTTTGTCTGAAGAAAATTCATAAAGGGTGTGAGGACTCAGTCTAGGTAGAACTGCTCTTAAGATGCCAGGGCCACGTTTCAGGAGCATTTACTAGGTCTGTTGTGCTTTCTGGACATTGAGGACTTTTATAGTTCCCTGGGTGACCATATTATGCACCTCAATTAAGAATCGTGACTCTGCAGAGTTGTGTAGTGGGCAAAAGCTGGCTGCACAGGATGGTGTTGAAGTGTTTGCCCTACTTTCAGTTGAGCTGGTAAGACTAAAGGGATTGCTTAAATGTTGCATGGGACTTTAACATCTTCTGGGATTTTTTTCTCATGATTCATTAAATATGTAGAAAAATGAGTCAGGGGAATGGGAAAGAAAAAGGGGAGGGGGCAGAAACAGAAACACAGAGAGACAGAGACACATCAGCGCAAGGAGAATCTTGAACAACAAATAGCCAGGCAATTCTAACCCTCACGACAAACACATGGCAATGATAGTTTGCTCAAGCAGTAGATAATTGAGATGATAGATTGTTTTTTCTTTATTTGTTTGTTTTTCCAGGAAAATACTTTGGATTTTCTCCAGAGGTAATTGCAGAACAGAGGTACATGGTTACTGAAACAGTCATCCTAACATTTATTAATAATATTCTATTTTCTTCTGTACATGCTCATAAGCAGATGTATATTTCTGTATTGTTTTATCTCTATATATTTTCTCAAGTTGTAAATAAGGACCTCATTCCCTTTCATTATTAAAACTGAGATTTTGTGGATAATTCTGACTGAACTCATCCTCCTTTATTTAGTTAAAGATGTAGAATCTAACAATCAACTTAGGGATGTTCCCTGCCCACCCTCTGCATCTGATTAGCGGCTTGCCTAAGGATGTGCCAGGATCATAGCATAGTTTTTTTTTTTCTTTTTTTTTTTAAAGACGATATGATACACTACCGAGAAGTGATCCCCATGCTCATGGGAGCAGTTAACCTACTTTGGGCTTGCAGTGGTATTAGGGAACATTGTTCAAATGCTAAATGGGAGTTCAAAGGCTACAGTGCAAGAAAGAGAATAACTTAGATGAGCCCTGCTTGTCCTCAGATGCCTTCCCAGAAACCTGCTCCATGCTTATGGTCGCCTAGATTTATCTTTCTCCAAGGTACCCTCTTCCCTCTTAGGTGCTGTCGACTGCTTCTATTCTATCCCAGCTCACCTCTACAAGCCATTCCTAGAGATGCTGAAATAAGAAGAAACAAATTTAACAGCAGTAACAGAAATTTGTTGTCTCACAATTCTGGAGATGATGAATCTGAAATTAAGAGAACTCAATCTTTTCACAGAATAGAATGACAGTCCCTACCTTCTTTCCTTTCTTTTTCTAGCTCAAATTGTCTCCTGATATTCCTTGATGGATGGCAGAATTATTCTAACATTAATCTTTGTTGTTACTGAGTTGTTTTCTATGCCCATTTTGGTACAAATATCTTTCCCAAGCCCTTTCTCCTTCTTAATATGGAGACACTATCATAGGATTTATAGAGCGCACTAAATCAGGCCTGTTCCTCTCTATGCCCTTAATTAATTACATCTTCAAAGACCATTCCCAATAAGGTAACATTCTAAAGTATAGAGGAGGCATACATATTTTTTCATTTTTACTAACTTGAGTATTTCTTATTTACATTTTGATTGTTATTCCCCTTCCCGGTTTCCAGGCCAACATCCCCCTAGCCCTTCCCCCTCCCCTTCTATATGGGCTTCCCCTCCCCATCCTCCCCCCATTACCATCCTCCCACCGACAATCACGTTCACTAGGTGTTCAGTCTTGGCAGGACCAAGGGCTTCCCCTTCCACTGGGGCTCTTACTAGGCTATTCATTGCTACGTATGCAGTTGGAGTCCAGGGTCAGTCCACGTATAGTCTTTGGGTAGTGGCTTAGTCCCTGGAAGCTCTGGTTGCTTGGCATTGTTGTTCATATGGGGTCTCAAGCCCCTTCAAGCTCTTTCAGCCCTTTCTAAGATTCCTTTAACAGGGGGTCCCGTTCTCAGTTCAGTGGCTTGCTGCTGGCATTCGCCTATGTATTTGCTGTATTCTGGCTTTGTCTCTCAGGAGAGATCTACATCCGGTTTCTGTCTGCCTGCACTTCTTTGCTTCATCCATCTTATCTAATTGGGTGGCTGTATATGTATGGGCCACATTTGGGGCAGACTCTGAATGGGTGTTCCTTCTGCCTCTGTTCTAAACTTGTAGGCATACATCTTATGTAAGATATATTGAACAACCTAGAAGACCCTGTTAGTGGAAATCAAGCCTATATCTGCTCCAGGTATTTGTTTGTAAAAGGAGTATGAATTTCTAATCTAATGTGTGTTAATTTCTGTACTGAGAGATGTGCTTGGCTGTGGTCTGAATAATTGTTTCTGTACTAACTCATGTATTCAAGCCCAGCTGCCCAGGTGATGGTCCCAGGATATGGAACTTTGTGAGGTGGTTAAGACACAATAGTAGAGTCCTTATAAATGACATTAGTGCTCTTATAAAAGAGGTTCCAATGTGTTAGCTGGACATGCTTATACATGAAGACACAGCAAAATGTTACTTCTTAGCTAGGAAATATATATCCCTTTGTCACAGTTTTGAACATGCTTCAACTTCTTTTTTTATTGTTGTCAAATCACCTAATCTTTTTAGGTACTTTTCTATTGCTATGATAAAATAAACTTAGTGACCAAGACCACTAATGAGGAAAGGTCTGTGCTGGCTTACAGTTCTGTGGGAATGCAGCCCATTACAAATGAGATGGCATGGTAGCAAGAATATGAGGTAGGGGTATTACATTGTATGGCCAACCTAGAAGTAGAGAAAAAACAGGAAGTGAACAGAGTTATAAACACCTCAAAGGGGACATACTGCCTGTAGCCGGGCTCCAACTTTTAAAGGTTTTTACAACCTTCACAAACAGCACCACCCACTATGTACCAAGTGTTCCAACACATGTATCTGTGGAGGACATTTCACATCCAATTCCCAACAGAGCTAAAATGATTTATACAATCAGTAAAGTTGCATCAGGCATAGCATGGAACATGCACAGATCATTACAACCACCACCACCACCAACACCACCACCAACACCACCACCACGAACACCACCACCACCACCATCAGTAGAATATAATCTGTTGGTTATGAGAATCCCAGGCTATTGTGTTGAGGAGGATAGTAATTGCTGCCTGGAGAATTGAGAGAGTAGGTAAGGGAGGTCTGGATAAGTCATTTATTTACTTTGGGAGGAAATAGAAAGATAATTTTTATAATTCATCATAATGTATAGAAAGACAAAGAAAAATCCATATAATCAGTAAAGGCATATATTGGAATAGAACCCAGTGTTGACCAAACGAAGGTAGGAGTAAAATGTTAGCTCTTAAAACAGGTCTCCAGAGTGATTATCAAACATCTGGACATGCTGCTAAAGGTGCATGTTCCAGGAAATTGCCCTTTCATTATTTTTAATCATTCAAGCCTTTATATTTGACTTGAGTATTCATGGATATTTTCCTGTCAGTTGATCTGTGAGATGATTTCTTGGGCACAGTAATTTGTATTGTGATAAAGATTTTTTACATCATATATCAAAGATACTTAACTGGAATTTATGCAACATTAGAATATGTGCACCAGGAATGAATGATCCTTAAACATGGAACAAATATATCATACACACTTTCCAGCATTTTTATGGAAAAAGAGTCCATTGTTTGGTTTTACTGATTGTAAAAGAACCTTTGATGTTAATCAAAAGTAACTGATCATGAGAACATAGTATTAAAGTAGATACTTCAGAATTGCATCAACATGAAGCAACATATTTTGAGATAGGTAAGTTCTAATTATTTAGCATATAAATTATGGACTAAATTAGTACATTGTCCAAATTACAAACAATTTTAGAAATACCTTGTAAAATCTACCTTTGTAGATACCTTTTGATCTTCTCTTTTAGAAATATCTGCACAAAATTCTATGGTAGATTGAAAACAGATTAAGTCCCAAGTTATTTGATTATATATCTGGAGATAGATGGGGCTTTTCTTTTATTCAGATAATTGGAAAGACCATAAAATTTCAGGCAGAATGAATCAATTTCTGATCTGTTCTTGGAGAAGAGATTTTATTGTTCTCTATGGTTTCAGTTATCAGTGTTAGCTATAACAAGAGTTTTGCTTCTCAGTACTAAAAGTTTAAACTTTGGATACTCATATAAATATAACCTGATTTTTTAAAGATGCTAAGAAAATAAGAACAAGAAGAGATTGAAGTTTAATTTGTATGCTAAAAATAGTTTTATTTAAAACATACACATTAAATAATAAAATAACTGGTGTTTTATATACTTACATAACTATATAATTACCTACTCTATAAACATTTTTAATAAAAACTAAGTTGTGTTATTAGTGCTTTACCTTTGGCTAGAGCATGTCTCAGAAATCTTGAAAATAGGTGGACATGTCCAAATGAAGTATAATTTCCATAGGTACATAACCTCAGGCAATGAAAGTACAGATGGACTCATGGGTCATGAACCTGCATTACCAGTGCATTGTGCTGTTAATTAATTCATATGCTACCTTCTGGGCTTATACTTATTTGTATTAATGTATTAAACATGTATTGATTTACTTATTCATTCATTTGATACAATTTATTGCAATGGCAATAAAAGATGTCAACAGGATCTCTCTGCAACATTCTTGGATATATAATTTGGGTTTTATTATTATATCTTTTTATACTTTATACATATACTTCTTATGCTTTCTGATTGAAGTCAAAGTTTTGATTTCTATGCCATCAAGTGCTTACAGACAACAAGGGAAATGATATTCTGTGCCTGATACATCTAGAAAGCATCCAGGAAACTGTCATTAAAGATAATAAAATGCATTAGCTTTGATGCTACCAGATTATACTAATAGGAAGCCCCATTTTGGACATCTAACAAATTGTTCTTTGATTGTAGCCTGAAGGAACTACCTTTCTTGATTGTGTTTTTAATTGCCATTAATTACAATTCTGGGCACATATCAACTTATACAGCATCTACTGTAGTTCAGAATGAAAGTGAAGATTTCCAATTGAGGTGACCATAAACAAGCAAATGTTCTGTGTTACTCATC
This sequence comes from Rattus rattus, assembly GCF_011064425.1. Classification (NCBI taxonomy): domain Eukaryota; kingdom Metazoa; phylum Chordata; class Mammalia; order Rodentia; family Muridae; genus Rattus; species Rattus rattus. The sequence continues at coordinate 1,101,525 of NC_046165.1, read as the reverse complement.
AGACACATAAATGCAGAAGGATATAAATAGCATCTGGTCATTCTCTCTAGTCCTTCAATCATGCAACTATTCACATGTGCACACACTCAACAGTGGCACACATGTTTCTATTCTGTCAGCAGTTTGATTTTACTTTGGCCTGCTACATATGTGTTTTTCTCTAAGGGGGAAGGTTTAACAAATCTTCAGGTTGTTTTCTAAGACAGATAAGCGTTTCTTCCCTGGCAGCTCAAAAAAGGAAAACAAAACCTAAAATGAATTTAGTGTAAAACACTGACTTGGAAAACTTGGACCAAATAATCAATTTTGAATTAATAAATTGTGCCTAAACTGCGAAATAGGGAAGTCCTAAGATCTCTTTCCCTAGCAGTTGGGTTGGAGCAGTTAGATGTAAGGTCATATGACTTCAAAGAACTCCTCTGAGCATAAAATGGTTTGTATTTTTTGGAAGTGCATTGGAATTGTACTGTTCTTAAGAATTGTTGATCACGGGGTTGGGGATTTAGCTCAGTGGTAAGCGCTTGCTCCTTGGCGCAAGGCCCTGGGTTCGGTCCCCAGCTCTGAAAAAAAAAAAAAAAAAAAAAAAAAGAATTGTTGATCACATGTAGAGCACCCTTCTTTGGTATAAGGAAGATGATTTATACCTTGTTATCAGATTTATAGGCAAAGTATTATAAAACTAATGCATTAATCAAAGTTCAATCCTTAATGATTGTGGTAATAGCCATCTAAAAATCTATAGTTCCCACTCTCTAGAATTTGTAATATATTGGGTTATATTACAAGGAACAACTATGACTGTCAATCAAAAGGCTATACTGGATTACTAAAAGGGCCTGATATAATGACAAGAGTCTATGTGTGTGGAAAAGGAAAAACAGTGACTCATAGTGACAACACACATAGATCTTAACTTTATCTTCCTGACTCCCCATATGAAGAACTGTAGATTTGGAAGGACAAGAGGATAGCAAGGGCTTGCTGGCAGCTAGTCTAGTTTCGGATTCAATGAGAGACCCTGTCTAGAAGGAGAAAGATGAGCCATGATACAGAAGACACCAGGAAGCCTCTGACTTCTGCACATGCTGAGACGTTATGAAAACCTACTCATCCCACACTAAAATAAAATAAGTGCCCAGATTCACTGACCTCTTGATTTCCAGAGCAGATACAGGTTTTCCTAAGTCCTAATGTGACCTCAATTGAGACCAGTTTAAGCTTCTATTTTGGAGAATTAAAGATAGTATATTTGTATTGTTTTGTCACAAAAATTGCAGTAACTTGTGATAGTAACAGGAAACAAGTACAGTGACTTTTGGAACACATCTTTGGTATAATCATAAATACCAGAATATAAAAGGAATTTGTTTCTAATGAATTGTATATTTTGAAAATTTTCTTATATAAGAACAAAAAAGAACAGTGTTGAAAACATTAGTCCTTTTACTATTAATATCAAACATTCAAGAATACATATAGAGATTAGCTAGGGTATAAATTTCATCTTGATTTTCTCCTTGAATTATTTTAAAATAATGAAAACTAGTTTTTAAACACTACTTTATATCTTACATTTTCACTTACTGGATGTTGTAATATAATCATGATCCATTATTTTTAATGGTTTCATTTGAGGTATTTTGACCAAGCATAATATGCATTATTAGTCCATCATTTGATCTATTATTTTATATAAATTGCCCATGAACATAATTATAAGATCTCAGCATTGTGTGGGTTTTCTTGTCTCTGTAATTCTGTATTGCACACGGCTGAGCACATATCTTTCCATCATCTACAAGTTATGATTTGAATGTGCAATTTCCTCCATATGTTCCAGTGTTTGAACACCAGATTCAGGCTGGTGATGCTGGTTGATATAGAACTTGCTGGTGTGATGCATGGTGGGCAAAACTGGACTCTGAAGATAGTTTTAAGGATAAGAGCCCAAACACACTTGCATCACAACCACCTTTTCTGATCCAACAGTATGAGGGGAGCTTCCTCTGTATGCTTCAGCTACTAAGAAACTCTACCAAACTTTTCCCACTGTGATGGACTGAAACTATGGATCAAAATAACTCTGCCTTCCTATAATTTTCTACTATCGGGTATTTTGTTGCAATAGTGAGAAAAATACCATTAAATACCTGGGGATGTACCTAAAGTATAGAAGAGTGTCTTTCTCCATCTCAACTCTTACTGATATTTCAACAGAATAGTAAGCCAAACACCTGTCAATGTGGAACAGGTGATGTTCATCAGGCCTTTTTTGTCCCTGTTCTAGGTGGGGTCCATATATAGTTGTGAACATATTACATCCTGAGATAATGGGGGTGTTACTATCAAGACCGGGGCTGAATGTTTAACAGCTGAATGTTTACTTTTGTCCAGGCTGACCTTAGCAGAGACATCCTTCCATGCCATGACCATGTATAAGGGTGGAGATGTTTGTCAAATTATCAGCTGTCAACCTATTTTTCTGCCCAGAAATATTTAGCCTGGGTCTCCAGCATGTCTGTTTTGTTGGTTATATAGAATGCTACTTCTTATCTGAATCCCTTGCAGATATTCCACCAAGATGAAGCCATAAATCTGAGTCTTAGTTTCACAGTCCACAAAAGCTAAACTTTTAGTTTAAAAATGCGGAACTGGAGTACTCCGAATGACTTTTCTCTCATTTAAAAAGGGATAAGGAATCTGATCCAGCCAGGATCTTTGCTAAGCCTGAGGTGATCCTTGCATACTCATTGAAATGAGTTCCCACCTTTGAACATCTTTCTTCCACGTTTTAAAATGCTTTTGTCCATCTCTTCATAAGACCTTGGCTGCAAGAGGCTTCTAGACTTTGAGCACTGGAATAAAGATAATACAAAAAAGAAAGCTGCTTCAATTCTTTAAAACTCTCTGGACTTCTCTTGGGGAAAGGTGGATCTTTATCTTAGTCAAAGGGAATAAGTGTGTCAGCAACGACAAATTAAGGTTTGAGGGGATAATTGAAATAAGGAAGATGGAAAGTTAGGTAGCTTATCCCCAAATCCTGGATCAGACAAAAATAAGACAGCGGCAGCATAGACTTCAGTGTAGATGTGTGTGAGCCCTCAGGTCAAGCACTGAGATGATGCAGCAAATGATAGAACAAAGAGAAATGGAAAGGGGTGTTTCCATTGGTTGATAACTGTGGCATGTAAACAGACAGGCAAAGTTTATGTTTTCTGTTTCCCTGTGTTCCCTTCGTCTATGCAATCTCTAGGTGTTTAATCGTTCATTAAATCAGTCTTTTCTCACACATAAGAAGTTATATGAGCAAACGTTTTTTGTGCAATTTTTCTATTACACTGCAGATTTAATAAGTAATAGTAATTAATATTTAATGAGTACTTATTTGGTCCTAGGCACTGTACTAAGGGATTTTTTTAATACTTATCAAGCCTTATTTAATGCTCACCAATCTCATGAGAGTGGTATCATGAACATCTCTCAACAACTAATCTTGAAATTCGTCTGACTGTCTAAATGCAATCATTTATTTCTATTTTCATCAATACTAAGTTATTCATGAAAGTTAATCTTCACAGTCATAATGTAATAGCTCACTCTATAAAGTGCTTGCTAAGAAAATATAAGGAACTCAGCAGGATCCCTTATCCATTTAATAGACTGGCATGGGAGAGTAGGTCTGTAATCCCAGTGTTAAGGAGATAGCGAGATGAGGTTTCCTAGGGCTTGCTTGACAGCCCACCTAGTCAGTCAATAAGTTCCACATTCAGTTTGAGATCCTGTCTTAGACAAAAAGGAAAGGCATCGAGAAAGACATTGACCTCTGACCTACACACAAACATGTACACATATACAAAAAGAAATAAAACCTTCACATGAATGTATAATCACATTCATTTTCTTTGAAGCTGCTACTATATCTATGAACAAGTGCCTAATTTTTGAGCACACACATACTACTTTACCTTCATCACTTATGTTTGATCTTCTTAAGTTTCATCCAATGAGCAGTGATGTTTCTGTTTGTAATTTTAGAATTAAGGATGGAGGGAACACTTTTCTCAGAGTCAAGAGTTATAGCCATTCAACAACTGATCATGTGCATTGGTATATAAATTCTTTATTATTAGTAGTAATAGTATTACTATTATGGAAATTATAATTTAACTATAATATTTTTCCTTTCTTTACTTCCTACAAACCCTCTCATATGCCCTTCTTAGCTCTTCTACAAATTCATGGATGGCCTCTGTTTTCACTAACAACAATTATTAGCAATTATAGATATGTATAATAACATATACATATATGTACTGTTAAGTTTGTATAATTCTACTTGTATGTGTGTTTTTAGGGCTATTTGGCATTGGACAACAAATTGGTGTGCACTTTCCTTGAAAAGGTCAAATTTTATTGTACTAAAAGGTTCCATGCAAGATCAATCACTTTTAATTAAGAATCACTTGAAGGGAATCCAAGACCTGGTTCACAGCATGGGTTCTTCTAGATCTTTGAATGAAAAATACACTCTTGGGAGTTGTCCCATGAGTTAAGTTCTAGGTTCAGCAGCAGTAGTCTGTAAAGGAAAAATAAAATTGAATCTGAAATGAGGCCGAAGTGTATGTGTTTATGTGTGTGTTTTCTCTGAACTTGTGGGCTAATGCCAAAAGTAATGTGGGTGTTTCCATTATTTATACTACTTTATCGAATGACAATATACCATATTCACATTTTACAGACAATGCTTTCATTCATTAATAATCTTTAATTTTGTAAGTCACCAAGGTTTGCTATTATTCTCAATGTGAATGTTATTCTCCAATTAATTTTCCTGTGTTTAATTTTTTAATCAAAATAAATTACTGAAAAATCAGAAAAATACAAAAATGAAGATAATAATATAATCTATTATTAATTATTTTTACTTGATCCTATGACAAAGCAAGCCAATATTGGTATATAATCAGTTACTTATGAGACTATTTCAAGGGTTACTTCTTATATTTTTCTAGACTAATAATAATTTTAAATATAAAGTCTCTCATTTATCAAGTTTTTTTGAGACATGGTTCATAGCCTAGGCTAGCTTAAAACTCATTAAGTTGGGCCTCGTCTTGTCTCATCTTGAACTACTTACACCTACGCCTCCCCAACCAAAACACTGGGGTTATAAGCATATAGTCTATACACATGTATAGATTTTTTACAGGGAAATCATATAATATTTTATGTGCTCATTGTGTTGCTGATTTTATCTGAGGAATAATAAGGTCACCAAAAGATATCAGATACAGATGAAACTGACATCCACACACGAGGAATTAAAAAATGATGTGTGCTTTGGTCATTTATAATTAACACAAAAACGTTTTTTTTCCTTTGCTTATGTTATCATAACACTGTAGTGAATATGCAGATTGTAAATATTTTTGAATGAAATAAATTTCATTTGGAGGACATTCCCAAGTTTTCCATGTCTGTTTTAATCTTATTTTTAAATGTAAAAGATTTCCATATCTATCTAAAATCATAAATATGCTCTCCATTATATCTATTTATGGTAATGACTTTACAGGATAACTTGGAGCCTCCAAAGCATCCTAGAGGTGGCTTTATAGGTTGAGAACAAAATGGCCCTGTTACAACTTAACTCCCCAGGCCTCTGCTTCCTACAGGAAGATTTTACTTAAGCTTGTTTTAATTAACAACAATATGTGACTAATTTCATTTTGGAACAAGAGCTTTTGTTATTTTTTCCTAATTGTCCAGCTGTAGTAGCTTCCTTTAGTAAAAGCAGACACCATTATTTCCTGGATCACATCCCCTAGCTAACAATTCATCCCTAGTTGAACATTTATATTCTATGCTCCAGTAACTACAGTTCTATTTATTTCCCCCGACTCTGAGCCTTGAAATGTTCCCTTGAAAGGATTTTAAAAGCCCATAACTCTAATTGAAACAATCATCCATTGAAAGGACTAAGGATGGCTTCCACACAGATTTACCTGATGATCTTGCATTGACTATAAAAAGCAACATGAGGAAGAATAAGCAGAGTGTAAGAGGGAGTAGGTACACATCTGTGCTTTTCCTTTGCACAGCCCTCACTCACCACCCATAACTTACCATTTTATTTATGTGGAATTGCTGTTTTTACTCAGTTAACCAGTACAGCCTAGCATCAGAGACTTTCACTTTCCAGGTCTGGTGTCTGAAGCCAACTATTGTACTCCACAAATTCTCTTTAAAGGTATGTGTTCTGAAGGGAAGAGATCCTCCTTATCCGATGGCTTCAAGAGAACCGAGTGTCAGCTTAGATCAGAATAGGATGTTTTATCTGAATTTTGTAGGGTGGAAAAAGGCATTTTTTTTGCATCAATAGTGTGCTTATGCCAATCCTATCTGCCATGTTAAAGGAAGTTTTGCATGCATGGTATTCTAGAGAGAGAAGAAGCAGTTGACTGAAGAGATGATGTTTCTGAAACAAAGCACTGTCTGCCTAACAGGTTGCACTAGTAGATGAACACAGAGGGAAAGGCAGCATATTCATTTTTAAAGCAAGAAACCTCTTCTAGTGATGCCATGGTGGCCTGGAATTTTACCAAAGAAAGATTGTAGATTTAATAAGCATGTCTAATAGAGGAGCTTAAAATAACTGTTCTCAGTTAAACGCTAGCTAGCCAGTACCAAATGAGAGGATAGATTTGATATCAGAGTACAACATTCCCTCCTGTGGAAGTGAGTTACCTGAGCATGAATGATTCTATAACTTACTGTTTGTGAAAGCTCACTAGACTCTACACTATTCATACACAGGAAAGAAATAGCTAAGCTCTGTTGGACATTTGCCATGTGTTAGTCATGTTGTTCTAAGGATTTCACATAAAGTTTGCAACAATCTCAGAATGTTAAAAAATAAAAACTGAGGCCAGTACTATCATGTTTATTTGATTTTTTTCATATGACATATTTTGATGATGAGTACATCCAACTCCTCCCAGATCCTTCCCACTTTCCTATCCACTCAACTTCTTGCTCTCCTCTTAAAAATATCAAAGCAAAAAAAAAAAAAAGACAAAACATTATAAAACAAAACAAAATGTCTCCCCAAAAGAAACATGTATTTTTTGTTTGTTTGTTGGCCAACTACTCCCAGGAATGAGGCCTACCTTGAAGTGTGGTTAATGTACTTAGCAAGAGTCCATTAGAGAAAACTGATTTTCCCTTTGCAGAGAGTTTCTTGACTAGAAGGGATCCCCTGTATCCATGCACCTTCTCAGTACTGGGACTCAATGTGGCTTAAAACTGTGCAGGTCTTGTGCATGTTACTGAAGTCTCTGTGAGTTCATATGTGTATCAGCCCTGTATCTAAAAAACATTATTTCTTTTGATATCCACCATTCTAGATGCTATAACCATTCTGCCTCTTCTTCCGCATATCTCTCTGGACCTTGGGGTAAACAAATGTTTACTCAGGAAAAGTTAGAAATCTAGAATTTTGAGATTTCATAGGTAATAAACAGTGGGGCTTTGATTCAGTCATGCGAAACTTCAGTATCAATCCTGTTCATCATTGTCTCTTTGCTGTTTGATTTGTGGTCTTTGGGACAATGCTATTATTAAAAGAAAGATCTCTTTACACCCAATCCTAGACCTACTTACTCAGAATCTACAGTCTAGGGTTTGCCAGCATACAAGACTGACAGAAACGTACTTGGAGGGCTTATGGATAGTTGCAACTGAAGGTTGAGACTACTTTTGTCATGATGAGGAATGTAATGTTGTTCTTCTAATGGAAGATGGCTTCATGTCACTGTGAAACTCCACAAGAAAATAATGCTGATAAATTTTAAAGGATTATTTTGAGATACAAAGCATTTTAAAAAATCAAAATCATCTCCTCGAATACCACGTCCTGAAATCTTTTTGTTATTGACCACACTATTCATGTGCTGGCTATGGGAGACAACATTTATAGATCACTATGAAAATGTAATATTTAAGACTGATAAAGCCAAACTCCTAACTAGATTCAAATAAGTAATAATGTTTATAGGAAATTCAAATTTATAAAAGTTACACAAGTGATACACTTAATCTTCACAAGTTCTGAAATATCTTCTTAACAGGAAACAAAGTTATATTTGTGTGTTTGACAGTTTTACATCTAAAATGAAATTACTTTTTATTTGTTTGTTTGAATGTTTACATTAGTTTATCAGTAGAGACTGGGAGTGCGTTGAGGATGAGTTTCTGTCATCAGGTAGTGTTTCACTTCAGTATTTATAGCAAATCCTAGAAGATATATGACAGCAAAAACCAAATCCTGAAAATAGAACTAATTACTTTTATTATGCTTTGTATATTACTTTAGTTGTTAACTTTAATTATTTGCTTATAAATGGAAATGAAGTTGATACTGAAGGCTGAATAATGCCTGTCAACTTTAATAACAACACCTTTAAAAAATTAATCTGAACTGGAGGGTTTAGCCAAAAACCAACAGAGTTTGGGAAGAGGTAGAAATTTACTTAACTCTTCATCCCTGTGATAAAAGCTTGTGTTGCTTTTGATGAGAAAAAGGTTATTTTTCGCTCATTGTTATGGAATTCCATAATAAGTTGGATCCATTTTATTTAGAAATTGGAAGGGGAGCCAGGAGGCAACATCACAAGGATAATTCAGCAAAAGAAAGCTCACCTTTGGCATGAAAGTTGAAGAGAAAAACAACAGACAGGTTTCACAGCACAGCTTTCACAACCTTTTCGAAGGTGTATACCTGACATCCCATAGGCCTCACCTCCTGTTAGCACCACTTTGAGGACAAAGCCTTCTGCACATTGACTTCTAATACAGGCTCAGAATGCTGAAAGGACATTGGTGAGTTCAAAATTTACCTACTGAACGTAAGCCTCTCTCAAAATAAAACGAGCCTTGGGAAGTGTAGCTCTGTGATAGGAGATTCTCATTGCCATGAACAAAGAAGAAAAAATCCGAACTACAATAGATACCAGTTTATTTGTGGGTGATGGTTGTCTTGCCATGGCCTCTTCGTGAAGAGTCATGTTCTACACATACTCGAGTTCCCAACTTCAATCACTAGCTTTGCGAAACCAAAACAGGATCAAACAAAATCTCCCAATTAATTAAATGGACATATTCCAGGAAGCCTGGACATTTCCTCTATCTTCACTTCCTCACTCTTCTTAGGAAAATTATTTTTGGCGACACTGGCCCTGCAATGTCACAATCATTTTGAGCCTCCATACTTTGTAGACATATCTAAGTACAAAGTGAAAATCCAAGTGTACACTGTATTAATAAAGTTAATACTTTAATTCAGTCTATTTGGTGGATAATTTATACTGATGTTATTTTGAATATTTAGAGAATGGTAATTCTTTCTGCCTCTCTCTCTCTCTCTCTTTCTCTCTCTCTCTCTCTCTCTCTCTCTCTCTCTCTCTCGCTCGTGTGTGTGTGTGTGTGTGTGTGACCACAGTATATATATGTATAGAGGATCTCTACACAATTGGGATTGGGCTTATGTACATGCTCCCAGAAGTTACAGTGATTGTCACTCTGCCCTATTCATGTGGGTTCTGGGATCTGAACTCAGCTTCTCATGCTTATGTAGCTAACCATTGAACAATACATATTTCTAGTCTCATTATCTCTTCTTCTAAGAAAATATTTTAACATACACCCTAGTACAGAATACTGTAGAGGCAAACAATTGTTGTTAAGTGTTCTCCAAGTATCACATGAATTTATTGTATAGGAAAAGTCTGCCTTGACCACCTGTGGAAGACCACATGTCTTGGTTCTGCAGATTATGAGCTATGTGACGCCATAGGTTATTCAACCTTTCAGAATCTTCCCATATTATCTTCAGAGGAGGGAAAAGCTTTAGGATCAGCAGAAGATTAAATACTGAAATTTTCTGCTTCTCTAATCCCCATGAAAAGTGTCATGGTTTGTTTTCCTTTCCACTGCTTCTTACAGTGAAGCTTGAGTTTCCAGGCTTCATTTGAATGTACACTTTTGACATTTCTTTCTAGTTGTATAGCTTGTAGAAGTTGTACAGTGAGCGACAATGAGTGTAAAGTAGAGGGAGTCTGCATGTTTACTTTAGAGCTTACTCTTGGTGTACATTCTGTGCCTTTGGATATAGATGTGCTAGTGTCATACAGAATACTTGCACTGACCAAGTCCAATGTCCTCCCTGCTCATTTGTCCCTCCCCTAACAACTGTCTGATCATAGTTTTGTATTTCATTCTGGCATATAGATGGAATCATAGAATTGGAAGCTTTTCAGATCAGCTTTTTTTCTTTGCAATATGCACTTGAGTGCATCTGATGTATGTTCATGGTGTGATAGCTCATTTGTCTCTGGCATTCTATACAGTTGCATTGCCTGGATGTAACTGTTAATTTTTCCATTTTCTGAAGGAAAAAGTAGTTGTTTGCTTCTATCTTATAACAACTATGAATAAACACCTCTGTGAGAGTGTTTTGTAGGGTCACAATGTCAACTCCTTTGGGTCAGCATGTGGTTGGTTGATAATATAGTGTGCACAGTTACATAGCCAGCAGCAACAAACTGTCTTCCAGAATTGCTGTGTTTGTTTCCATTCATATGCACAGTAGTCATCTACGCCAGCATGCCTTCCATTAGGTATTTTGCCATATGTATATCTTCTTTAGTATAAAGTTTGTACATCATCTTTGTTTAAATTTAGGTTTAAGTGTGCTTGAGTGATTGGTCTTCTCAGATACGTATTTTAAATGTATATACTATCAATTCCTGCTTTCTCTTTTTATTTTCTTGCAGTATCAATATATATTGTAATATACACAAATGACACATGATTAATTTTGGTAAATGTTCTATGGATGCTCTAAAGAAGACTAATTACAGCAGAAGACAACATGCTTATTATCCCTATGAATTATCTTGTTGAAATCCTGTATCCAACCTGGATCTTATCTATCCAAGAGAGAAGTAGAATGCTGAACATTCTTATGAGCATAATGAATTTCTTATTTGGTTTCTAATAGGTTTTCTGGAATTGATTATGCCTAAGGCTGAACAAAAATTTACTATTTCAAATATTTGTTAATATTCAAATTATAGCAGACCAAAACCTAAGATTTTCTTATTTAATTAGGTTTTGTGTTAAGTTCTATGGGGCCTGGAATTTATGTGTTAAATGTCTTCTTTATGCTTGATAGTACTTTGCCATACCTTTCACTTTATTATTTTTTTCTCTATCATCTTCATTATTCTCCAGAATTCTGGTGAAAATTATTTCTTGAATATCACAGTTCGATATTTGGTTTCGTTTCTTACCCTAATATGATTTTTACAGTGAGGTAATGAGATTGATCTATTTGTGTTTACAATAATTGACAACACTGATTTAATTTCTTCCAACTTCTTTTATCCTTTCTTCATCCCAGTTTTTCTGCACTCTTTCATATTTCTGCTTAAAAATTTTTGTGTAAAATTTTTCTCAAGTACTTTAAAAATAAACATGTCCTTTTTCTTACTCCTAAGTTTTATCTTAAAGTGTTTTATTTAATTTTGAAACAGGATCTCACTATATAGTTCTGATTGGCATGGAACTTGAAGAGACCCACCTGTCTCTGCTTCCAGAATACAAGTATTTGAATTAGAAGGATATTATATTATATCTGGTCTACCTTGTGATATTTTAAAAACATTGTTAATATTTTTCAATTATAAAAATCTCAAATCAAATTAAATGTAATTTAGCCTTCATCTACTTAAAATGAAATAGCATCCTTTCTCTCATTTTACTTAATTATAATTAATGCAATTGTTTCTAAAGATGACTTGGTTTAAATCAAACATAAACACTCTCTAGTTTCCATTTCTCTTTATACTCATTCTTGAAATATTTACTTCAAAATAGATAACATAAAGTGTCAATGAGAGGAGTATAAATGCTGGAACCATTACCCAGAATTCATTTGATAGATACTATAAATACAGTTCCACAACTCAGTGAAAATGTTAAAAATCATGTTTGAGGTAGCATTATAAGGTGACCATAATTTAATTTTATTTATCTAATACTGCACATCAAAAATTCTGTTAGATTGCTCATGTGCATTTGGTATGGTGTAACCAATCCAACTGATCCTTCCATTGAGCATAGTAAGTTGTTTTTACATTGTCAGGTTGACATTGACATCAGTAGATGTAGAGCATAATTAGTCCAGAATTACTTGTGGTACTGGTGAGCTCAGCCCTTCCTGAGGAATGCCCATGACTCAGGATGAGTGTTTCCCTATCCATCATTATCTTCTGTGGGTTTTTCTCTACCAAATTGCTGCTCCATGTAAATGTTGCATTGCCATCTGTAAGCGCTGATTACAGGTTTCAGTACAAATTTTACTTTAGAATACTCACTTGGTTTGCTCTCTCTTTGTCACTTCTTGTCTTCAAATAGTTCTAGCTCTCTCCCTCCCTCCCTAACCCTCCCTCCTCTGGATGATATATTTTTGTTACATAATTGAAGCAATATCTCTTCTATAATCAATAAGAAAAAGTAATTTATAGTGTTTCTGAGTTATATAATTTCTCAAACTAGATTTCTCAAGTTGCCAGTTCTATAATTGCTCTAAATTTCTGAATAATTCACCTGGAGTTAGCATTTGCTTAAACATATGCAGTACTACTATCTGGTGACTCTAATATAAACATACCGAAAATTCTGTGGCCATGTCCAGAACAGTATTTTCTAAAATTAAGTAAGATTAGAACACCTCTCCCCACAAATATCTCAGAGAATTACTGTTATAAAATAATATTTGACCACATGTTGTCTTATAATTGATAAGTAACAACAGGAAGTCTTTGCTATAATAATAATCAAATGCTCATTTAAATTAGGAAGCCAGATTACTTTTTCATTTTTTTTTTTTTTTTGGAGCTGGGACCCGAACCCAGGGCCTTGTGCTTGCTAGGCAAGCGCTCTACCACTGAGCTAAATCCCCAACCCCTACTTTTTCATTTTTAATTATACATCAAAATTATGAAAACAAAGTATGATTTACAGTTCCAGAATTGTTGCTGTAATACAGAAATAACATGAAATATTTAGCATATGTTACAGTTCTTTAAATATATAATAAATTAGTTAATTAGCTTTTAGATGATATATTCTAATATCCAGATTCTACAAAGATTTTGAAGAAGAAAAGTGCAAATAATATCTATGCTACTTCCACTATTACAAATTCTGACATAATATCACAAGAATATGTTAAAGTAACATTGCAAGATGTGAAATCACATTTTTGCTTAAAATCCAGTTTTAAAAACTTCACAAGGCTTATTGCAGTGTCAATGAATAATTTGTGTGTATTGTAAAACCTATCTCTGTTTTTAAAACCATATGGAATGTAAGAAGATGTTTACACCAAGCATGCAAGAGAATGATGATGGTCTCAACAGCTGCTGCTGGTCCCTAGGGCACACGAAACAGGAAAGGAAACCTTTAAACAAATGATGCTGGGATAAGTAATAAGCGTTTGAAGAAAAAGATGGTCCCTTCACACCCAATATACACAGCTAAATGTAGTGGATAAACCTAAAAATAATGTGGAGGAAAATGGGACACAGTACTCTTTTGCTCTTGAGTTAAGCTGAGATTTATATAGGGCAAACAAAAGATACAACTCATAAGATAAACTGGACTTCTTTGAGAGGATGATATACTTCTGTCTCTCAAAGAACCCTACTAAAAAAAATGAACCTGCCATATATTAAGACAGAATATTCTCAGTACATATTTCAGTTTGCACCTTACATCATAGACAACCTTTTCTCTTCAATCATAATATAAATATCTCAATTTCATGAGAAAAGGACAGATATCACAAAAGAACTGGTTGGTCAGTAACCACATGGAACTGCTTGATACCATGATCAAGAAAGTAGAAATTTAAAGCTCAGTAAGTTATCTTTGAAAAGTCATTAGAATGAAGAAAATTCATGAGAATAAAACCACTGTATGCTGCTGAAGTTTTTTGTTTTTTTTTTTTTTTTTTTCTTTCTTTTTTTCGGAGCTGGGGACCGAACCTAGGACCTTGCGCTTGCTAGGCAAGCGCTCTACCACTGAGCTAAATTCCCAACCCCGCTGCTGAAGTTTTAAAGCCTGGAACTCTTGTACATTTCTACTGGAAGTTAAAAGGTAGAAAAAGGATTCACCTAGTCCATGACCAGCAGCGCCATTTAGAGATGAACCCAAGAACCAAGTTTGCAAATACATACACACTGGTCTCTGGGGGCTATCTCTCAATCACTTTTTAAAAATTGGACTGTTTAATTTACATTTCAAATGTTATCCCATATCCCTGTTTCCTGTCCATAAACCCCCTTTCCCATCTCAAACCCCTGCTTTTTATAAGGCTGTTCTCCTACCCATCCACCCCTTCCTTCCCACACTGACATTCCCCTACACTGGGTCATCCAGCCTTGGCAAGACCAAGGGCTTCTCCTCCCATTAATATCCATCAAGGCTACATATGCAACTGGAGCCATGGGATCTGTCCATGTGTACTCTTTGGATGGTGGTTTTAGTCCCTGGGAGCTCTGGTTGGTTAGTATTGTTGTTCTTATGGGGTTGTAAACCGCTTCAACTCCTTCAATCCTTTCTCTAACGCCTCCATTAGGAGGAGTTCTCAGTTCAATGGTTGGCTGTGAGCATCCACCTCTGTATTTGTCGTGCTCTGGCAGAGACTCTCAGGAAACAGCTATATCAGGCTCCTGTCATCATGCACTTCTTAGCATCAGCAATATTGCCTGGATCCCCATGTGGTGCAGTCTCTGGATGGCCTTTCTTTCAGTCTCTGTTTCAAAATTTGTCTCTGCATTTCCTCCTATGAATATTTTTGTTCCCTCTTCTAAGAAGAACCAAAGCATCCACACTTTGGTCCTCCTTCCAGAGCTTCATGTGGTCTTTGGATTGTTTCTTGGGTAATTCGAGTTTTGGGGCTAATATCCACCTCTCAGTGAGTGCACACCATGTATGGTTTTTGGTGATTGGGTTACCTCACTATACTGGCTAGTTTTGTATGTCAACTTGACACAAGCTGGAGTTGTCACAGAAAAAGGGGCCTCAGTTGTGGAAATGCCTTCATGAGACCCAGCTATAAGGCATTTTCTCAATTAGTGATCAAGTGGAGAGGACCCCGCCCATTGTGGGTGGTGCAGTCCCTGGGCTGGTGGTCTTGGGTTCTATAAGAAAGCAAGCTGAGCAAGCCAGGGGAAGCAAGCCAGTAAGAAACGTCTCTCCATGGCCTCTGCATCAGCTGACTTCCTTTGCTGATGAACAGCATGGAAGTAAGCTGAATAAACCCTTTCCTCCCCACTTGCTTCTTGGTCATGGTGTTTGTGCAGGAATAGAAGCCCTGACTAAGACACTCAGGATGATCTTTTCTAGATCTATCCATTTGCCTATGAATTTCATGAAATCATTGGTTTTAATAGATGAATAGTACTCCATTGTGTAAATGTACCACATTTTCTGTATCCATTCCTCTGTTGAAGGACATCTTGGTTCTTTCCAGCTTCTGGCTATTGTAAATAAGGCTGCTGTGAACATAGTGGAGCATGTGTCCTTGGTATATGTTGGAGCATCTTTTGGACTATGGTTAAGCACTTTTATGCTTTGCATAAGACCCTAGGTTCAGTTTCTGTTATTACTAAAAGACTTTAAAAATTTTAAATTATTCATGTGCAAGTACATAATGGAATTCCATAGAGTATAATGTCACTCAATATTAAACACAAATAAGTGACATGTCCAACACTGTGGATTTACAAGCATTATATTAAATTCATTTGTCCATATGTACCAAAGTTTGTGTGGAGATGACTACATTCCTTTTTTCCCTTAGTATTTCTTCAACAAGATGGTCAGGTTTCTAGGTTTGGAAACAGGAATGCTATTCTTCTGAAGTGGTGTTTCACAAAAAATAAAAAATTCCTGAATCAAAGCTAAATTCAATCTTAAGCTTCATCTGGTAGCATTGTTTCATCTGAGAATTGCCATTAATGCTGAGCCTCTGTGTTCAACAGGGTCTCTGAGTTTTGACATGGGAGGACAGGACTGGAGCCTGTGAGTGTTCTTTCCTTTCAATCTTCCTGGTTAATGTTAATGGTGACTGCTGATGACAATACTATATGATGGCCTTTGTGGGTAGCAGCTGATAGACTAAGAATGGTAGTTGATTCCATGTTCTGTGTTTTAAAGAATAATATAAGAATACCAGACTAAGATGCAATTTCTTGTTCAGTACTCTCCTTGATGGTGTATCACAGATCTGACTACTGCTTGAGTTTTTTTCTTACTCTACTACTGACCCCATGCACACTTTGTTCCTATAGCAACTTGTATATTTATTTGGACTAAGGATATAATCATGGAATAATTAAGTAGAACAAAGACAGTTCCTATATTATGCAGAAATTATTTGACATTCAGCTTTCCTAAAGTATGTTATTTAACCCTGAATCTAATTTCTTGATACAGCTAGGATAGTATATATCTTATTACTGTGCCCAATTCGTCTACCTTATGTCTTATTATGGGATTGATAAAACAATATGAGCTGGAAGGAGGTAAATGAGGATATTTTCCCACCTGAAAACAAGCTTAGCCTTGGGAGTGTTTTTGGACAAGGAAACATAAGTAAAATGAGAGTGAGACTTCTAAGAAACTGTGGGAGTCTCCTGCATTCCCCCAAACTGCTTTGTCTTAATTTCTTCATAAGAAAATATGTCACAGAAAGCAACTATTCTTCAGCTCAAAAACTGAAGCACTGGAGAACAGTGGTAACCAATGTGTTGCCTGAGCAGGAAACAAATGCTATTGCACTGTTGAAAGAGCATTGCAACAAGACATTCCCTGTACATGATGCAGGCCTTGGGCTACATTGTGTATACTGTTTGTGTTACTCATCAAGGTAATTCTACTTGCCAGATACTATTTTTCTCACAATATATGGAAGAAAATACATTTTACAACAAACTGTTTGCTAATTCTGAAAGAGATTTCTTTCTATTATATCATGGACTGACAACTTATTAAATAGTGAATGAAAGAAAACAGATTTTGTTAAAAGGAAAGCAGAAAAAATCTATTAAAATATTGTTAGTTTATTTTTCTCAAAAGCAGCCATTTTGTTCACAGAGACTACTTCTTACCATAATTTTTTCCCACAAAGTTGATTTAATATATCTTTATATTGAGCAAAATCTACCTAAAAATTCTTCTTATACAGAACTCTGGGTATAGTTTAACTAGGGTTGTTAAAGTAGATAGGATCCATTTTTGATGTTTGAAATTTGAAAATGATATACTTCAGAGGGGAGATGAGGATGATGGTTAAATTTATACCTATTAAGGAAATGTTTGTTGTTCATCTCCCCCCTCCCCTGCTTCTATAAGGGTGTTCCTTCACCACCCACCACTCCCTACCACCTCCCTGCCTTGACATTTCCCTACATTGGGGCATCCAGACTTGACAGCACCAAGGGGCTCCCTGCTACATATGTGGATGGAGCCGTAGATCCATCCCAGTGTTCTCTTAGGATGGTGGTTTAGCCCCTGGGAGTTCTGGGGTGTCTGCTTAGTTGATATTTTTGTTCTTCTTATGGGGTTGCAAACCCCTTCAGTTTTGTCCCTTCTCTAACTCCTCCATTGGAAACCCTGTTTTCAGTTCAATGGCTGGCTGCTA
This sequence comes from Rattus rattus, assembly GCF_011064425.1. NCBI lineage: Eukaryota > Metazoa > Chordata > Mammalia > Rodentia > Muridae > Rattus > Rattus rattus. The sequence continues at coordinate 1,083,752 of NC_046165.1, read as the reverse complement.
GCATCCACCTCTGTATTTCTAAGGCTCTGGAAGAACCTCTCAGCAGACAGCTGTATCAGGTCAGCATGCACTTCTTGGCAGTTGCAATACTGCCTGGCTTGGTGGTTGTGTATGGGATGCATCCCTATGTGGGGCAGGCTCTGGATGGTCTTGCAGTCTCTCCTCCACACTTTACCCTTCTGTGAGTATGTTTGTCCCCCCTAATAAGAAGGTATGAGCATCCACACTCTGGTGTTCCTTCTTTTTGAGGTTCATGTGGCTTGTGAAATGTATCTTGAGAAATCCGAGCTTTTAGGCTAATATCCACTTATCAGTGAGTACATACCATGTGTGTTCTTTTGTGATTGGATTACCTCACTCAAGATGATATTTTCAAGTTCCTTCCAGTTGCCTATGAATTTCATGAAGTCGTTGTTTTTAATAGATTAGTAGTATTCCACTGCATAAATGTACCACATATTTGGTATTCATTCCTCTGTTGAAGGACATCTGGGTTCTTTCCAGCTTCTGGCTTTTGTAAATAAGGCTGCTATGAACATAGTGGAGCATGTGTCTTTGTTATATGTTGGAGCATCTTTGGGGTATATACCCAGGAGTGGAATAGCTGTGTCCTCAGGTAGTAATATGTCCAATTTTCTGAGAAACTGCCAGACTGATTTTCAGAGTGGTTGTACCAGCTTGCAATCCCACCAACAACGGCAGAGTGTTCCTCTTTCCACATCCTCACCAGCATCTGCTATCACCTGAGTTTTTTATCTTAGCCATTCTGACTGGTGTGAGGTGGAATATCAGAGTTGTTCTGATTTCCATTTCCCTGATGACTAAGGATGTTGAACATTTCTTTGGGTATTTCTCAGTCATTCAATATTCCTCAGTTGAGAATTCATTGTTCAGCTCTGTACCCTATTTTTAAAAAGGGTTATTTGATTCTCTGGAGTCTAACTTTTTGAGTTCTTTATATATTTTAGATATTAGCCCTCTATAGGATGTTGGATTGGTAAAGATTTTTTCCTATTGGCAGTGTCTTCTACCTTACAGAAGCCTTGCAATTTTTTGAGGCTCTATTTGTCGATTCTTGATCTCAGAGTATGAGCCATTGGTGTTCTGTTCAGGAAATTTTCCCCTGTGTTTGAGACTCTTATCCACTTTCTCTTCTATTAGTTTCAGTGTATCTAGTTTTATGTGGATGTCCAAGATCCACTTGGACTTGATCTTTGTACAAGTCTATAAGAATGAATCAATTTGCATTCTTCTACATGCTGCTCTCCAGTTGAACTAGCACTATTTGTTGAAAATACTTTCCTTTTTCATTGAATGGGTTTAGCTCCTTTGTCAAAGATCAAATGACCTTAAATGTGTTAGTTCATTTCTGAGTCTGTAAGAATACCATACAGTTTTTATCACTATTGCTCTGTAATACAGCTGGAGGTTAGGGATGGTGATTCCCCTAGAAGTTCTTTTATTGTTGAGGATTGCTTGGTTATTCTGGGTTTTTTGTTGTTGTTGTTGTTGTTGTTGTTGTTTTGGTTTTTTGTTATTCTAAATAAATTTGCAAATTTCTCTTTCTAACTCTGTGAAGAATTGATTTGGGATTTTGATGGGGATTGTATTGAATCTGTATTGAATCCTCCTGGTTTTGGTGTTTTACATCTATTATCCTTTGTAGGCCTGGATTTGTGGAAATATATTGTGTAAATTTGGTGTTGTCCTGGAATATCTTGGTTTTTTGCTGAATATAGTAGCCTTGGCTGACATTTGTGTTATCTTGGGGTTTGTATGACATCTGCTCAAGATCTAGCTTTCATAGTCTCTGTTGATTAGTCTGATGTAATTCTGATAGTTTTGTCCTTATATGTTACTTGAACTTTATCTCTTACTGCTTTTAATATTCTTTCTTTGTATAGTGCATTTTGTGTTTTGACTATTATGTAATGGGAGGAATTTCTTTTCTGGTCCAATCTATTTGGAGTTCAGTGGGCTTCTTGTATATTTTTGGGCATCTCTTTTTTATAGAAGTTTTCTTCTATGATTTTTTGAAAATATTTACTGGCCCTTTAAGTTGAAAAATCTTCTTTCTCTTCTATACCTATTATTCTTAGGTTTGATCTTCTCATTGTGTTCTGGATTTCCTGGATGTTTTTGGTTAGGCTTTTTTCTTTTTTTTTTTTGCGTTTTGCATTTTTTTTTGACTGCTGTGTCAATGTTTTCTATGGTATCTTCTGCCCCTGAGATTCTCTCTTCAATGTTTTGTATTCTGTTGGTGATGATTGCATCTATGACTTTTGATCTCTTTACTAGGCTTTCTATCCCAAGGTTGTCTCCCTTTGTGATTTATTTATTGTTTCTATTTCCATCTTTAGATCCTGGACACTTTGTTCAATTTCTTCACCTGTTTGGTTTTGTTTTCCTGTAACTCTTTAAGGGAATTTTGTGTTTCCTCTTTAAGGGCTTCTACCTGTTTTCCTATGTTCACCTCTCACCATCTGGTTTTCTCTGGTATTAGTTGATCTTTCTCTCTTTGATAGTGGCTTGACTCTTCTTAAAGTCAACTAATAGCCTCATAAGATGTGATTTTAAATCATAATCTTGCTTTTCTGGTGTGTTGGGTGTATTCTGGACTTGTTGTGGTGAGCGAACTGGATTCTTTAAGATGCTAAGTGTCCTTGGCTTCTGTTGCTCATGTTCTTGCACTTTCTTCTCACCATCTGGCTTTTTCTTTGATAGTGGCTCGACCCTCCTGTATGCCTGTGTTTCAGCACTCCTAGGAGACTAGCTCTCCTGGTGGGCTTTGGGTACTAAGAACTATGGCATAGGCTCAGCTCTGGGCACAGACAGAAACTGGAAGCTATTCCTTTCTTCCTTAACAAGTTATTTTTTTATCAACACTTGATCTGTATCAAGTCTCAGATGAGGGTGTAGGCAAGAAACAGGAAATGAGGATCTTCTCAAAAATTGCTTATGTTTCAGTGGAAAACAAACAATAATCATCTTCTTTTGGAAATCATAGTGCAGGGAGGAAGTGTTAATCCCAGTGATTTGAGGAGAAAGAACACTGCCACCAAACGATCACAGCAAAATTAGTTAAAGTCAGCAATGAATTAATGAAAGACTTTTAAGTTTATGTACACAGGTTGCCTCCCACTAAGACTGGGCTTGAGAAGTCAGCATTGGACATGAAGTAAACAAGGTTTTTATAGTTCAGGGGTAGAGGTTTATCAATGGAGGATTTGATGGGAAAAATAGGCATGGTTACAGAAACATAGCATACAAGGTAATTTTAACAAGGTAGTCATAACAAACTTTTGAAACAAAAGTAGAGTTGCAAGATGGTCATTACAACATTTTGAAACAAACTCATAATTGCAAGGTGGTTGTTAGGCAATCATAACTACACATGGTCATAACAACAGCTGGCCATAATAACCTTTTGAAAAAGGTATGGCTGCTGTTCTGCTGTTTCCTGAAACAGTCAGAACAGAGTCATTTATAGTTAAGGCTATGGATGGACATGGCTAAATCTTGGAGAAACAGAGGTTTAATGATAAACAAGAATAAACTACCTAGTCTTTACTTTAAGATGATTTTTAAGGCTAAGATGGAGGTAGGCCAAGTCATCAGAAGATGCATGGGAAAAAGAGTTTGAGTGTTGATTTGAAGCAGGGAGAGGTGGCGATTGATATGAGAAGGGCAGATGAGATGATCAGAAAATAGAGCTGGTGAGTATCTGATGTTTGATAGTGAACTATAGCATAAAATAAAAATACACAAATATTCTTTGTAATATAGGAAAAGTATGTGTGTGTTTCTGGTATTGTGCTTTTTTTAATTTAACTTGACAGGCAGGTATACTCCATTTCAATTTTAAATTTTCAATTTAATAAATAAGTTTCTCATTTTAATTCATTATTTTAGTTTAATTTAATCAGATATTTAAATATTATTGATCCAGAAGAAAATGGAAATGTACAATGACCTGCAGTATTTCATATTAATTTTGTGGAATTTTTTTGGAAAAAAGCACCAATGACATTTTAGAATTTCTTAATCATGTGAGACATAGAATATTTTATGGAGAAAAATATTAGTTAATAGCTTATTACCACCTTTGTTTCTCCTATCATGTTTTCTATCTGGATACATTAAATAACCAAATAGAACAACCATTTCAAGAGAATAAATAAACATATGGTCTCTTCAAACTCCAAATCACTCATAATCAAATTGTTTATATGAGCCCAAACAATAGTCCATACTGTGGCCTAATGGAATGAAAAGTATCCCTCTCAAAGATCATTAAAAGGGATACATTAGTTGTTTGTTCAAAGGATTAGACATATGTAAAATATGGCCCTGTTTCAACAGAGATTTGTAGTAGTTTTGGTGGAGAAAATATGAATGTGCTCAGAGAAGAATAAGCACTCGGTTCTGGTAATGAGATTGTTAACCAAGTGTATATCTGTCATTGTGCACAGACTAAGTTGTTCAAAACACTCTTCTTCCTAGAGGTAATTTTCCTCTTTTGTGAGAAACTAAAAAAGACTATAAGTTATTTCACCATTTATATCCATCATAGCTCAATTTTTGTATAACTCAACAAATATCTAAAGAAAACAGAGAGGAATAAAAAGTATTTGCCTGACTAGATCTACAAAATTAACTTATCTATGATTGTAAATGACTTATTTTCCAATGTTCTGAAAACACAACTCAGGAAGAATTCTAAGAATTAAAATTTCCCCAAACAAAACAAAACACCTTCCGTGTTCAAAAGACCATCTTTGATGGTTTTCTTCCAATTTTCTCTTGCTCACAATACCTTCTGAAAAGGTCAGAGTGTGTTCTGCTTTTTCAGTTTGTCTTAAATGTCAACCACAAAATTGACAATGGCTACTCAGAATAGAATAATATCAGGATTCAGAAATATGATTGAGCAATCTTGTACAAATAGTTTTCAGAGTAAGGCTTCTTTCTAATTAGACAGTGACAAGAGTCCAGGAGAATCATCAGACATAGCAAAGAGTGGGAATGTATTACCATTTAATATTATGATTCACGTCAAGCAGACTGCATTAGAAAATTACATGACATAATTTTCAGGACTAATGAAATTACTAAGAATACAATCTTTATATTTGTTAAAAATACTTTCATATATCTACAGTTTACTTTGTTTAAAAGTGCTGAGTTCTAGTCCTAGATGATGGTTTTAAGGGTCTTGCTTTATTTGAAAATAGCCTCAGTTCATCCCTCAGAGAAAAGAAAAAGGAATGCTAGGGAATATGATTGTCTCTTACTCTCAGCTTGTTATTAAGTATTGACCATGCTTCCCATCCATTCAATGTCTTGGTACCTCTGAATTTTCCCAAGTTGAGTTAATGTATCTTATGTTAAAAGTATCCCATGTGCTTAGATTCCAAAGACTTTCTACTGCTTTGATTTTGTTCTAGATTATTATATTAAAATTTTTTGAGAGAATTTAATTAAATTTTATATTGGTATAATCAGGTAATTGTATCCACTTTATTATGAGATTAGCTTTTTACTGGTTTAACTCTACTAATCTAGAGAATCTATGGTAGCATCTATCTAACCCTGTTCATATCATATTTATGTAGTTTGACCCCAAACAACAAAATATAAGTTCCATGGAGCAAACTTTATTAACTCTAAATTTTTAATATGTGTACATTTTCAATAATTTAAATGATACAAAATCACCTCAACCCAATGATCGTTGAATATATACTCATGAGCATATTTACTTATAAACACAGGTTCACTTGGCAAAGCATGCATTTGCTTTGGAATCAAATCAATTATGAGTCAGTAAAACCAAAAGTACTGTAATTGTGTGTGTGTGTGTGTGTGTGTGTGTGTGTGTGTGTGTGTGTTTACTATTCTTTCATACAGTACATCCCAACTGCATCTTCTTTTCCTACTATGCTTTCAGTACCCCCATTTCCAAGACCTACTCTTTTTCTTCTGTTCAGAAAAGCGCTATGCTCCCCTCCAAGGATATCAAACCAAACAAGTAATGAGATGACTAGGCACAAACCCTCATATCAAGACTGGACAAGGCAATGCAGCAGGAGGTAAAGGGTCCTAAGAACAGGCAAAAAGTCAGAGACAGCCCCACTTCCACATTAGGAATCCCCCAAGACACCAAGCAACACAACTGCAAAATATATGCAGAGGTTCTAGCATAGACAGAGTTTGGCCTGCTATTGTCACTTCAGGTTCTGTGAGCACCTATGAGCCCTGCTTAGTTGATTCTGTAGACCATGTTTCCCTGGTATCCTCAATTTTTTTCATCTACTACAATCTTTCCTTAGCTTCTTCAGTGGAATTCCTTCAGCTTTGCCTAATGTTTACATGTCTGTGCATCTGCTCCTCAATTGTTGGATGAAGTCTCTCTGATGACTATTGGCTAGACACCAATCTATGAGTGCAGCAGAATATTATTAGAAATCATTTCATTGACTCTTTTCATTTACTTACTTACTTAACTTACTTACTTACTCACTCACTCACTTACTTTCATTACTTACTTACTTATTCATCTACCAGTCATGCTTCATTCTGCCTTAGGTCTGTGGGCCATCTGACTTCTACTTCCTGATTAACAAGGCATGGGCTTCCTCTTGTGGCATGGGCCTCATGCAATCATTGGTCGGCCACTCCCACAAGTTCTTTATTACCATTACCCTAGCCCATCTTTCAGACAGGACAAGATGTAGGTGGAAGTTTTGTACCTGAGTTTGGTATCTCAGTACCGTCTTTGGGAGAAAGCCTTGCCTAGTTATGGAAGATGACTTGTTCGGTTTCTGTATCCCCGATTACTAAGAAACCTCAATTCCAGGGGAATTTCAATGTACTAGGTTTCCACATCACCACCCAAATGCCACCCCCATTCAATTCATCTTTTTCTGTAGTCTCCCTCTGACCCAACACCTGATCTTTCTTGACTGTTCTCATTCCTTTAACATGGTCCCACGCCACGCTAGCCCCAAGCATTCTATAGCCTAGCATGGCATCCATGCACAGACTCTTTTCACACTCCCAACAATCCAGTAAAGACATAAATCAACAAATTGGAACCCAGCAACCAGATTTATATGTTAAAAACTCAATGTAAAATACATTTACACAATTAACTTACATCCAATTGATAAGGATATAAATCACCCACCTAGATAAGAGAGTTTGTTCATCTAGACATACAAAATCCTGTCCACATCTATCCCTTAAGAATAATCATAACAACATGTAAATGTGTAGAGAGAAATCTTAACTTCTGCCTCCATGTTCTCTTGGCTGCCCTCTCCTCTTGCTCTTGTCTCCTCCTCTCTAAAACTTTTTTCCCATCCATCCTTCCTTCTTGTCCAATGACAGGCCTTGTTCTATCCTGTACCTGCCTTCACTTGTATAATGACATCAACCTACATCCACTTACAAGTAAGTACATATCATATTGTCTTCTGGGATCTGAATTGCATCACTCAGAATGATTTTTTCTATGTCTGTCCATTTACTTGCAAATGTTATAATGTCATTGTTTTTATCAGCTTAGTAATACTCCTTGTATTACTCCATTTTTAATCCATTTTTGGTTGAAGAACATTAGGTAGTTTTCGGTTTCTGATTATTATACATAAAGTTACTATGCACATAGTTGTTCAAGAGTTCTTTTAGTAGGATGAGGCATCCATTATGTATATGTCTAAAGGTGGTATAGCTGGATCTTGAGGTAGATTGATTTTCATTTTTCCAAGGAACCTCCATATTGATTTCCATCGTGACTAAGTTTGCACTCCTACCAGCAATGGACACCACATTTTTGCCAACATGAGCTGTCATTTGTGGTTTTGATCTCAGCTAGTCTAATAGGTGTACGATGGAATTTTAAAGGAGTTTTGATTTGCATTTCCCTTATTGCTAAAGGTGTTGAATATTTCTTTAAGTGCTGTTTCTCTGCCATTTTTGATTTCTTTCTTGCAAATTCTTTGTTTAGATTTGTACCCCATTTCTAAATAGAATTATGTGGTTTGGTGATATCTACTTTCTTGAGTTCTTTACATATTTTGGACATTATCCCTCTGAGATGTGTCATTGGTAAAAAACTTTTTTCCATTATATAGACAGTTGACAGTGTCTTTTGCCTTACAGTGATATTCAGTTTCAGGAGATACAATTGATTAATTGTTGATCTTAGTGCCTGAACTCTTGTATTCTATTCATGTAGTTGTCTCCTGTACCAATGTTCTCAAGGAGGTTCCCCACTGTTTATTATATTAGTTTCAATGTATCTAGTTTTATGTTGAGGTCTTTGATCCACTTATACTTGAGTTTTGTGTGGTATGAAAGATATGGATATAATTGGATTCTCCTACACGCAGACATACAGTGAAACCAGTACCATATATTGAAGGTGCTTCTTTTTGTTCTGTGGTGTACTTCTGGCTTCTTTATTAAAATAAGATGTTAGTAGGTATGTGAATTTATTCCTGGGTCATTAATTTGATTCCATTGATCTGTAGTACAGCTTGAAATTGGGATGATGATAAGTCCAGAAGTTCTTTTATTGTACAGGATTATTAAACTATCTTATGTTTTGCTGTTTTCCTTATGCAGATGAAGTTGGTTATTGTCTTTTAAAGGTTTGAATAGGATTGTGTTGGAATTTTGATGGAGATTGCTTTTGACCGGATTACCATTTTCACTATGTTAATCTTCTTGATTCATGAGCATAAGAAATCTTTCTGTCTTTTGATATCTTCTTCAATTTCTTTCTTTAAATATTAAATATTTGACGTTTTAATTGTGGAAGTCTTTCACTTGCTTGATCATAGTTACCTCAAGACACTTTATGTTATTTGTGGTTATGAAGAATGTTGTTTCACAGATTTCATTTTCAACCCATTTGACATTTGTTTATAGAAGGTCTACTGATATTGTTGTGTTAATCCTGTATTTAGAAACTTCAGTGAATGTGTTTATCAGCTGTAGGAGTTCCCTGGTAGAGTTTTGGGGGTCATTTATGTATTCTATCATATTACTTCTTTGCTATTTGTATCCTCTCGATTTCCTCCAATTGTCTTAATGCTTGACCTAAAACTATCAAATAAATATGGAGAGAATAGACATCCTTGTCTTGTTCCTGATTTTAGTGGAATTGCTTTGAGTTTCTCACCATTTAATTTATGTTGGCTATAGGGCCACTGGTGAATGGTCCTTTTGATGTGTTCTTAGGTTCAGTTTGTCAGTTTGGGAGTATTTTATTGAGTATTTGTACATCTGTGATAATGAGGAAAATTTTTCTGTAATTCTCTTTGTTAAATCTTTTTTGATTTGGATATCAGGGTGACTGTGGCCTCATACAATGAATTTTTTATGTTCATTCTGTTTTTATTTTGGTGAACAATTTGAGGAGTATTGGTGTTAGCTTTTCTGTAAATGCTTGGTAGAATTCTGTGCCAAAATGATCTGTGCCTGGCTTTTATTTTGGTTGGGAAACTTTTAATGAGTACTTAAATTTCCTTAGAGTTTATGGGTTTATTTAAATTGTTTACTTAATCTTGACTTAACTTAGGTAAGTGGTATCTACTGACAAAATTATCCATTTTTTTTTAGATTTTCTAATTTTGTGGAGTACAGGTTTTTAAAGCATAACCAATTATTCTTTGGATTTCCTGGGGGTCTGTTGTCTATCTCCCTTTTCATTTCTGATTTTGTTAATTTGAATATATTTTCTTCTCTGGAGAAGGGTTTGTCTACAAAATACCTCTTGATTCATAGTTAAATTCAATCTTTTAGTAAGCTTCAAGCTATCAAGCTTCATTTCTTACAATTATTTGTTTGTCTCCACTTTCTTTAAGGGATTTGTCTACTTCATCTTTAAGGACCTTATCATCATCAGAAAAATGGTTTTAAGGTCATTATATTGTGCTTCATCTATGTTGTAATATTCAGGGCTTGCTGTAGTCACATAGCTGGGCTCTGCTGACAACACATTTCTCTTGTTGATTGTGTTCTTATGCTAGTGTTTAGGCATCTTGGCTTGGGGTGATTATAGTTCTAGGTGCCATTTTCTGAGTTTGTCTTGTTGCATGAATTTTTTGTTTCTTAGTTTCTGTTTTTTCTCTGGTCTTCTGGTCTAGGTAGCCTATAATCAAACAGGGATTCTCAGCCTGAGTTAGGAGATGGAATTTCTGAAAACCAACATGGCCTCTTGTTCAGCATGAGTTCATTGTCTAAGTTGAGGTCTGGGACATGGTGATGAGCAGGGAGAGGACAGTGAGAATAGTGTAGGAGACCATTGAGAGACTGGAGGGGAGAGTTCTGTAGGCAGGCAGCTCAACTGTTCTGGTTGGGTTGGCATGTTCTTCTGGCTGGAATAGCCTGCTCTTCAGCAGGGAATATTTGCCCTAGTTGGTGACTGGGACACAGCAACCAGTTAGTACAGTAATTCTAAGGAATCAGTTATTGTTACTATGACTAAGTCACACATCCAGAAAACATATTCCCATCATTGTGTAAGCAAGTGTCTCTTTATCCTGGGTGTACATGGAAATACCATATGGGGCTATCTAGCTTAGGAAACATATTTCTAAGACTTAGTATTGCACTTTTTACAATGCTACAGAAGTATTTTTTACTAATCTAATGTTAATCAATGGTTAATTTTATTGAGGAAGCCTTAGATCTAGATCTAAAATAAATCCTTTCTTGTGTTGCCCCAATTTATTAGCACATTTTTACATGTAAATTCATTTTAATTAAGCGTCTTTTATATTTGTTTTTTGAGAATTTCATATATGAATATATTTTTGCATTATTTTCCCTATCTTCTTCCCTCCTCCTACCAACTCTTCCAGACTTTCTAATTTACCTCAAATTCACTACATTTTATTCTTTAATTAGTATTGCTGTGTGTGTCTGCATGTGTGCATGTGCATGTGTAAGTGTGTGTATATAAATTTACAAATACAACATACTGAGTTCATTTAGTGTTGCTCATGGACTTAAATGTCAGGGATGATGGATTGGGACTGTATAACCTATCATGGAGCTTGTCCTTGGAGAAAGACTATTCTCCTTTTCTCAGCAACCATTAGCTACCTACAGCTCTAAATCTAGCTTTATATGGGTTTGGGATATCATGGTATTTTCCTTATCCATATTGGCATATCAATTTGTGTTACTATTTTTCAGAAGTAGAATTAGACTTTATTTGAAAGGAGAATTCAGGGTAATATAATATATTAACATAAAGGTGAAAGAACGAAAGCATATCTAATAAAAGTAAGTCCGAAAAGCATTTATTTGTCATTAAACATGGCTTTAGAGTGTTTTGAGTGTCTAAGTGAAATGTACCAGCCATCTTTTAGAAGCTCAATTCTTCCTCTTCTTTTTTTTTGCATTTTATTGACTATTTTATGTATTTACATTTCAAATGTTATTCCCTTTCCCAGTTTTCCCCTCTCCCATTCCCCCTCCTCCTGCTTATATGTGAATGCTCCCCCTCCCACCTACCCACATCCTCCTTACCACCTTGCCATTTCCCTACACTGGGGAAATGAGCCTTCACAGGACCAAGAGCTTCTCCTCCTATTGATGCCAGACAATGTTGTCCACTGCTACATATGTGGCTGGAGCCATGGGTCCCTCCATGTGAACTCTTTGATTGGTATTTTAGTCCTTGGGAGCTCTGGGGGAGCTGGTTAGTTGATATTGCTGTTCTTCCTATGGTGTTACAAACCCCTTCAGCTCCTTCAGTCCTTTCTCTACCTCCTTCATTGAAGTCCCTGTGCTCAGTCTAATGGTTAGCTGCAAGCATCCTCATCTGTATCAGTAAGGCTCTGACAGTTCTTCTAAAACAAAGTTAATGACATAATCTTTAAATAGTTTGACAGAAACAAAATGAAATTCAATATAAGGAGATGTAATAAGTTATTATCTTATAAAAGCTAAGGCATCCTTTTTATGATCACTACATATGGTGTTTGCTGCAGGTTGGCGTTGCCCTTAAGTGACAGTACTTTAAATGCAAAGGGGAGATGCACCCTACTACTTTTAGATATGGCCTTAGTATTAAATACTTGAAATATTCCAGGATTTTTAATATTTGTTAATCTGCTTTATTAAAAACAAACAAAATACCTTTGTTATTATTTGATATAGGGAGCATAGCTTTAAACAAACATTGGAAAATCATAATTGTCAATCACACTGGCCTATTTTCCTCAAGGAAAGGAAATAAATGATGTCTATTCACTTGGAATGCCAGAGTGAAAAGTGGTCAGTCAACTTAGTGATTATTTGCTATTCTGCTAGGAACCAGCCTCCACCTGAATTCATCCAAAATCCTGAGGAATGTTGAGGCCCAAATTCTTCAGTGAATAGAACACAACCCTATGAATGAAGCCCATGTACTTTATCGTCTTCATCAATAGAATCTATGTCAATGCTTATTACAGATCATTCCTTTAGGCCTTAGCCTGTTTATCAATCAATAGATTTCTTATCGTAAAGGTCACAGTTCGCAAGTTTTACTATTTTTAAATGTGTAAGAAAAAACAAAAGGTCAGGTTCTGAAAATATGAACTAGTGTTTGTAAAGATGGCACTGTCCTTGGTTTCATCCTTCACCGTCTGTGGATCAATTTTTCCTGCTTGTTGGGGTGTATTTTGGGAGGGGATGAGGTCCCTAACAATTTGAATAATTATTATCAAACACAAGCAGAAGTAGAAGTCAAGATCACTCAGCTATTTGAATTGATGAAGTTGTATTTTTTTCTTTTAATAATCAACTGAGATTCTAATGTTGCCTATTGCATTATCAGAGTTCTCTAGAGTGACAGAAATTATGGGTAGTCTCCATAACTTAAGGGGATTATTAATGACTTACAGTCTATAGTCCAACTCTCCAATAATGGAGCAGAATCTGTGAATGGAAGTCCAAGGATATAACAGTTACTCAATATCAAAAGGCAAGCAGATGAAGAAGAAAGCATCTTTCTTCTTCCAATGTCCTCATGTGTCTCCAACAGAAGGTTTGGCCCAGATTAAAGGTGTGAACCACCACACCTGGATCCAGGACTTGCTTTGTCCCAGATGATCTTGAATTCAGAGATCTCCTTGCTTGGGATTCATAGCCACTGTGCCTCTAGTTCTCGATGCCAAGATCCAGGTCAGAAACTTGTATATCCCAGATTCAAGATCAGGATCACAAGTGAGCCTTCCAATTCTAGATTGTAGTTCATTCCAGATATAGTCAAATTGACATCCAAGAATTGCCACTACACCTATTTTAGATAAGTGATTTGTACATGTTTGTGTGTGTGTGTGTGTGTGTGTGTGTGTGTGTGTGTGTGTGTGTGTGTGTGTATGCGGAGCATATATGTGGAGGTAAAAAGACAATATATAGGATTCTTCTTCTTCCTCCTCCTCCTCTACTACTATTACTACTACTACTACTACTGCTGCTGCTGCTGCTGCTGCTGCTACTACTACTACTACTACTACTACTACTACTACTACTACTACTACTATTACTTTTTCTTCTACAATGTCTGTTCCTGGAATTAAACTCAGCTCCTTGGGGATTTGCTGCAAAAACCTTTACTCACTGAGCCATCTCTTCTGCTCTTGGTTTGCACTAGTCCTTTGGAACATTAAAAAAAAAAAACAATGGACATGAAAAAAGGAGAAAATCCTTAAATACCATGTTCGTTACAAGTTGATGAACTGCTTCTAGTAAAAGATTGCCTGTAACCTCCTCAGATTATATTTCCACTTCTCTCATGGTCCCATACACAAGCTTCTTTTTTCCTCAAGTCAGGATACCAAGTGGCTGTTTACATTAGAAAGATGGTGTTTTAAGTATTCATTTTAAAGGTGATAGTCAAAAATGGAAAGGTGATGTGTTCTAAATTAATTTTGACATCTCATAGATGTTTATATTCTATATTTCCCCTGGTGGTCAACAGAATCTTAAAACCAAATATTTTTTGTTCTAAAATTGTAGAGTAAAGTGATTTGAATAAGCACTCTTTGAACATACTGAAAACATTTCAAAAGAAGCAAAAATACACATATGCCATTGTCATTTGGAGTTGGATGAGTCATCTCCAAATGATTTCATTTGGAATAAAATCTAGCCAGTTATTTAAATTACAGCCCTCAAAAATTCTTGAAATCACTATACTTTCAAATATTTTTTCAAAGTACTCAAATATTTACTTTAAAGATTTTTTCTATAACCAACTGGTTTACTACAAATGCAAGATTTCAATTGGAGTTTTAAATATAAGGAAGCCTTTTCTCTTTCATTTTAAATGTATTTTGTCATGCCTTAGTCTTCATTATCATGCTCAAAGCCTCTGTTTCTAATTACATGGTGTCATTCTTTTCATTCTTTAGCCTTTTACAGCATTTTGTTTTCATTTTTGAAATGTTCTGTGCTTGCCTTGACTCTAAAAGACATTAATGCAATTTCCTTTAAACTTCAGATCATCCAATTACCAGAATAGCACTATGTAGACAACACATGAAAAAAAATGACTCATCTGTCCATTTTCTGTCTTTTGTTTTCTTTCCTGATTGAAGAGTTCAATAAATTGCTTCAGCTCATAACGACTATAAAAGTTAAATACTATTTTTATCCATTCAGCTGGGTTTTAAATGCAGCATGTGGACCCATCATTTTGTCATGGGCAGAAACTCTGAAGATTCTTGACAGCTTATAATCTTCTTTGCTCATATTCGCAAGTGAAAATGAGTGTATTTGAAGGCAGGAACTTTACACACTAATTTTTGAATCAGCTTTCAAAAAGACAACAACTCGAAGATAATCAGTGCACTCTATTCTTTAAAATGACATTTGGCCAATGAGTATATAGGCAACACAAATTTATTCCTTAGTCCGTTATAGTAATGTCTGCTGCATTTATACTCCTTAAAGTTTATGTATTTACTTTTAAATGCATATTTCACCTCTTCAAATGAAATTATAGACTAAAGTGGAATTTAACCATTTATCTCCACAAGCTTATGCCTTATTGTGTATGAATTACTATGATATCTTAATGAATAATTGATGACTATCTGATTGGTTGAATAAAATCTAGAGTTATTTGGTGTGTTTAATTTTGCACTTATGCTACTACCAAGCACATACCATCTGGGGTGTTTTTGATGACTTACTTGGCAATCACTGTAGGACTTTCCACTACAAGTCTTTTTGCCAGTAAAGATATCTTCTTTTCTTTTTAAAAAATTTTCCGTTTATTGAAAAGTTTTTCCTTACATAATAAATTCTGAAATAATTTTATTGTTTGGTCACTGGAATATGAGAAACTGTGCTAAAGGACTACAGCATTTAAGGAGGTTGAAACCCACTGTGCTAGAAGAAAACAACTCAACCTAAACAATTTAATCACACTAAAGAAAACACAGGGAATGAATAATCCCAGACTAGGAATGCAGCCTAAGGCCATGTTTCTGACCAAGATGGCTGCATCTCTCACTTGGATAACTTGGGGAAGCTGGCCCTGAGGGCATAAGAGCATAAGAGCCAGTGGGGTGGCTTCACCAGCTCCTCACCAGCTGCAGCATTTACGAGAGCCAGTCCTGGACCTCACCTGGGCACCACAGTAGAGTTAGATTTGGTAGTAGAGACAAGGGTGAGCCTCTCTGGGTGTGGGAGAGCTGGAGAGCTGGAGAGCTGGCCTCACCCCTTGCCAGCTGTTGTACTCAGGTGAGTTGGCTATACTCTCCACCTCAGTAGTGGAAAGCTGTCAGCCTGATGAACTCAGCTACCACCCAGACCCAGATCCAGGACTTTGAGTTGGCCACCCCAACATCTGCACCATCTATGAACTGCTGGAGCATGTGAAGAGGCCAGTTATTCAGAATCAAAGCTGCAAGAGCTCTAAGACACAGGACAACAACAGTATATCTGAGAGGAGTCCCAGTGAGGATCTAAAATTGATGGTGTATTGGAAGCTAGAGGCCTCAAACAGACCAATAACTCACTGCAATGAATATTTGCAAGAAAAGCTGTTTGAGCAAAGGAGTAATAGTGTGTGACACATTGTTATACTTCCAAAGTTTTTCTTTTCTTGTTTTTTTTTGTTTGTTTGTTTATTGAGGGGCTAGAGGTTGCAATGGTGGAGAGATTTGAAGGACAGGGAGATGAGTGGGATGGGGGGGGCATGATGAAAAATTCACTAAGAATTAGTAAAACAGTTTAAAAAAATTCCTCAACTAGCAAATCAAAAGAGATGAAACATGCATACACACACCACCACCACCACCACCACCATCACCACCACCACCACCATCACCACCACCACCACCACCACCACCACCACCACCACCACCACCCAACATTACAAACTACAATAACAACATCAAAATAACAAGAATCAAAAAATACCACTTATTGTATCTCTCAATATCAATAGTATTAATTCCTCAATAAAAAAGACACAGATTAACAGAATGGAAGTAAAAACAGAATCTATTCTTCTGCTGCATGAAACCCCCCCCAAAAAAAAAAACAGAAAAACACCCTTTTACATCAGGAATAAATGATACCTTAGGTTAAAAGAATGGGAAAACAATATTCCAAGTAAATAACCTTAAAAAGCAAGCCTGTGTACTCTAAAAAGCAAGCTATTTTAACATCTGACAAAATATACTTCAAACCAAAATTAATCAGGAGAGACAGAGAATAACTCTATACAGTCACGAAGAAAAAAATCCACCAAGAGGGCATTGAAATTCTTAGCATCTATGCAGCAAACACAAGAGTACACAAATTCAGAAAAGAAATAATCAGCAGCTTAAATCAAACTTTGTCCCTCAAACACTGATATTGGGAGACATCAATACCTCAATTTTGCTAACAGACAGGTCATCTAGACAAAAATTAAACAGAGAAGTGCTGTAACTAACTGACTTTATAAACCAAATGGACCTAACCTATATTTATAGAGCACTTGACCAAACACAAAAGATTATAATTTTTATCAGAATCTCATGGAACTTTCTCCCCAACTAAAAACATACTCAGACTCAAAGCAAGTCTTAAAAAACACAAATACAAGTTACCCAAGTGAGAGATGCAGCCATCTTGGTCAGAAACATGGCCTTAGGCTGCATTCCTAGTCTGGGATTATTCATTCCCTGTGTTTTCTTTAGTGTGATTAAATTGTTTAGGTTGAGTTGTTTTCTTCTAGCACAGTGGGTTTCAACCTCCTTAAATGCTGTAGTCCTTTAGCACAGTTTCTCATATTCCAGTGACCAAACAATAAAATTATTTCCATTGCTAGTGTATAACGGTAATTTTGTTACTGTTATGAATTATAAATAGTTGATATTCAGGAAAGGGGTTAGGACCCAGAGGTTGAGAAATAGTATTTTACTGCCTTTGTAGATAGGTATTGTGACACAAGCCATCTAGGAAAGGCTATAGTCAGCAAGTGAGTTTCTAGGAGAGGGCCCACCATTTTGAATGGATTTGATTGGTGCACTCTGGAGGAACACAGCTCAGAAACTTTATCCTAGGATTGCTTTTCGCTGCTTATAAGTCTTTTCTGCCACTATCACATTCCCTAATGATTCTTAGGCATCAGTTTACCGTATTAGGCAAATTTTCTTCAGATCAACATGAAGATGAACTTTTATAAATTAAAGCTATTTAGATGAATTAATGACTTCATAGCATTCCTGATTTGATTTGAATAATTTTAGGAAGAAAGTTTAAGGAGATGGTTTTAGTTGTTTTGCCAGAAAGATATAATAAAGTTAGAATCAAGAATAGAATTTGCCCCCTCATAGAATAGTAAGTAAAGACTACATAGTAAGGAATACAATGAGCTTTCATAAATTGCATTAAGAAGAGAATTAGGCTTGGGACAAATTTGTTAACAAGGAAAAACATTCATTCTAGGTCAGGTCAAAGAATGAAGGCACAGATATGTACTATAATAAAGCAAGGTCATGTGAAAATGTTGCTTTGAACTTACAATGAGCTTACAGAATGAAATGAATGCTTTGAACTTCCTATCGACATCCTCCTGTAAATCCCCTTCTGTGTAACATTTTATCTATGAGGTAATTTTATAGAGAACTTTTGTCTATGAAGGTGAGTTTGGGACTTGGCTCCATCCCCCATATATATATGTTTGTCTATATGTATGTATATACATATGTATTTAGGTATATGTATATGTATGTAAGTAGTATGCATGTGCATTTGTAAAGCTAATGAAACAGGTGGTTGGTTGGGTCCATGCAAGGTGTATGTGAGTGCGTGGATGTGTGTGTGCATATGTGTGCATGCGCGAGTGTGCCTGTGTGTCTGTGCCTGACTTTCTTTTCTTTTCTCTCTAGCTCAAGAAGAGTTAGCAAGCTCTGAATCTTTAGCCTGGTCAGTAAGGAGCCCCTGAGTCAGTGATAAAAGAGTCCAGATAAATACATCTATTTTTTCTAATCCCCTCCTGCTATCATTAAGAGTTAAATTGTCAGAGCCAGCAGCTTTCCGACACAGAACATCAAAGAGTTAAGGAAAAGGATAAATTGCCAGGAGTAAGCAGCCTTAGGCCATGAAATCACTGACTCCATACCCTTCAGCTGTTTTCCTCAGGGAACTAGATTCCAGAAGTCCCCCAGTAATATTGCTTAAATTTGGCTTTATTATAGAATGCCTATTTTCTTCAGACATTGTACTGAAAGTTTTGCTAGATACAGAAGTCTGGGATTGCATCTATGGTCTCTTAGAGTCTACAGAACATCTGGCAAGGCCTTTCTAATTTTTTAGAGTCTTTATTGAAAAAAAATCAGATGTTATTCTAGTAGGTATGCTTTTATATACTACATGGTCTTTTCCCCTTGCTGCTTTTGATATGATTTCTTTGTTTTGAATGTTTAATGTTTTGATTATTATATACTGAGGAGAATTTCTTTTCTAGTCCAGTATGTTTGGTGTTCTGTATGCTTCTCGTACCTTGATAGACATCTTCTTCTTTATATTGGAGTAATTTTCTTCCATGATTTTGTTGAAAATATTCTGAATTTTGACCTGGGTTTTATCTCTTTCCTCTATTCCTAGTATTCTTGTACCTTGATAGACATCTTCTTCTTTATATTGGGGTAATTTTCTTCCATGATTTTGTTGAAAATATTCTGAATTTTGATCTGGGTTTTATCTCTTTCCTCTATTCCTAGTATTCTTGGTTTTAGTCTTTTCCTAGTGTCCCAGATTTATTAGATGTTTTTCTTCCAGGATTATTTTCTACTTAACATTTTTGACCAAGATATCCATTTATTCTATTGTATCTTCAATGCCTAGGATGTTTTTCTTCCTCTTCGGTATTCTGTTAGTGAGGCTTGCCTCTGAATTTCCTATTCAAGTAGCAAAATTTTTCATTACCAAATTTTCTTTGGTTTGAATCTTCCTTATTGATTCTATTTCTACTTTCAGGTCTTTAGCTGTTTTATTCATTTCCTTTTTCTATTTGTTTGTGTTTTCATAGATTTCTTTAAATTATTCATTTTCTCTTTAAAGACTGATATCACATTCATGAAGGCTATTTTCAGGTCTTTGTCTTGTGCTTCAACTCAGGACCTGCTGTGGTAGGGATGCTGAGCTCTAGGGGAGACACTGTCTTGAGTGTTGATGATTGTGTTTTTACACTGGTATCTAGGGATCTGTATTTGAAACTATTATAATTCTAGGTGCTGATATCTAGTCCTATCCTTGTTGGGTTTGTGTTGTGAGAGAAAGAGAGCAAATATGAAACTCGGCTGGTCTTCTGGTTTCTCTGTGAGGCTTGGCTGGCAAATTACCAGGGAATGGCTGCTGGTGTCATAGGCTGGGATAATGAGATGAATGGTAGGGGGAAGGGAGGTTGAAAAATAAGTTTCACACAGGATTCATTGGAAAATGGAGTCAGAGAGAAAGGGTAGATTATAGTGTGTTTTCTGCTACAGAGCTAGGGATGAGACCAGGTGATTGAATTTGGAGAAAAGGAGGGGTAAGTAAAGATTTGTAGTTAACCTCTCTTCTTTCTGGAAAGACCTGAGTGGTTTTCAGATTTCCAGGAATTCCTGCTACTGTTGGGAACCACAGTAAATGAAAGAATGGGGAGATGATTTGAAATGGAAGATTTTTATGAACCATTGGAAATAGGGGTAGGGGAGAAAGGAGGCTGCAACAGGCTCTCTTCTGAAAATCTGTTGATGAGACTGGAGTATTGGATTAATGGGAGCAGAGGGTTAAGTGAAATTTTTCAGTTATCATACCAGCTTTCCTGAGTAAAGAAATTTTCATGTCTTCTTGTTCCTGTCTTCTGGATATAATCATCGCCATTGTTTCAGCGCACCTCCTAACTAGAATGTAAGCCTAACAATATCAGGAGGTCACAATGTCACCATCCTTTAAATTTTATGATGTCCGACATAGACCAGAGATTGAGTGCTTGTATATATAATGACAGAGTGATGAAAAATGCAGTAGTATGCAATGAATATCCAATGATGGCTAGGAAATAAGTGTATCAGTTTAATAGTAATTTTAAAACACTAAAAAATCATGTGTGTAGTAAAGTTTTAAAATGTTCATATTTTAAAGATGTGTGTTGGGAAGGCCTGTGTGTTCCATGGTAGACATGTGGAAATGTGTGCCTGAGGACATATTCGCCCTCATATTTCAAGGATATTACTGGATTCATATGCATGTCTTGGGGAGGAAAAAGTGAAATAATGTAAGCAAATAATATTCATTTGCCTTGTACAGAAAGAATGTAAATTCCTTAAAGAAATTTACAGTTGCCCCATCACTGGCTGCCCATTTTTCTCATTTACTTTTGCTGTGTCCAGAAGAATGGTTGCCATCTTCCTGTGCACCAGGTTTTTACAATACAGTTTTTATTTGTATGTATTTTGAACTTGAATAAAACAAAAGTTTGGTCCCTAGGAAATAAAGGGATCAATGTATAGTTGTGCAGAGTATATCTCCCTTCCTCGGAAAAAATTATCTGCAATCATTTCTTGATTGTATAGGCTCATAAAAATTATCTGCAATAATTCCTTGATGTTACAGGCTCTTACATGAACTGCATCAGGATAAAACCTGAAAGCTTCTATATAAGTACAGCAGGGACTTTGGATCCAGGTACTCTGGAATGAAGCAATATAGGCCAGGCATAGAAATAAACATGCCCACTTCTTGATGTATACAGCAAGTATACATCAGTAAACGAAGTATACATCAGTACAGCAAGAAATACAGTATTGTTTACTTCCTGACAGAATTCCTAAAGAAAGTGAATTTAGAAAAGAATCATAAATGAATCTGTTTTTTCTCTTATTTTATTTGCTGAGATTTCTCTTCACTGTAAGATAATTAAGTGGGGGAAACTGAGTGTGTATGATGAAGGTAAACAGAACTGACTCCATAGTGGCCTCCACTATCCATAATATTGAAGTGTCACTTTGCTATGGACCCTCTACTGTTTCTTTGTATTACCACAGTATAAGCCATTGGGTGTCAGGAAAAGAATTCTTTGTGGGGTAAGGCACTGGGTTCCTTGATTTCCACCTCTTTGCTGAGTTTCTGTATGAATAAAGCCCTAGGGTAACACTCTTTAATGTATAATTTTATGCAATATTTAATTTAAAATAGTTCTTAATATGAAGATATCTGTGGCTTATATGGACGACACATTAAGGATTACTGGAGAGTTTTAACAAATAACTAACTCAGGTGAAAACTCCACTTGTTAAAAATTTAGAGGTATAGTTGTAGGTGATTGCTTGTGAGAAGAGGTAGACTGGCCTGAAACTAGTCATCCTCCTGCCTTGGACTCAAGCATGGTCAATTTAAAGTTTTACATATTAATTAGATGAATGACTTTTACAATAGTTTAGTGTTAGTGAAGATTTGCCATGAAGAACACACTTGTACTGGCTGGTTTTGTGTTTCAACTTGACAGAAGCTGGAGTTATCACAGAGAAAGGAGCCTCAGTTGAGGAAATGCCTCCATGAGACCCAACTGTAAGGCATTTTCTCAGCTAGTAATCAAGGTTAGAAGAGCCCATTGTGAGTGGTGCCAACCTGGACTAGTAGTTTTGGTTTCTATAAGAGAGCAGGTGTGAAAGCCAGAGAGATCAAGTTAGTAAGTAAAATCCTTCCATGGCCTCTGCATCAGCTCCTGCTTCCTGACCTGCTTGAGTTTCAGTCCTGACTTCCTTTGGTGATGAACAGCAATGTGGAAGTGTAAACTGAATAAACCCTTTCCTCCCCAACTTGCTTCTTGGTCATGATATTTATGCAGGAATGGAAACCCTGACTAAAACAACATTCTAGTTTGTTGTTTTATTTGTGTCAGTGTGAACCAAATAACCATAAAAAATTTATACCATAGGAACCAGTAGATTAATTTCTTTTAACTAGTCAAACGTTAAAATGTAAATATTTTATACGTAGTTTTTCCTTTTGAGTTCTAATGTGGAAATATTATTGGATTGCAAATAAAGTTGGATGCTAAGCTACCCTAATATAGAAACAAGAACTGTTCAATGATCAGTGAAAGATATGAGCAACTCTCATGCTCTAACATGGTCTGTTTTCAGTTCAGCCAATGCACATGGCTTCTCTCCTTGTTTCTAGATTCCCTGCTGGAATTACCACCCAGAATAAGAGTCAACAAGGGAAAAGCTGCCTGTACCACCAATACTTGAGGTAGCATATTCATTGAGAGAGGAGGTGTGGGAAAGAGTCAAATATCCAAAGGTACCACATTATGAGGAGAAAAAAAGTTGTCATAAGAAAAAGTAACTAGCATGGTTATTAGAACATTGAACATGAGGTAATCTGGTGAGCTTGGAAGTCAAAATTGAATATCAAATTTGAATTTGAGGGAGTATGGATCCCATTGTCAAAGAAATTGGAGATATGTTGCTATTCAGAGACTGATCAATCCTAACAAAGACAACAGTTTAGTTGTAGTCACCTACTTGTGGATGGCAGAGAAGATATCTAAACTTAAGTTTGGTGTTTACCATAGACTGAGGTCAACAATTGCAAGAGAATCATTGAACAGTCAAGATACTTATAGTGTCCTACATTCAATCACAGTAAGTACGAGTTGAAAAAAACAAACAAGGCAAAACCCTGCTAAGCCTGTTAAGATATTAGAAACAGACACATGTGTTTCTGAAATGTTTCAATTATCATGTGTGCACAATTACTATTTGAATAAACAAACAGCTTTAGAACTTCAACAGATATTTAGAATCGATGCGAATAAGGTGAGATTTGGGTCATGCAGGAAGAACTCGAGTTAGATTTTAAAGCAGCTTGACCATATGGGAAGAAAAATCATTAAGAATATAGACATATTTAATCGTAAATATTAAAAATCTTTCTTACAAGAAATAAAACTACCGAGAAGTGTTGTCTGCTGTGTCACATGCATATCAAAAGGTGACACAGAGAGATGCTATATCTATATTTAGTGTTCTGACCTGTGAACATCTCAATGATTAGTAATTTATCACTCCTTGAAAAAAGTGAGCTCAAGATGACCATCAGACCTGTGTCGTGGGGTCCAGACAGGGAGTTAGCAGTTTGGTGCTGTGTATGCCTGGGAGAGGGGCAGGCTATACCCAAGATGACCCCTGTCCAGTGCCATAAGGCATGAGCAAGGTATAGCACACCTGATTACTCCTGGCATATCCCCAGATACTCAGAGACCTTGAGCTAAGAAGGTCAAGACTGTTCTCTTGACTCTAAGAAGAGCAAGTAAGTGGTAGAAAAATAGAAGAGAAACAGAAGGACATGTGCACAATATAGAGAAGCAGAACTAGATATTTGAGGGTAGTGAGGAAAATCTTGATGTGAGTAGCTAGAGATGCCACCTGGGACCATGGTGGGGTCATAGCCTGTGCTGACACCTAAGGCCACCTCTGGGTCCCAAAGGCAAGGCAGATGTTCCTGGAATCTGCTGCCACTTGGAGACCTACAGATGTCTGAGGGTGGTACAGAAGTGGCTCCATACCTCGAGTGGACATCATAGGAGAGCCAGCTCTCGTGTCATGAGAGCAGGAGAGCTGACCTAACCAGCTTTAGTACTCCAGAGAGCAGCCTTGCACATTTCAGGAGTTGTGAGTGAGCTGGCCCAGCCACTTGTTGTCTGTTATAAATGTGTGTATCTTTAGATTAACATGTTAGAAATGAGACAACTATCTAAAATTTAAAGATTTTAAGATGAAACATGACTAAAATTATGATTCACATATTTACCTCTTAATGATAATTTCCACTTTTGGAATATTGTTGGCTTTTGTACATCTGCTCATGTCTGTTGTTTATAGTTTTTTAATTTTTATTGAAATTCAAATCTGAAAACATCTGTTTCCCTAACACATATTTTCATTGTGAAATAGGAGAGAATTCAGAACTCCGGGAGGTATCTTTGTTTCAAAGAAAGAGCTCATTGAAGTTCTGGAATCGGAATCTTGAGTTGTGCTTGCATATACAAGAAATTATGTTAAATATTTACTTTTGTATTCTTGATTATTTCTTTTTCAGTTACACTATGGGACTCATATAAGTAAATTCTGCAAAGAAATGATTGCAGAAATTTAAGAGTACCAATCTTGGTTACCTTTAGAATTAGAATTTTTAAAAATTATTTTCAAGGTTGTGGCCTTGTGGATGATATTTCTCATGGGCATCTGCACTTGTTTAGACACGGTCTTTTTCAGTCAAATGAGGTAATGTCTGATCTCCTGCCCACCTTTGCCACAACCTCATTGCAGATCTTTGCCTCCCAGTCTCCTGGCTCCAAGAACATCACAGTTTGTCCTCCAGGTCAATCTTTCCACTGCACCTCCTGTGAGGTTTCATCTATGTATTCTCCAAATTGCTTCCAAGATAATATTGACAAAAATCAAAATTTTATTTTATAACTTTTCAACTTAAGGTTTACAAAGGCTTAGGAATAATTACATTCCTACTGGTCATCTATCACACCCACTTCAATCAGCTTCAACTCGTTGAGGGATCTTTGTTTCAAGAAACTGTGAAAACTTCTTACCTAGAACTCTATTCTACACTTTGATTTTACTCTTATCAAATTGTTCCCTGCCAGGAAGAATGATTTGTTTGCTCTGCCCAGTGAAGTGTCTGTTGCACCAAAAAGAGTGAGTAAGAATGAGAGTGCTAGGGGGAGGAGATTCTATGATGTTATTTTGTTTTGTTTTGTTAATTGCATGTCCTCTGATGTGCAAGCATAATTATCAAGTTTCTCATTAGATAATCAAGTGCCCAAATGTGTTTTAGTTAAAATAAATATACCTGAGGCCTCAAACCACACTTTATGTTTTATTAGATATATACCAATAATATTTGATGTGTCTAAATTTTAAATATATGTAACATGGGGTACACAGAGTCCATTTGTAGTTACAGGCTAAGCAATTAAATGATCGTAAAGGCTGAGGCCAAGTAGTAGAGAGAGATGAGTCCAGACCTTGATCTCACACCACCAAAATAGGGTCTGGAAGAACAAATTTTATTTTCTAAATTAAATAATGTTACTAGTAGCTTTAAAGCAATGAGGGGAAGGTAGTAGACTAATTTTGTTTCCTTTGAAAGGTCACTGGCTATCACAGTGTATGATGCAAAAGTAGAAAAAGCACCAGAGCAGGAACATAATGAAGGCTCAGGAAGGGGGCCATAGATAGGGAGTTGTACAAATGGTATAATTCTTTTTTCCTGGGATCTACTTTGCTAAAAGTTTGTTTTGGTAATTTGAGTCAAAGAAAAGGGATAACTTATTATGAGTTATTAGGTTTGTATGTGTATAATTATAAAAGAAGGAAGGGCTTTGAGGGTCAGTTTAAATAGTAGAGTGAATGAGTATATGTTATTCCAGTTTAGTTCCTCATGACACAAATTGGTAAGACAACTTAAGCACAAATCTGGGAGAGAGTTGCAGACAGACAGGAAGTCCTGAGATTTGATGAGACCAAAGACTGTGTAAAGTTGTAAGTAAACCTTGGTAAAAGGTGATAATTTGAGATGACTAATGAAACCAGGAGGAAAAGATGTGAGGGTTCTCCAGAGAAATTAGGTTGCATTTAGAGCAAGAAGCAAAATGACTCAGAGAAAAGCACATGGTTAAATGTAAACTGTCAAACAAAAATTTCACTCCAAAAATGTCAGGTAGTGCTCCAGGGATGATGGAAGCATGATGCACAAAGTAGAATACATATAAGTTTTTCTTCATGTCGTATGACCTTTGAACTTGGATTTCTGCAAATGATTTTAGTGCTAGTGATGCATGAACAGTGGGTTTGTTCAAAAGCAAAAGAGTTGGGGTTCTTGGCAAAGAGGTGAAAGTTCACCAAAATCCCCTTTCATGTGAAATGCCAGCACACTGCTGCTGTATCCCAGCTGTACTGAGGACATAAAATAGGTGTTTTCTTTTTCTTAACTGTTCTCTTGTGTGGGAGGAGTGGACATATTGCAAAAAGCAGTTGCTAGACATGCCTATGTAAATACGGCAAAAATCTAGGTGGTAGACAAGATAAATTTAGTCAAATTAATGCACTAATAATTTTTCCTCGGGAGATGCAAATTCCTGTTGTAATTCTTTCTCACATATGTAAGCACTTTGATAATACAGCAAAAACACAAGACTAGAAACCAAGTGCCAGTTGGCATACGCAGAAAGAAGCATTGATAACTTTAATATGCTCTTTCTCTGTGGTTAATATTTTATAACTGTAAGCCCAACCTCCATTTCTCTTACTATGAAGTCCATATTAGACTTTGTGTCTTTAACAGCACTTAAAGCAGCAGTGTGTTATCAAGCAAAAACAACCCACCAAACAACAATCATAACAATAACAAAGAAGGTGACATGTTATTGGGATCATGTTGGAAAGTAGTCAGCTAAATGGGAAAAGGTATTCATTTTGATATGAGGTTCCCGAATAACTGTCCATAATGATATAAGAGGTATGGCAGCAGGAAGCAGAGAGAGCGAACAGGAAGTTGGACAAGACCACCAACACTCACAACCACCCCTAGTGACATATTTCCTCTAGCACGGCTGCACCTTGGTGGTGCACCATTAGTTCCATAACTTCTCCAAACTGCCACCAAATAAACTAAGGATTCATATCCTAGAGATGATAAAATTCAATGAAGTTTGTGAATAAACCAGTATTCTTTCTTCACTGGGGAAGAAAGTCAAGTGTTAAGTAAATTGATGTGTACTTGAAATTCTGTTGGCAGGCAGGGCTCAGCAGAATTTGAGCAGGCACTAGAATTACTTGATCACTTTAAGAAACTTCCATATTTGAAGGTAAAGTCAAGCCACAATTCTGGTTCTGAAGAGGAATAGTTGAAGAATTGATTAAATCTGATCTTCAGAGTTCTCCTCACTAGAACAGTTTTCTCAAGTTTAGGTAAATATATGCTGCATTATTTCCTAATAATTACATATGTAGTTCTAGATAAAAAGACAAGATTGGAAATCATTAACAATATTTTTCTCTGAAGTTGAATTTAATTGGGAGAATATTCTGCCCTTTTTTATTGGGTATTTTATTTATTTATAGTTCAAATGTTATCCCTTTCCCAGTTTCCCCTCTGGAAACCCCTATCCCATCCTCTGTCCCTCTGCTTCTGTGAGGGTGCTCTCCCACCTTTCCACCCACTCCTGTCTCCCTGCCCTGGAATTCCCCTACAGTGGGACATCAAGCCTTTCCAGGACCAAGGGCCTCTCCTCTCATTGAAGGAGGCCATCCTTTGGTACATATGCAGTCGGAGCCATGGGTCCCTCCACATGTATTCTTTGGTTGGTGGTTTATTCTTGTATTTTTTCCAGTTTTTACAGTTTATAGTGATCTTTTATTGCTTTAGTATTGTTTACATACTGTGTTAATAATAATTCATGAACTGAACTGTCATTTATACATGCTGAGAGAGGGGAAATCAGTTTTCTCCAATAGTGTGACATTGGATTTATCAAATACTCAAATATTCTAGGGCAGACTTCATGTTCAAGAGTAGTTGAACATAGTTTTTGTTCATTTACCTGTTTAATTTTTTGTCTGTTTGCATTTGTGTGTGTGTGATGGAATTTTTGAAAAATAGAATAAAATAATATACAAGTTGGAAGTCTAGATTAATATATATGTTTAATATGTAAGACTATATAATAAATATTTATATTAAACGAACTTTGAAACAATAAAACACATTTAAGATTCATTGATACTTCTTAGACCAGAGCATTACCAAACTTCTATCTTAAGCATCACAATGATAACTACCTGTCACTAAAGTGGTGATTAAGTACAAGGATAGAAAAAGTGCTTTTTAGACGGGGTAGAAATGATTAATCTCAAAGAACAAAGAGATTTGATGAGGTAGGTTTCACATGAGCATTGTGCATGCACATTTCAGCCTCTTTAAACACTTACTGGATAAATTAAGGCAATCTACGCTCACTTGTCTCAGGGTGGTCCAACAGCAGAATGGTTAATGTTTGGGCCTGACAGTAACCTCTGAAAGAACTGCCCTTTTAATTGTAGAATGTTGAATGGCAGTTACTTATTGCATGTTAGTAGCCTATCTCTCCCATTGTTGTATCTAACAGTGTCTCAAGATATTAACGAAGATCTTAGGCAGTGAGTGAGGCTTTTCCTCAACCAAGACACACTGCTTTGCCTGCTTTTAAGAAGAGAAACATTTTAGGGGAGGATTACAGTCTGATGGATTAATGACTGTTTCTTATAGTATTTCTAAGATCCAGTAAGAGAAAGAAGGAGACAGGGAAAGAGAGAGAGAGTGCAAGACAGACAGAGAGAGAGAGAGAGAGAGAGAGAGAGAGAGAGAGAGAGAGAGAGAGAGAGAGAGAGAAAACTAAAGGTAACACCAACAGATTTCTACTGGCTGTAAATATATATAAAGAATGCATAAAATTATATAAACAACATTACTAAGAGAAATTTGACAAGATAGACTATTAGTCAATACCCTGTGTAAACATGGAGAACTGAAAGATTGCTATTTCTGCTGACTTCGACTCTTGGTGATTTGTTTCCTTTGCATGCCTCTGTTAATCTTTACCCTAATCTATGTATGATGTCTACTAAATGCTAAATGCCCTTGAGGCTCAGAATCAGTCTCTTTTCTGCAATGATAACACTTAATTTTGAGAGTAAAATTTCTGGTCTCAGGCCCCTTTCTCCTGGTTTACTCATATAGACACAGCTGTATCTTTTCTACTGACAATACTTGAATCACCTGTGTAGGATTTTACTTTTGGGGCAACCTTTTCAATGGTTTGTTGTATTTCTCTTGTTTCGTCTCAGATTTTGCATCTAGGGATTCTAAAGAATTGTATTACTTCCGTAAGAACAATATTGAAGGTAATTTAGATATAGCAAATTATTTGAGTTTTGAGTTGCTAGAAGCTAAAACATAAATATTACGTATTTTGTTTTAATCTATTTTCATGTTATTTTAATAAGTGGAAATTATTAAAAACCTCATATTCAAAGTCACATCTCTATTTGGCATTGTGTCTAAGGACTTGGGTGTTGAGTCAGAAGGAATATAAGTTCAAAGTCATCTTATATAGTCAACAACACCTAAAACAATAAAAATGTCATGTTTCTGGAGTAAAATTAATAAATTAAAGTGGAGGATAAATAAGAAACTTAGAAGATATTATGTTTAGAATGTTTATTAGTTATTCTTTCCACAAGCAGTTGTTGTTTTATAAGGGAAATAAGTGAATCTGCAAATTAAATTTCCCACTGGAGTTATTGCATGACTCATCACTAACATCTTGTGAGTAAGAAGTACATTCTGGGATTTTCAGGCAATCATATGAGTTTAAAATGAAGATGATTCAAGACAAAAGTAATCAGGCTTTATCCAACACTGCTTTGTGTAATATAGAGTCATCATTGTGTAAAGCATTTGGGCATTTAGCCTTTCTCTGTTCTCTATTAATATATTCATTTCATTTTCTAAATTCTTTTACAGGATGATGTGTTTTTATTTAGAGTGAATGGTCTATTCATTTTGATAAGCATCAGGTAAAAGCAACTCTTTTTACCCAGGAACCAATGTCATTCTTCCTTTGGACTTCCCGTCACTTCAAAATATACATTACATTTCAAGCAATGACAGGAACTCTGGAGAAACCATGTTTCCATGTAATTTGCTCTGGTTTTCCTTGTTTTTATTTTATTTTATGATATTAAATCCTGTGATTTTTTTTAGAAGATATGATTGATACACATAGCACAGTTAATCTCAAAATATAATGGGCTCAACATTCCCTTTCATTTCAAGGAAATGGCCATGCACTTTCTGTGGTGAGGATGATGTGAAAACTTACCTGAGGTAGTGCAAGGTCCTTCTCAGCCAACATGCTAACACCTTTTCCCATCTGAAGGCCTCAACCATGTCCTTAAATTTAAGCTTATCAGGTTCCTGACATTTCTAAGATCCTGGGCTTGAGGTGTGATTGATGACATTCTTCATTGAATAAGAACAAAACCCAAAACCAGCCTTCAGCTTGGATATTATGTGAAGGGTAATTTTTCAAAATTGGACGTAAAGTGCATAGTATGTTATAAACCTGACAGTTATCTATAATTATGTTCACAATGATATTTAAATACTGGATAAATTACATACAGACTTTAATTTTACATTTTTAAGTTGTGATTTTTTTTTCTTACTCTTAAAATAGGAGCTGAAGAAATAGTTCAGTGGTTAAGAGCACTTGTCCTTCTAGAGGAAGAAGTTCCCAGCACTGATCACATGTGTCATGTAGCCTATGAGCATCTGTAACTCCAGTCTCACATGTTAATACCTACCTGCAGTCACACATATCTACACACAATTAAAAATAGTAAGGATAAATGGTTTTAAACAATTAATTCCAAAATCCAGAATATTTACGAATGGTACAAAGACATTTTTTAAATTTTCATTAAAGACTTTATTTTTATTCATGTGTATGTGAGTCTATTTGTTTGAATGTATGCCACATGTGTGCAAGTGCCCACAGAGACTAAAGGTAGGCGTTGGATCACTTGGAACTGAAATTAAAGATGCTTGCAGTCTATCTGACCTGGGTGTTGGGTGCTCCTAAGTGCTAAGCTGTCTCACCAGACCTGACAAAAAGCTTTTGACATGAACTGCTTGAAGAGTCCCACTCTTTCTAAAGTTGCCTACATTTCCACATGTGCTCTTCTGCATGTGGTCACTTTCACATAGGCAATGTCCTTTCTGGTTTTAGGATATGGGGACTTGATGCTGGTAGACCCTAAAACAAAGCCTAAGATCATTAGAGCACACTGATTTATAATGTCTTATCTGCTACAAACATGCTTGCTAGCCACTCCTGAGGTGAAAAGTCCACACTCGCTCTGTATATGGTCACTCGAGACTACAGAGATGTATGTGTATTAAGGGGTAATACCTTCACTCATACTTTTTAATTTTGTGTCAAAATCACAAATTGAATGTGACTCAGACCTGAGTTTGCTCCACTCCTTCTCTGAACAAATAAGTTTAACTGCAAGAAGCATTTGTCTATCATTTCCATTGTTACAGCAACTCCCCATTAGGCAGCAGCATTCGTTCCTTGTACCCTGCCCTTGGTATTCATCCCATAGGCCATACTATGGTAAACTACAGTTGCACATGCTCTTTCTGGAATCCATGGTGTCAAAGAGGTCATGAAATACAAATACCTCATGCGTGTAGATACCTCAAACCTTAATCCTGTAAAGAATCATCTCCAATGGCCCACACCAACTAAGCAGGAGATTTTGACACTGATCACTGTTGCAAGCCAGACCTTGCATGTGACAATGATTTGCCTGCTCTGACCCATGTCTTCTACAATAATCAGGTGAGGCATGGTTTTTTGGTTTTGTTTTTTGTTAATATGTGTGTTTTTTTCATTTTTGTGATTTTGGTGGTCAACAAAGCATTCTCTGCAATCTGATATACCTCCAGTCTGCCCATTCTTCAGTACTCATAATTTGTCAGGCGTGACACATGGACAGGCTATGTTTGTTCTAGAGATTTACAGAACTGAGCAATATCTCATGCCTATGCGTTTAGGATCAGAAATATGTCATTTGGTTGCATATCACCACCTGTGGGATATCCTCCTCCAACTGGCACTGGCATTCACCATCTCTTACACAAATACCCATTAAATAATAGTCATCTTCCAAGCAGCTTGCTATTTTATTGTGTTAAGGTTCTCACCTTATCTAAATTATATCATTGTCCCTTGACCAAGTGACTTCTGTCCTTCAGTGAGCAGAATACAGAATACTCCTTCTGGGCAATGACAATTCCCATTTGAATTTTATAGGTTGCTTTATGGCAAGTTACACTTCTTGATTAAACTCCACAATTCCCAATTTTTTCATTCCTAACATTTAACAAGTTTTAAGGTACCTTTGTGTGAGTGAGTTATTACTACCCAATATCTAAGGTTTTAGTTAGAAAGAAAATGAGACTTAAATAATAATTTGTTATTTTTAGAAACTATATAAGGTTGAAGTAGTGAGATAGCATCCTTTGTAGGGCTAGATGATTGCCCCTGTGATGTTTTTCTTGATGCCTTAAAAAAATTCAACATGAGTAAGGCCTTTTACTCTATTCTCAGTTTTCTATTTTAGAGAGATTAGGGAAGACGCAGAAAATCCTACTAATAAAACATTTATTAAGGTGCCTAATTTCTTTACATGGCAACTTCATTATCTTGTTCTAAGGATGAATGTCCAAATAGAAGGACTGGCATTATTTATACTTTAAAATCAGGAGTAAGTTTCCTTGTGTAAAAATTGATGTGTGATGCCAATGTGGGTGGAAGTCAAAGGGTTTTTTTCTGCTTATTTTGAAATGAAAGGCAGCGGTACTATTTCACCTTCAAATCTCTGAAGCAAGTCTACTTCATTTCCCCCAGAAAAAAAATATTTGTACTTACATGAAATTGTAAAGAATATTATAGTTCTCCAATGCTTAATTTCTCCTCATAGAAATTTCGAGGGAACTTAGAATGTATTTGGCAGGCACTTTTTTGTGTGTGTGCAATCAGGTTGCTATGGTAAACCTATTATTTTAGGCAGAGCAGGACTATGTTAGTGAAGTGCTAATCTCTTTTCTGTTTTATGTGAGCCTCTAATTACTCTCCAACTATTGAGCATGTACTGCAAGCATGGTTTACACTGTTTTGTAAAAGGAGAAAAATAAGGTCATAGACTGTGCTTGCTGTTACCATCCTGCCAGGTGCAGTCAGCACAAAGGACCTCTTCTTAAATAATCCTATTCTAGAGCAGAAAGTGCGAATTTTGGTTGGTTTAACTGAAAAGTATGGTAAGGAAAGAAATGAACAAATTATATCTAAGTAAATGAAGTATTTGCCTTCAACATGTTTTATTATTAAAAGCGTATGCAGTGATAATGGCACTGTAATATAATGATAGTGTGTGATGGTGTGGAACAGTCATTAGATCCATGGAAATATCCTTTGTATCCATTACACATTTTAGCTTTTACAGTAGTTCTGGGTAATGTGCCCCTTTTGAAAATGGTGATGAATGAGGTCCAACTTACTCTTCTAAATAATCCTGTTTACTGGCAGATATGTCAAGATCAAAATCCAGCCCTATTTAAAATTAAAAGTTTGACTGTTGTGGACTCACAAGTGCCTGTTAACTCAACCTGCAGGAGATACAGTGGTCTTTTATGACTTCTAAAATCACCTGCGCTCATGAGCACATAACTACCTACACATAAAAACACAGTGACAGATAATCTTTATCTATCTATCTATCTATCTATCTATCTATCTATCTATCTATCTATCTATCATCTACCTATCTACCTGTTTATCTATCTTTATCTCTACCTCTATATTTTTAATTGTGTCCCTTCCTAACACTTGACTCAACACTGTAAAGCTCAACCATGCATTAAAAGAAGCTTTTGCTAGCCCTGCAGAGTGTGCCTACTCATACATATTGCCTTTATTTCCTGATTATTGGTGATATTTAAACATTTTTCTCAATATTGTGTCTTTAGTAGCTGATATATTACCTGATATTCTTGAGTGTTGCCCTAACAACAAACTTGTAATCATATGATTCCTGATACTCAAGAGTGTTGAGTGTTGAGTGTTGAGCCCATCCCTGAATAAGGTCATAGGTATTCTCTATGTCATACTGTCTTAAGGAAGATAATGCTAATCACACAAAAACCATGTGAAATGAGGAGTTGAAATTGTACATGGGTTTAGATGCACAAGTATTTGGGTGCCTGGGAGAGTTACTACAATATCAATTAAGAGAACAAAGAATCAAAAGGAATTGCAGAGGAGGAGGAAGGAAAGAAAGAAAGGATGAGGGACTATAGGCTGGGAAACAAAATTTTCTTTCATAGGCTCACAGCCAGCCTTATGCAAGTTTTAGACTACTAGCTTCTGAGGTGAACTTGGCAAGAGCAATATTTCCAGGCAGCTCTTCTTTTTCAGCAGGTGGAATTATTGTTGCTGACTCTCCCCCTCTTTTGTTCACTAGTCATCATTTAGTTTGATCTTATATGTATTTTCATGAAATCCTATATATGTACATATTTATAATATACTTAATTTATACCTAGTGTGTCCTTTATTCATACAACTTTCTTGCTTATGTTAAGGTTTGCTTTAAATAAAGTAGTGACATTTTAAAATCCAATTTATCAATACGTTTCTTTACCTTTCTGGTTTGGAAATCTATACATGTCATGATTGGAACAGCCTTTTCTATCTAATGTTTAGGAAAATTCCATCCTATTCTCCTCTCAATATTTTGTGATTCAAACTAATAGATTTAAATGCTGAGTCTACTTGATTAATTGATTTTAGTTAAAGGTTGTTCAATAAAGGAACTGAACATTTTAAAAGATGACTTAGGCTGTCATAAACTTAAAAAAAATAACCTATTAAGAGCTGGAGAGATGGATCCTTGGTTAAAAGCATTTGCTACTTTTACAGAAGTTCTGGGTTTGGTTCTGAGCACCCACATGGCAGATCCAAACCTGTTTGCATAGCTAGTTGCAGAAGAACTGATGCTCTTCTAGCCTCTAAGTAGACTTCTACCAAGTCCATGAGTTTTAAACATACACAAATGCAGTCAAACAGTCTTACTCTTAAAAGTAATTTTTAATTTAGAAATGAAATATTAAGCCCATAAGACATACGGTATTTACTTAAGGTACTGTGAATTAGTATAATTACACACTTAAGTCTGGAAATACAATAATACCTCCATGCTATTAAGTCCTTTCTCTCTGCTCCCCAGGAGCGTGCTTCCTCCCCTGTGGAGATATCATTTCTTTACAGTAATCCCAAGTATGTTTTCATTTAAGTTTTCCTCCTAAGCCTATGTTTAAGTACTGCAATATTTATATTTGCTTATTTGGGAAGGAATGTATCAAAGTGGATGTGTGATTTTATAGGTGACTTCTTGCTTTAAAGATATTTATGTTACCTTTTGCTAGTTACAGTGTTTATCTATTATTCCTGCACAAGATACAAGTTGGGTTCTCAGAACTCACAAGAGGCAGCTCACAACTACTGTGACAGCTTCTTTGGACTCTGATTCTTCTGGTTTCCATGGACACCATTCTTGTGTGTGTGTGTGTGTGTGTGTGTGTGTGTGTGTTTGCGTGCATGCGTGCGTGCGTGTGTGTGGGTGTGTAGACAAGATTCATATATTATATCTATCAGTAATTTGTTTAATTTCTCTGTGATGTTACATTTAAGGTGTGTCTATAGTTAGAGAACATTTGGGCTATTTGTCATTTATGGTTTTGTTGGTATCTCTCACTGTGTGGTTCTTTTTTGATCTACCAATATTTTTTTAGTTAATATAAGACTCCTAATCAAATTACTAATATTTTCTTTAATAGACATTTACCCACATAGCATGTGTGTGGAAGATTATCTTTCCTTTATGCTGCTCCACAGTGCCATTTAATCCTAACAGAATATCCGATGTTCTAGACTTTGCTTCTCTATTCTTTGTACTGTTTCTGTTGGTCTCCTCTTTCTTTCAAATGCAGCTTCCTTTAAACAAGCCATAGCATATTAAAAAAGGGTTTTCTGCTTTCTTGTTCAATGGTGTTCTTATTGTTATTACTTCTTATTCATAAAAATATCTTGGTTTACAATATATATAGAAGTCCTGGTGAGATTTTGTTTATGATAAAAAAAGGAATAAGTCAACTGCAGGCTAACTGAAATTGTCAATAGTATTGAATATTGTGTTATTTCTTTACTTTTAAAATACTACTTAAAGAATTTGTTTTTTTATTAGATATTTTATTTATTTACATTTCAAATGTTATCCCCTTTCCTGGTTTCCCCTCTGCAAATCCCCTACCCTATCCCCCTTTGCCCCCCTTTGCCACGGGGGTGCTCCACAACCCAGTTACCACTTCTCATGTCACTCACTGCCCTGGTATTCCCCTACACTGTGGCAGTGAGCCTTCACAGGACCAAAGGCATCTCCACTTATTGATGCCAGATAAGGCCATCTTCTGTTACATATGCAGCAGAAGCCATGGGTCCCTCCATGTGTACTCTGGTTGGTAACTTAGTCCCTGGGAGCTCTGAAGGGTCTGGTTGGTTGATATTGTTTTTCTTCTATGGGGTAGCAAACCCATTCAGCTCCTTCAGTCCTTCCTCTAACTCCTCAACTGGAGTTTGTTTTTTAAGGTAATTTGTAATTTATTTTTATGAAAGTCTGATTGAATAGTACCTGATGATATACTCTGTTCATAATTAAAATTATTTCAGTAGTGTTTTGCATGTCTTATATGTCTGCCTTTTCTATCCCACGAAGCAATACTATTTGTTTTGGTGTGTGTGTGTGTGTGTTTGTGTGTGTGTGTGTGTGTGTGTGTATTTCTCATGTTTTTTTCTTTCATACCATATTTCACTAGCAAAGTGTGAATTTGAGCAAAACTGATGTGATGTTTATCTTTCTAATAGTCTTAGAGTTCTTTAAGTTTAATTTGTAGTTTTAAGCAATTATTGTGATTAAGTTAATATATTTTGTTTATTAGTTTTCCTCTTGTTTATTAATTTCCAATATTAATAGTTCATTTACTACAGTAGGGGACATTGCATTTAAATTATATCTCATTTGATGATGTATGATTTATATGATTTCATATGACACGTATAGGAGACTACTCTATTTACTCTTTTCACAAGAAGCACATATGAACACAGTTATCTATTTTGTTTCATAGGACACCTAAAAATTTACTTAAAAATAATTTTGTGTTTAAACAAATCTATCACATTTCAACTTGCACCACATTAATTTATCTTATTCATGAAAATTCCTTCCTTGCAATTCTGCAATTAAACATGTCCTTTATAAAATAAGAAACTCTAAGGGCCTTCAAGATGGTTCTATGCATTAATACAGTTTTAAGTTTGTTCATTTTGTGTTAATATTACTGTATATAAGACAATTTCCATTATGATAGATTTGATTATTATTGGAATACAAAAAAATTACTCATTGATATGTGTTTTTGCCATATGTCTTTGTATTTCAATACAATTATAATTTTATTTTTATATAAAACATACCATTTGATAATTTTAGGCTTAGCGTTATGGAGAGCAACTGGGATATAAATAAATACATAAATAAAATATTTGAATTAAAACAAAGAAAAATGGTCTTTGAAAACATGGTATCATGCTTTTCTCTGTAAATAAGTAGGCTGTGGGAAGGATTGAATATCAAAGTCAGGAGAAGAATGAAACAATATCTTCTTAGGAGAATGTAAGCCTGGTAATTGTGGTTGGGAAGAATATGTAGGAGCTATGAGAAAATGTAGATGAGGGGGAGACAGAAAGCATCTTGGGCTGCAAATGAGCAGCTCAGCAGTGCAAGGCAGAGCAAGAAACTCAAAAGAGATTGTTGTTCCTGTAATTCTATTCTCATCTTGACCCGCTGCAATTCTCTTGACACATCACTAATTAGCAATCTCTTCAGTGACCAAACTAGTACATTTCCTGAATCATTCTGTACTGTAGCTCAGATGTCATAGAGAGTCAGCTCTCTTTCCCTCTCTCTCTTTCTTTTTATATTTCCAAGAGCTGTTGCTAGGTTTGTCCTGTTTTGCTCAATATATCCTGGTAGCTTTTCATCTTTATACAGATGCTGAATGTTAGAATATCTCATATCCATTCTTGAAAACGTCTTTCTTCTGTATGTTCCCAAATACCACCTCTCCTCCTGTATTTTAAAACTATCTCACATGAAGAACTTGCAAGACATGGAACTAGACCCCGCCCCTGTGAAGACTCTTGTATTCCTTGATAAAACAATAATTCGATTAGTTCTATAAAATGATCCACTCAAACTAAATAATATCCTACATCATGCTTAATAAGGAGTATCATGGTTAATAAGGAGTAATAAAGATCAGAGAGTAGACAGAAACATGCTTGTTATAGCCATTGTTAATAAAAGTGCAAATGAATAAAATAAAATCACACAGAAAAGGAAAGTTAGTTTTATATATAGTGGACCTAAAGAGAAAGAAAGCCCTAGAAAAATTCAACTCTCTATTTAATAAAGCGACTAATGAAAACATTTGACTTTCCATATACAAATATTAATCAAATGAGTCTCATACTAATGGTCATTTTTAGAGTCAGAAGAGATGATCCAAAATTATTTAATATTTGATAATATACTCCTTCTCCAACTATCTTATTTGTACTCAATATTTAGTGAAGTGAGGCAAACTCTAGAAAAGCAGAACATTTGGCAAAATATTACCATATTTAACCAGGAACCTTATGGAAAACAAATCTCAGTAGATATTTGGTAATTTATTAGAGCATACTAGACTTCTATTTTATATTGTGGTGCTGTTATTATGAATGCTAGGTAAATTTTTCCCAGGAAGCTCCATTAACAGCCTAAATCAATGTCTTTCTATACATCTTTCAAAGAGTCTTATATCTTGATGTTATAGGAGAAGCAAAAAGTCCAAAATTTATGCCCCAACATATAAAAAAGACACGTGCTCCACTATGTTCATCGCAGCCTTATTTATAATAGCCAGAAGCTGGAAAGAACCAAGATGCCCTTCAACAGAGGAATGGATACAGAAAATGTGGTACATCTACACAATGGAATATTACTCAGCTATCAAAAACAACGACTTTATGAAATTCGTAGGCAAATGGTTGGAACTGGAAAATATCATCCTGAGTGAGCTAACCCAATCACAGAAAGACATACATGGTATGTACTCAGTGATAAGTGGCTATTAGCCCAAATGCTCGAATTACCCTAGATGCCTAGAACAAATGAAACTCAAGACGGATGATCAAAATGTGAATGCTTCACTCCTTCTTTAAGGGGGAACAAGAATACCCTTGGCAGGGAAGAGAGAGGCAAAG
Organism: Rattus rattus; assembly: GCF_011064425.1. Classification (NCBI taxonomy): domain Eukaryota; kingdom Metazoa; phylum Chordata; class Mammalia; order Rodentia; family Muridae; genus Rattus; species Rattus rattus. The sequence goes on along the minus strand of NC_046165.1, from coordinate 1,044,199 downwards.
ATTAAAACAGAGACTGAAGGAACACCCATTCAGAGCCTGCCCCACATGTGGCCCATATATATACAGCCACCCAATTAGACAAGATGGATGAAGCAAAGAAGTGCAGAAGTGTAGATCGCTTGAGAGACACAGCCAGAATACAGCAAATACAGAGGCTAATGTCAGCAGCAAACCACTGAACTGAGAATAGGGACCCCCGTTGAAGGAATCAGAGAAAGAACTGGAAGAGCTTGAAGGGGCTCGAGACCCCATATGTACAACAATGCAAAGCAACCAGAGCTTCCAGGGACTAAGCCACTACCTAAAGACAATACATGGACTGACCCTGGACTCTGACCTCATAGGTAGCAATGAATATCCTAGTAAGAGCACCAGTGGAAGGGAAGCCCTGGGTCCTGCTAAGACTGAACCCCCAGTGAACTAGACAGTTGGGGGGAGGGCGGCAATAGGGGGAGGGTGGGGAAGGGAACACCCATAAAGAAGGGGAGGGGGGAGGGGGATGTTTGCCCGGAAACCGGGAAAGGGAATAACACTCGAAATGTATATAAGAAATATTCAAGTTAATAAAAAAAATAAAAAATAAATAAATAAATAAATAAATAAATTTTAAAAAATGCTTCGAGTAAATAGTTAACAAGGAACTGAAACTGAAAAAAAAATTTAAATAATTAGTTATACATAGACCTATGAGCTGTACATTTTTTCAGTATCTGAATTACACTATTTCTTGGTTTTATATGTTAGAAGTGAAAAGCATAAAGTCTATTTTTATCTGAACTCTTTGATATCTTTGTTCTTTCATTATTATTCTTTATTAAGGTTTAATAAGCCATAAAACACTGAGTAGTGTTTTGTATACTATATAATATTGTCTTTTATAGAAAACATTACTAGACTGGCTTTTTGTAAATGTTAATAACTATGCTATCTATATTTAAGAGTAGGTAGTTCTATTTTTTGGAGGGTTTGTTGAGAGAAGACTAGTTGCCCAGGATCCAACAGGGAGGACATTAGCCGAAATACCCAACAAAGAGGGTAGAACCTGTAGAGACCATAACCAGTGGATAGGTACCATCCCTGGTTGAGGGATGGGGTCACCCACCTACCTCAAAAATAGAAATTCAGAATTCCCCTTGTCAAAAGGAAATGCAAGTACAAAGAGTGAAGGAGAAACTGAAGGAAAGGCCATCCAGAGACTACCACACCTAGGGATCCCCTATGCAGCCACCAAATCCAGACATTGTTACAGATGCCAATAAGTGCTTGCTGACAGGAGTCCTGTATAGCTGTCCCTTGAGAGGCTCTTCCAGAGTCAATACAGATGCAGGTATACACAGTCAAACCTCAGACTGAGCACGGGGACCCCAATGGAGAAGTTAGGGCAAGGACTGTAGAAGCCGAAGGGGTGTGTAACCCATAGGAAGAAGAACAATATCAATTAATCTGACACCCCAAAGCTCTCAGGGACTAAACACCAACCAAAGAGTACACAGGGCACTCCAACTGGATATGTAGCAGAGGATTGCCTTATCTGACATCACTGGGAGGGGAGCTCCTTGGTCCTGTGGAAGCTTGATAACCCAGGATATGAGAATACTAGGGTGCTGAGGCAGGAGTGAGTGGGTGAGCACCCTCACAGAGGCAGGGGGAGGGAACATGGGATTGTGAAGGGAAAATGGGAAAGGGGATAACATTGGAAATGTAAATAAATAAAATAACCAATAAAAAAAAGAGTAGGTAGTTCAAATTAGTGTAGAATATACTTTGGATATGTTTTGGTAGGATAATATTGATTTTATTGATTCAATTAACTTCTTATCACATAGGTATTTCTATTTGCTTCTGAATTGTCTTATTTTATTTTCTTTATTTACATTTCAAATGTTATCCCCTTTCCCTGTTTCCCCTCCAGAAACCCACCAGCCCATCCCCTCTGTCGCCATGAAGGTGCTCCCCAACTCACCTGCCCTCTCCTCCTGGCTCCCTGCTCTGGCATTCCCCTATACTGGAGGATTGAGCCTTCACAGGACCAAGGGCCTCTCCTCCCATTGATGTCCAAAAAGGCCTATCCTCCGCTACATATGTGGCTGGAGCCATGGGTACTGTTTGGTTGGTGGTTTAGTCCCTAGGAGCTCTGTGGTGTCTCTGTGGTGATATTGTTGTTCTTCCTATGGGGTTGCAAGCCCCATCAGTAACCTCAGTCCTTTCTCTAATTCCTCCATTGGGGACACCATTCTCAGTCCAATGGTTGGCTGCGAATATTTGCCTTGGTATTTGTCAGACTCTGGCAGAACTTCTCAGGAGACAGCTATATCAGGCTCCTGTCAGCATGTACCTTTTGTATCCCCAATAGTGACTGGGTTTGGTGACTGCATGTGGAATGGATCCCCATGTGTCAAAGTCTCTGGATGTCCTTTCCTTCAATCTTCCTATAAACTAACTATTTCTTTTATTTGGCAATTGATTGAATTTATTGTTTTTATTGTCAATATGTCACAATAGCACTTATTAGAAGTAGACATATTATTCTCTTTAGTTATTTATGATAATTTTAATTTTATAATAGTTGGTGAAATCACATTCATATCTTCAAAACCTTAGAAGAATCTGTAAAATAATATCATTTCTTAAGTGAATGAAACAAATCCTACTTCCTTTTCATTAAGGACAATAAATCTACATATCTTGTCTTTCTACTTCAAATAGCCGAGACCTTTCTCACTGCCAACACAATCAAAAAATCTTTAGTCACAAGAGAAATGCAAATCAAAACAACCCTGAGATTTCACCTCACACCAGTGAGAATGGCTAAGATCAAAACTCAGGTGACAGCAAATGCTGGCGAGGATGTGGAGAAAGAGGAACACTCCTCCATTCTTGGTGGGATTACAGACTGATACAACCATTCTGGAAATCAGTCTGGACGTTCCTCAGAAAATTGGACATTGAACTACCTGAGGATCCAGCTATACCTCTCTTGGGCATATACCCAAAAGATGCCCCAACATATAAAAAAGACACGTGCTCCACTATCCTTATTTATAATAGCCAGAAGCTGGAAAGAACCCAGATGCCCTTCAACAGAGGAATGGATACAGAAAATGTGGTACATCTACACAATGGAATCAAAAACAAATCAGCTATCAAAAACAATGACTTTATGAAATTCATAGGCAAATGGATGGAACTGGAAAATATCATCCTGAGTGAGGTAACCCAATCACAGAAAAACACACATGGTATGCACTCATTGATAAGTGGCTATTAGCCCAAATGCTTGAATTACCCTAGATGCACATAACACATGAAACTCAAGAAGGATGACCAAAATGCGAAGGCTTCACTCCTTCTTTAAAAGGGGAACAAGAATACCCTTGGCAGGGAATAGGGAGGCAAAATTTAGAACAGAGGCAGAAGGAACAACCATTCAGAGCCTGCTCCACATGTGGCCCATACATATACAGCCACCAAACTAGATAAAATGGATGAAGCAAAGAAGTGCAGGCTGACAGCAAACGGATGTAGATCTCTCCTGAGAGACACAGCCAGAATATAGCAAATACATAGGTGAATGCCAGCAGCAATCCACTGAACTGAGAACGGGACCCCCGTTGAAGGAATCAGAGAAAGGACTGGAAGAGCTTGAAGGGGCTCGAGACCCCATATGAACAACAATGCCAACCAAGCAGAGCTTCCAGGGACTAAGGCACTACCTAAAGACTATACATGGACTGACCCTGAGCTCCAACCTCATAGGTAGCAATGAATAGCCTAGTAAGAGCACCAGTGGAAGGGGAAGCCCTTGGCCCTGCCAAGGCTGGACCCCCAGTGAATGTGATTGTTCCAGGGAGGGCAGTGATGGGGGGAGGATGGGGAGGGGAACACCCACATAGAAGGTGAGAAGGAGGAGTTAGAGGGATGTTGGCCTGGAAACCGGGAAGGGGAATAACAATCGAAATGTAAATAAGAAATACTCAAGTTAATAAAGATTAAAAAGAAAAAGAAAGAGAAAAAAGGAAAAAAATCACTGGTACTTTGCACTAGAAAGATCTTGTTGTTTTGATAAGATTTAAGCACTGTTTATCTAATATAAAATTGTACTTTGTGCTTTAGTAGTGAAGGGATACTAGGTGAGAGTCAAGGAGAAATTCTGCCATCTAATCAAGCATGAAAGAAAAGATGGTGTCTTAGAGAGCTCAGATTTTCACTGGCTTCTAACCATTGGTGGTATTCTATAGAGGACATTGTAGAAAGTACAAGATTAGGATGAAATAATGTACATGAGTGATGTCTGTGTCTTCAGTGAATATCCAACATTGACTATGAACTTCATTAATGGGAGAAAATATATTTTATAAAGAGTTCATGATTGTAATTCACTTGGATCATCAGCCTCTGCAACAGCCTGGGTAATGGGAACACACAGGACACAGGTTGCTGGTGCTATATGCTGGGCTAAACTCTCTGTTTCATCTTGGATCCTGCACCTTTGCTTGAGAACCAGAACTCTAGCAAGAGGTTTTCTTGTGTCTCCATTCTGGTCCTCAATGGCCAAGAAGAACTGTCATTCAGAGAGAGATCCTTCTCTGTTGTTGAAGTTACAGCTACTAGCAAGCAGAAAAAGAAGTTATTCAGAAGACCAGGAAAAAGCCTTGTTGAAAGTGTCTCATCGTTCACAGTATTCTAAGGCAACACTGACCCGACACTCCTGCCAGAATGACTGAATCATTGCAAATTAGATCATCTGTAATTTCAGCTCTAAGACTGTATGATTCTAAATACTAATGTTTTTCCTCCACCACTGCCAATGCTGAATTTCTTTAACAAGATACAAGTACAGCAACAGCATTGCTGGGCTAGCCCTGAAGCATCGTAGGATCATTTCAGTGGGTGTGTAATTATGATAGTTAGGCTAATGACTAGGAGTAACAGCTGTCTTGAAGTCCTGTCACCAGATGAATTTCTGGCAAATGAGTCTGATTTCTCAGACAAAAGGAAATTTCTTCCTGTTCAGTCTTATGATGCCATATTAAAATGCAATATTACTTAATAGGTGATCAAGCTTCAAGGTCAATGAGAATGGATGTGAATTTTGATTCTAATCTTAACTAGCAGGTTCACCATGAACAAGTACTTAGTCTCAATGATATCACAATTTCTTGTCTTGTCAATTGGGCATAATCTGGTAGTCAATATGTAATATTTTAAAAACAAAATGAGACAAAGCAAGGAATCAACGATCAGCAGCTAGGTACAGCTGAAGAAATAATGACGTCAATTTTCATCTCACAAGCTGAGGGGCTTCACATGAATCAAACTCATTCTGCAATACATTCGTAGTTTGAGATTTAGGGATAAGTATTTGAAGGTCGTGGTTTTTTGTGTTTGTTCCTCATTAAAATGAATTTTATGAACTAGGAAATCAGCCACGAAAATCACTAAATTATCAAACAGAAATGTACCTATGATTACTTTTTTTTCTCATGTGGTACTCCATCTCCAATTAAAAGAACTTTTACATAACCAAAGTATGTTGAATTAGATGAAAATGTATACTGATATATGAACATTTTATGTATATTACACATGATACTTTGATGTAATTATTTGTAATGGCACATTTGAACTAGGTGTTAAACAGTTTCATCATGGAATTATCCCTCAGGGTTGATTAAAATGTGGCATAACAAATGTGGCCAACTTCTCAGCCATTGTCCTTTCCACTCCCTAGTTTCTTGGCATTTATGTTTGAATTTCAGAGTGTTGTAGGAAAGGGGGAGAAAGTATTTGTTGGATACTTTGGGATATTTGGGTTTTGAATGTGCTTGTTTCTCTGAAAGCCCTGATAAACCTTGCTCTCTCTGGTTACCTTGTAGGCAGATGCGAATGTGGCAGATGTACTTGTTACCCTCCTGGGGACAGCAGAGTATATGGCAAGACCTGTGAGTGTGACGACCGGCGCTGTGAAGACCTAGACGGTGTGGTCTGTGGAGGTAGTTACTGTTCTCTCAGCTTTACTTCATCTGACCTTCTTCATTGTTTAGACCATTTAAAGATTCTGTTCAAAAGAAGTAGTTAAATACACCATTACATCAAAAAGCAATATAGCTTTATTAGCACTTTTATAAACAAGAACACTTGACTTGTGGACATGTGAAAATATTGTCTAATCTAAATCAATTCCTAAGTTCTATGCTAGTTGGTGGCAAGTGAAAGGTTTCCATTGCATGCCAATACCTGTTCATGATTTCTATTATCTCACTCAGAAATACTGATTCAGAAATGAAATATCACCCAAACCTGGGAAAGTAACTGTAAGATTACAGTCCAAGTTCACTACAGAATCAGAACACATAGAAACTCAGCTCCTTGCCTTACATTTGGATATCAAAATTAACCTGAAAATCAATTACCCAGATAAAGAGAAAGGTAGAGCAATGATAGATGGAAAAATAAAATGAGAAGATTAAAGTCCAAGAGATGAAATGCTGAAATGAATACCATCCAGGAGAGGGAGTATAGATCTGAATTACTCTAGATCTGTCAGTCTTAAAATGCTTTGTATTGTCCAGAATGATGTTCCTGGTGTCTTTTGACCATCATCTGGCAACTCTCTCCTTACTCTATCATCACTATGTATCTGTCTATCTTTACAGTTCACCTCTACCTTCTTGTGAATTTTGATCACCTCTACTTTCTGTAACATACTCTGAGACATTTATAATTTTACCATTTATATTGAACAATGGACAAGTCCTTTGAAGTATTCACTATATCTGATGCTTTCTTGCTCTATAATTGTGGAGGTTATTCTAAAATAGAATTTCTACTTTCTTCATTCTCAAGGTAAGACATGGAGGGAGGTTGATTGAGTTATCAACCAAAAATTCACAAATGGCAGAAATGTGTGTGAGCCTGCACATTCAGTTCACAGATTTTTCCTTATGCTATGGAGTTCCTCAGAGGGCCACCAAATTATTTCCCTGTTGCAATGTTGCTTTTAGGTTAGCTCTTCTCTTCACTAATATTAGTTGCTAGCATTATCTAAAAGATTATTGTCACTTAGTTTATATATAATTTACATATATTTATACACATATATACATAGCTAGTATCTAGAAAGTTCCTTCCATATGGACCTTACTATTCTTATTATCATAATCTTGTTGCTTGGTTAAGGACAGTGGCTATAGACTGGGATCTTCTCACAATGGTCTGGTCATGTTTGTTGTCCTTTCCTTTCTGACATCCAGTGTTCACCAAACATGATCCTCCTTGTACAGCATAATTGGATGATTTATTTGAAGTATTTGATTTCTTACACATCTATTACATCTCTATGTACATTAAATTGCGTATTTTTTCTCCATGAACATTTCTATCAAAAACCAAAACAGATTTTTTTACCTGTCACATAAGAGCAAGTGCTTATTGGGTGAGTAAAACAACCTATGGAAAGGTTTTGCTTGAAAAATTCTCAGGATTGCATGTGATCGGTATTGTCCATCTACACAAAGTTGACTCTGTCTCTAAGAGAACAGACTTACATGATCCAAATTAGTAAAATGCCCATGAACAAACCAGGGCAGCAATTCTTCCAGGAGCAATGAGAAATGGAGTTGTCCCAGAGCTCAGAACAGGTTCTGAAGAAATATATTTGGTTGTTGTTTGTTGAAAAATGTAATGAGAACTGGAAGTCGTGTTAGGAAAGAAAAAGCATTTGATAAAAGCTATTTGATTTGAATTACATATAGGTTCTATTAAAACTTTATTCTAGCACAAGAAATGAAGGTCTAAAATCATGCAAAACACAATTCTCATGTATCAACCAATTGTTCCCTAATGTCTACTTCTTGCAATTATTTTCTTACTACATCAGCATGACTCACATGGTGTGTGATCAGTTCCCATGACAAAAAGAAACCTTTAGACAGTAAAAATCAACATAAGCAACAAGGAGGAAAGAATGTCAGTGAGTATCTGTTATGGCTAACAACACAGATACCACTTCAAAACTTATATATACTTTACAAGAACAAGATCTTATTACAATGGCTTGGTCATGTTATAAGTAAGAATAGAGAGCCAAAAACATTGTATATAACTAACTAGCCATACCTGGTACTCTGTGTAATAACATACCCCAACATATAGTCAGTCCTTTGTATGTATGGCAGCTATGTTCTATAAGACGACCGTGAACACTGAATTAACAAATGCAGAACCACCAGACTCAGGAGAAATGTGGAATTAGATTCTTCCTTTGGCCACAATATTTTCAATGACTATTCAATACACAACTTTATTTTATTTATTTTGTTCAAAAACACTTCATTTAAATATAATTGATCCATTAATATTGAGCTCAAGATCTGATCATGTCTAATCAAACTTAATCTAGCATGTATATTTGTATATAAGACATATATCCTTCTTGTACTCAGAAAAACAAACAAAAACAAAGGAACTTTTCAGCACTGTACCAGACAGTCTTTGAATCATCAAATGTGGCACTGAAGAGATCATGTAAGAGACACTTGTTTAGGGGTTGGGGATTTGGCTCAGTGGTAGAGCGCTTACCTAGGAAGCGCAAGGTCCTGGGTTCAGTTCCCAGCCCCAGGGGAAAAAAAAAAAGAGAGACATTCTTTGACCTTAGCTGGATCTACAAATCTGAAGCATGGTACTTTCTACCATTGCACATATATGCTCCCATTGCTCTGAATGCAGTGAGATTGGAGCGTTAAATAAATATAGAAATAAGGTGAGTCTGGAAAAAGAAACAAGGATTAGTGCAAATTATCTCTAGTTTGTTTTAAATGCTACAAGAAGGGTGAACAATGGTTCCCACTTAGCTTTGCACTGACCTTCACATACTGGTTTCATTAAAGAGGTGAAGAAAATTAATGTTTTAATTCCTGTATTTTCTGTCTATGCTTTGTGGAAGAGATTACATGGGCCGTGGCTGTTTTATTATCATGGTTTTCTATTTCTTCACTGATCTTAAAATACAGAAGACCTTCCATTGTAGAAGACATTTGAACCTGAACCAGTTGTGGTAATAAAGTACACAGTGTAGCAAGTACTCTGTAAGGAAGTCAAAAGCTCTCATGACTTTTACAACTCATAAAAGAACCTCTGTGGAGTACATAAAATCCTCTGTGTGTCTGGTCTATGATCTGAAGAGAAGACAGTCATATGAGTATATAAACCCCTGTGAAGCAGAATGCCCATGTTTGATGATGGCAAGGTGTTGGTTTCTGACCCATGTTCTTGTAAGGAAGCTGGTAAACATTTAATTGAACCAAATAAAAGCTCTAACTCAGGAGGATAAGCAGAACTTATAAACATTCCTGATATAATGAATGATATTAGTGATAGCTAGAGTCAGCCCTGGTGGCTCCCAGATTTCTGTGCAGTATTAGATGGATGGAAAAATTTATACTTTGCATTTAACAGTTATCTCCTTTTTGAAGAGAATAGGTTTTTTTATAGAGGTCAATGGGATGGAAAAACTGAGATATATCATGACTCTACCTAGTATTCTGCTCTTTATCTTTTTACATTCTTCTGAATAATCTCACCAGATCTGCTCCCAGATGACCTCGTCTGGGGAGCTGTTGTACATTCCCTCTGTATGCATTGCTTCCAAGGAGTACATGACTCAGTGAGATGCCATGAATGTGGATATAATCAAACTCTCTTCCTCTCTTCTCCCTCATCATAATCCACACTTCGAGCTTTTTTCAAACAGAGCATAAAGAGCATCCTTTAAATAAGTTAGAAGTTAAGGGAGTCTCAGAATTTGTGAGCATAGAATTATGGAGTATAGAATTCTCCAAATTGGAGTAGACATGGGCTGGATTTACAACAGCTTTGGGTGTGTGGTGTTTAATATGAAAGTACTTAGGTCTGAGAAGGCTAACAAAATCATAGTAAATAAAAATATTTGTTGAGGAAAGATATTTTATTTTATTGTGTCTTCTAAAAGTATTTATTCATTTTATGTATATGTGAGTATGCCTGAGTGTATGTATATACACTCAGTACATGCAGATACTAACAGCTACCAGAAAAAGGCATCAGATCCTTGGGGACCAGAGTTGTAGGTAGTCATTAGGTTTGACCTGGGTGCTCTGAACCAAACCTAGGTCGTTAACAAGAGCAGTGAGTGCTCTTAACTGCTGAGCTATGCTGACAGCCACATTTTCTTGTATCCTTAAGTAATTCTAAGTTGATCTTGAACATGTTGGGAGGGCTTTATTTGGAGCCTCTATTTGTTATACCTTGTCACAGGTATTGCTATTTGTGGTGGAAACAAGGATGTTTTCCCTTTCAACTAATTTTTTTAATCAGCCTGCAAAGCAATCTTGCAGCATCTTTATACATACTTAGTACTTTTGTTGAGCTCCTTCTTTCTGCTCCATTCTTTCACTCTCAATATTTCTACTCCCACATTTTTCCTACTTAGCCTGTGTTATTTTATTCTTCCCAATTCATCCCCTAAAATTTTCCCATCTTGTAGACCCATTTTTAGTTGTTTCTGAGCTTATACCGATACTCACTCTCACAAAAAACACACTTATGCAAAAGTTAGAAGCTAACAACATAAAGGAGAAAAACATTACATATATATATATATATGTATATATATACATATGTATACATACACACATGTGTTAACTCATTAATATAATAATATACTTCCGTTCCATTTGTTGCCTGCAGATTCATTATTCATTTTTCCAACAAATAATGGATACTAAAATTATTTTAATTTGATCATTTCCTCTGAAACATTTAATTAAAGAATAGAGCAAAAACCAAAACAAAATTCATTGATAAAAAAATATCACCAAGTTTGATAGTGGTGGCTTGCTTATACCTTTAATTCCAGTACTTGGAATTAAATTTGGAATTAAATCACAGGTAGGCAGATCTCTGAGCTTGAGACCAGTGTGGTCTACAGAGTGAGTTTCAATACAAGCTACACAGTGAAACCCTGTATTAAAAAGACATAAAGACGTGTGTGTGTGTGTGTGTGTGTGTGTGTGTGTGTGTCCCAAAATAATATCTGATGACATTCTATTGTATTTCTTTCTAAATTTCCTTTAAGAGATAGAATTCTTTTCAAATATAAGTTCATTAGCACTGTTGAAATAGTTTGGTAATATAGCTATGGAAAGTTCAAATTCTCCAGTACATCAAATTGCACTGATTATACAAATAGGCCCTCTTGCATCAATTAAAAGTCAAGACAACTCCCATAGACAAGCTCATGGGCCAGTCTGATCTCGATAATCCTTTTATTGAGGCTTCCCTCTCAGATGAGCTTTGACTGTGCCAAGTTGAGAGTTAAGGTTAATGCTCCTCTGTTATAGGAAGCCAGTGATGGGTAAACCATTACTAAGTAAGTATAAAACATTTGGATAATCTTCTTCTAAGTTAGACATAAAATAGAATAAATTGAACATTTCGAATGTGGATCACGCACTCAGTTTACCACCACACTGATTTGTGGGTTCACCTTGACATTTAGTTAGAACTCTACATATTCATGCTGTGGCCAGAGAACTAAATACAGCTTCTAACTCAAAAGCAGGGACTGTTTGAGAATATTATCCAACAAATATGTAAATCCAAAGCATCTACATGTCTACTTAATCAGAAAGCATGTAAAACGCAAGAGCCAATATTGTTTATCCACTTTCCTAACAATAAAACTGAAGATGATTAAACCCACTTTGGCAGGTTAAGATAAATTAGCAATTGTACTCAAAGGTGAATGTAACTAATTTCATAATTTTAAACAGTTCAGTTTTGATTGAACCAAAATTGCAACCTTAAAACGAGTCACAAAAATGGCAAAAAGAAAATCAGTGTGAAGTAGGACTATTCTTCATTTAATTAGCTTCTGTGTGAGTCATGTTCCATCACCACACAGGGTTTGCAGATTTTCTCCAAACAATTTTTGTTAACAAATAAAATGCATGTAACTGATAATTGGCATGATTTTTTTCAAATAAATAACTATTTAAAAGTGCTTTGTCTGAGGGATAGTTCCTAAGATTTATTCATTTTCAGCAATGTAGACTTTTTCTAATTTCATAAAGAGAATATACTCAGATGCTCTTTCACATGTGTTTAATTATTCTAGTGAATATAAGCTTAATCAGAGGCTTCCCTCCTACATGCCCTATACCTAGGGTGAGAATGAGAAATAGACTGTAGGCTGCTTTTTCTCATTCCCCCTTGCTCCTGGAATAGCTACCCAGGAGTCCAATTTAAGAAGCGAGAAAGGATAATGAAGAGCCACCTCTTAATTACACAATCAGTTCCCATTTCTTCTGGGACTTCTCCAGCTCATGGCTGCAATTTGAAGGAAATCATATATCTATGGTTGTAAATTCAGAAATGACAATGCTTTGTAGTGTTAAATTTAATCAATAAATGATAAAATGAATTAGTTTACCAATTAAGAAACTCAGTCCAATGGTTTAAGGAGCAATTTGCATTGGGAAAGATTATTATCTTAAGTAGACACATTCAACAAATCTTGCATAGTTGGCAGAAGTTTCTGAGATCTGAGTTATTTACAATACCCACGGACCTAAGTGACTATTGGGTACTAGAGTACTTGTCCTATTCCTAACAAGATCAAGAAACTAATTTTTAAAAATTACCTAGTTTGACTAAGCCACTACCTAAAGACTATACATGGACTGACCCTGGACTCTGACCTCATAGGTAGCAATGAATATCCTAGTAAGAGCACCAGTGGAAGGGGAAGCCCTGGGTCCTGCTAAGACTGAACCCCCAGTGAACTAGACTGTCGGGGGAGGGCGGCAATGGGGGGAGGGTGGGAGGGAACACCCATAAGGAAGGGGGGGAGGAAGGGATGTTTGCCTGGAAACCGGAAAGGGAATACCACCTGAAATGTACATAAGAAATACTCAAGTTAATAAAAAAAAAATGTGAAAAAAAAATTACCTAGTTTAACTAAATGCAAATACTCACCTGCAGTGAGTATTGAATTACACTAGACAGTGAGGTACAGATCATTCTCAGTGCATATTTCAGTGTGAAAATGAAAGCAATGGGAAGATGTGAACATGACAAACAAGACGAATGGTTTTTTGCTTATAAAAAGTTGGTTATCTGTAAAAAGTCTAAGGAAGGAAGGAAGGCAAAAGCAGTTTCAGAGCCATGTGAATAGTCATAAGCTCAGTTCCTAGAGATAATTCCAGAATGTTCCTTCCATGAAGGTGACATCACTACTATTCTTAACACTAAGAGTGACAATCTCAGTGAGCTATCAGCATAGATTATTTTTCTAGAGTTCTGCTGGCTGTGGTTACTTTACTCTGTAATCTTCAATGGCAATGTAGTAAGGCTCACTAGATAAAAGTTGACTTGAAGGCAATTGTCTACTTGTATGCTTTTATTTCTTTTAACTAAAATTTTCAGAAACTGTCTCAGTAGGCTACATTTCTGAGACACTCCTTTTTGTTATAGTATTTTCCTCCTTTGCTGGATTTTACTCCTTGTCTGGCTTTCCTTTTTGTATTCTAGCCTTAAAGCTTAGAGTTTGTCAGAATTTATTCTCCCTGGGTTGACTCATTCACTTCTAAAACTCAGAATGTTGTGCACTATTGTAAACATCAGTGTATGTTTGCCTAGAATCATCCCCAACCTGCTCTCTGAGCTCTGATATGGATGCAGTTCAGTGTCTTAAGAGTTTTCAAACACAGGATATTCAAGAAAGAACTGATGTTGTTCCTTTAACTTCCTGAAACTTCTTTACTTAATAAAATACATTTTACTCTGGATTTCTGGGCAGAAAATTAATATTTTTTCCCATATGTGCAACTTCCAGGCCCACAGTTTATTCCATAGGCCCATGTTCTACCATCAAGACAGAACTCAAATAGCAGTCTCTTCATTTTTCCCTGACTTGATCATTAATAGCCTTCTACATTCTCCAAAGTCATGTACTCCAACATAGCCAGCCGCACTCAGTTACTTAAATGAAGTTGCAAATTGTTAATTATGCCTTATCATCTGGCTTAATGTCTTCTGTCATTCCTCTATTCCTCTCAGGACAGATTTAAATTTTTTACTCAAAATAAGAAACTAGCTATGTGCTCATTTCTGAACTTCACTCTCATTCGATTAATCATTCAAACAGTTGGCTTTCACTGCCTAAAACATGCCAGCTATGTTGGGCATATATTTCTTGTCCCAAGGATTTCTAGGCTCTGTTCCTAGAACATTGACTGCCTGGCTCCTTCTCATGCCTGGTTTTGATGACTATGTCTGTGAGTACCCTTGAATATAGTAACAGACTCTTCAAGCTCTAGTAACTCAAGTGTACTTTTTCCTGTAACTTGTATTCATCCCTGGTGCCATGAAAATAGGGCCAACCCATGCTTTATTCTACTGTATTCCAAACTGCTAATAAAATACCCAGTACTTAACAAATATTTCTTGAGTTGATGACTGATTTATAGTCACTTGTAAAGAATATGCTATTAAAATTGATTCATATTTTAAATAAAGAGAAGTTGTGTATAAATGACAAATCAAAATGTAAATATTGATGCATTTTGATGGTTGTCTGGTATAGTTGACAATTTTACTTTGTAAAAGGATTTGATAAATGAGCTAATGAGTGGCAAATATGGACTTGCTCCCTCCCAAACAAATTTTATATTATATTATTTGCTGTGAGGACCCATTGATTCTTTCAGTAATAGCAGAATGCCTTCCTTGACACTAAAGATTCCCATGCACAGTGAGAAATAAAATTGTATAGAAGTTTCAAGATGTATTTCAGATTAGAGTAAAATGCTACAAAGTATGCACAAACCTTGGATTTGGACCTGAGTAACACAAACATGCAAACATCCAAATACAGAGAGAGAGAGAGAGAGAGAGAGAGAGAGAGAGACAGAGACAGAGACAGAGACAGAGACAGAGACAGAGAGACACAGAGTCTTTATGGAAGGATACTCCGTCACTTGCTGAAATTTGTAGATTGGCAGGACTTGAATATATTGAGAGAGAAACGTATTCCACTTCAGCAAGTATATGAAATGCACAGGAATCTTGGATCAGTGAAGTAAAAGAGAGAAGAGGAGTAATAAAATTAGAAAAAGAAGCTTGAAGCTCTACCACTTAGGAATCTATAGCATATCAAAGACCTCCTGGTGGATCAAAAGAAAAGCTCACACAACTAGGAAGAAAGATATGATGTGAGAAGTAAAGGATAGGGCAGTGTGAGCAAGTATGTGAGAGACCCGATAGGAAAGTATCTTAAAGGTTTATGATGCTATGTTGCAGGTAGTACTAACAGGAATTGACAGCTCCCTCAGTGGGGGGAGTTGAACAGATTCAATCACTATTCAAAACATTTTGAACTGAATGACTACAGCAGTTTTACATTTAAAAGAAATGGAAAAATACCAAAGGATTACTTTTGGAAAGAAAGATATGTGGTAAGATTAAGAAGGTTCCAATTATGAGGATGACAGAAAAGCAAACAGAATGTCAGGGGTACAGGTCTTGGGAGATTTATGTACAGGAAGCACAGCCCTGAAATCTTTATAGTTAACAGAAATCTCATGATTTGGGCTGAAGACATGGCTCCACGGATGAAGCACTTGCTGTGAGACAAGACACAGTGGCATATACCATTTATGAAAGTCAAAGACAGAGGGATCACTGTGCTTTCTGGGCCAGCAGACTAGCCAAGTAAATCACCCCCAGGGTTGGTGTGAAATCCTGTCTCAAAAGTAAGGTACAGGTATGGATGATGGAGAGATGGTTCACTAGTTAAAAGTACTCTTCTAGGGGACCAGATATTGTTGTCAACACTTCACAACTGCCTGTAACTCGATCTCCGGGTGATCTAATGCCCTTTTCCAGTGTCTTCAGGCTTAACACATAACACCACACACACACACACACACACAGAGAGAGAGAGAGAGAGAGAGAGAGAGAGAGAGAGAGAGAGAGAGAGAGAGAGAGAGAGGACAGAGACAGTGGCAGAGAGAAAGAGACAGTCAGATAACTGGAAATGATTAAAGAAAGGAGGGAATTGTAGGTCATAAAAAACAAGCAGGAGGATAAAATCAATTATCAAAGGACACAAGTAAACTAGTTGTGAAGAGGAAAGAGCTCAAAGAAGGGAAAGAGATGAGAACAAGCCTGCAGATGAAGGAGACAAATATTAAGAAAAAAGACAAATATTAAGAAATTATTATTATGCATCTCCTTTCCCAAAATGAGAGGTGCTGTGCTACTATGGAAGGCATGTGGACCTTGAAATCAGAGGAACTAGAGCCATGTTCTGGTCCTGTGTCTGAACTACAGGATTTGAAGTGCAACTTGAAGCCCTCAGAAGTTCAGCTTCCTGTATGTAAGATGGAGACAACACCAAACATCACTGACTGTGACAATGCAGCATTTAATGCATGAGGAAAGGCTTTTTGGAATAGGTACATTTATTTAGTTTTTTAAATTGTTCTCTCATCTGCTTTTTATTGATTTCCAGATTGTCATATGTTATGGAAAATCACTACGTGGATTCATGAATGGTTATGTTAAATCGACAGTAATGAGTTCTCAAAAATGGAGTCAAGTCCATTAGCCTTTTCATGTGCAGAGATGAGTCAAGAGAGAATGGTGGTCACAGTGCCAGAAGCACTGGGTCAGTGTAGATGACAATAATACATGTTTTTAGAAACATGTCAGGATCATGTTGTCCATCATCTTCCATTTCCTACGCTTGGTTTCTGGCAATTCATTCCGTTTACCATATGTACTTGAGAAATTCCAGTCAAATAACTAAGTGAGAGAGTGATCAAGCTGTAAGAAAGTGTGACTATCAGAAAAAACAAACAAAAAACAAAAAACAAAGCACTAAGTAGAACCAGGAAACTAAATTCGAAAATTTAGAAATCTAGTAGTTGGCAGTTTGTACAGTCAAACAGTGTATACACCATACATAAACTATATACCCCCATATAACTGTCACAAATACAGTTGCATATCACAGAATAAACATCTCAAAAACAAAAAGACAAAAACAAAAGGTCATATGTGAACACAAACCTCATGCAAGTTTTAATTTTTACATACCAATAAAGGGCACGAGTACTTACACTCTATCCCTCTATCCGCTGTTGTTCATGAAGAGGAAAGGACAAAGGTAAAATCCTTAGGAATGCCATTTGTTATTATTAGTAAGCCCCAGGAGAGCAATTAATAAATGCTGCCAGCAGTGACAACGTGACTAGCCTTCAAGATTGAACCGGGTGTTGTGGTGAGCACATGAAGAGTGACAGCAGCACATGCTGCTGACAGAAATTCAGTGAGAAGGGACCAATATCCGGACAGGAGCCATAATGTCGTTTCAAATAATTCCAATATTTCTTTCTTGCGAGCTTATTTTCTACATCACATCCAAATGTGCCTTGCTAAGCTAGATCTCTCTTGGGACACTGTTTTAAATAAAGATGTGACAGAATGATTGTATGTGTAAGGAAAGTATGTCTAGCGGGAGGTGAGACACTGTGATTTGCATTTTCTATCTTACAAACTCTGATTTTTCTGGCTATTTATTCATACCCTCCCCTTACCTCATCCTATGGTCGCTACACAGGCCGTGGCACGTGCTCCTGTGGTCGTTGTGTTTGTGAGAAAGGATGGTTTGGTAAGCTCTGCCAGCACCCGCGGAAGTGTAATATGACCGAAGAACAAAGCAGGAGTCTGTGTGAGTCAGCAGATGGCACATTGTGCTCGGGGAAGGGTGAGTATCACTGCCAGAGCCTGGACTGGATCTCTGTTCAGACTTGTGGTGGTACCTCAGAACCGCAGGTAGCAAACAGTTCCTCCAGAATAAACTTTGTCTGAGAAAAGGCACCCAGCTTGTGTGTGAACCCTGAAAGCTGAGCAGCAGCAGCAGGAGATATGGGAGCTGAGATTTTGTCCGTGCAAAAGATGAAAGAAAATCTTCCCCGAGTTTACACAAATGCTTTACCAAATGAAGACTTCATTCATGCTAAAACACGGGTGTGGTTTTTAAAATATATTTTGTTTAGGACCTCATTGTGGATAGGCTTTTGCTGAGTCATGCCCAGTTGCAAATACTGTAAGAATGCACAAAGCTATATTCACCTGCACATGGAGTTACAGTTCATGTATTCCCTAACCTGATTTTTATGTAAAATTACTCCCTAAACACTATAAATATTGAGTCCTCATTAGAGTTTCAGAATTTTCAGAATATAGGTAATTTGCATATAGAAAATGCAAAACAAAACAAAAAACAAAACAAAAAAAACACCACATTTGAGGGATTCTGGAGAGAGGACTCAGCAAATTAAGAGCATTTGCTGTCTCTAACACCCACATTGAGTGGCTCACAACTGCAACAGCTACACTAGATAGAGGGGATCTTACTTGCGTGGCACTTGGTCTCCTGTGCACTGAATCTGCACGTACACAATATTTAATGAAATAAATCTTTCCTAAACAACTAAAAAGTGCAAAAATTGATTAAAAATTGACACAAAGGTATTTCCTCACAACAAAAGCAAACACAAATTGCTATTTAATGTTTTCCCAGTTATCTGCTTTGGGTGGTGGGATTACAATGACAGACCAACGAAGGTTGAAAATCTAAATTTTCTAAGGGGATAGAAAGCTTGGGTATGGCTAAATTCAGGGGAATATAAAGGTTTCCCAAGGCTTTCCATTTTGAATTTCATAGCTTACATTAATGAAGGGCAGCAAGTGGTTGAAGATTATTTCTTTTCTTTTCTGGTGGCATCCATCCTGGGTTGTAGAAGAAAGGGTTGAGGCTGAGCTCTTGCAACTGTAATTTGTCTTCATTATAGAGGATAACAAGGATGCTATTCCTGGTCTCCATGGAGAGCATCATCCCACAGCTCACCCCAAGAACTACAATAAAAATGTAGCATGTAAGAGATTGGGGAATTTCAGCATGATAAATGAGAAAGATGTTCTCACATGCTTCTACTCTGTATCCTTGATCAATCCCATGGACTTGCTGAATTTTGTATAATTTTTCTAAAATCTGTATAGGAAAACCATCATCCCAGTGATCTGAAAGTGTGTTGAGAATTTCCCCTCTTATCATGGAACAGATGTGAGTCAGAGATTGGTTTGTGCCTGCATACCATGATACTTTCTAACCCACCCCCACTAAAATGACAGGTGTGAACTCTTCGCTTGCCTAGGAACTGTGAATAAAGCCATCACTTCAGGAGACGATGAGGAAATAGCATTTTATTTCTTACAAATTTATAGCCAAGACAATAAATCACTCCATAGAAAAATTTAAAACAAGATACATTGTTGTGACCTTCATAACAGATGGTGTCATTAGTACAATAGTGAAAACGGCCTGCTGGGGTGTCAGGTTGCAGCATTTTGTCAGGCTTGATGTATGAAGAATAAAGTCAGTAATGGAATGGGGGCTTTAACCCCAGACAGAAATCGTTTTTGTAAATGACCAAGAGAGATATGCTTAGTGGCCATGTTGCCCCTAAGTTTAGCTACCATTGCAGAATATATGGTGAAACTTATATTGATTTATGTTTATTTGTTGACTTAGGGATTTATTTATTTGTTTGTTTATTTAGCTCCGTGGTGACACAATAATGTGTTCATCTTAACAACGTTACCCTAGATCCAACTAATCACTTCGTATTTTTAGAGATACAATTATGGAACATATCTTTAAATGTATCTTTAAACTGTCACGGTGATATTGCTGCATCCATGTCATTAGTAAACTTATGGTACCCTCTTTCATTCATCTATTTCCCAGCTACCTCCTTTCTGTCTGTTCAGAAAAGAGAATGGGAAAATGTTATACTTTTCAAGACCAACCTTAACCTAGTATTCTAGTTGCCATTCCCAGACAGCTGTTAGCCAGATCTGTAGGCAAGAATTTCTCATTTATAAAACTATATTGTTGTTTTTGCTGTGACAGTCATCACAGATATATAGGTGAATAGGTGGTGAATGAAGTCAGATTAAGATAGTCTGTTAGCTGTTTTTCGAAAGTGGTCTGAGGCAATTCTGCCATCCTCTCTGCTATTCCATTGTCATCTTCAAGGAAAGTTTTTGTTTGTTTCCTCCTCCTTAGATCTTTGGAATGTTCTTCAAATAGATGAAAAAAAGAATTGCCCAATAATAAAAGCCAGAGAAACAGAGATATTGTTAAAGGTCCTTTTGGAGAATGAAAACAAATGGATTAGTGATGTTGTTTTTCCAGGTGTAACACTCTAGGGTTCTGACAGCCCTATGGCTGGGCTGGTCCCCCATGGGAATGCTGAGTCGAATAGTTGCTCATTTCTAGTGTTCAGGAAGCTTACATTTGTTAGACAGAACTGTCTCTTCATGATTTTCCCTTTTCTAGAGAGGGATAATCCACCCCTGTTTTTGTAAGAACAGCCAGAGTTCTCTATAATAAAGGTCTATGATAGGTCCGAATGACTACATACACTGTGTTGGTACTACATGGTATACTGTTCCTATTTGTGTAGGAAGAAGAAAATTTTCCTATTTACCATCAACGAACAGAAAAACAACACACCCGCTATTATGGTGACCATGAAGATTGCTTCCATGACATACACAAAATCAAACCTCACTTCTATTCTAACCGTTTCATGACATCTACTATATTTGGAGCTAGAACTCCAAAGTGTCAAATACTCAGTCCACATAAACCAAATTAACTTTAACTAATTTCAGGAAAATACTTTATTCTTTGCAGCTGAGTAGTCCAGAAACAAAAGAACTAATAAGAATCACTTCTAGGCAGGAAATAAGTTCAAAGATGAAGTGTAAACTCTTTATAAGAATTATGATAAACATAAAAAAGCATCCGAGATATGATATGTTAATATCATTAGTATATAAAATCATTTATTTCTATTGTAGAAGTAACTTCATGATTTAAGAGATACTATGTAAGAAACAAATAAAAACACTTAATTCTTCAAATAGTTAATCCTTCACTGATGGAAATCAGTCACAAATGTGATGTTCTTTGGGGAATATCTCTATGATAGACAATTAAGTTCCCATGTAGGTGTTTCATAAACCATTTGTTAAACAAGTACTCGATTGATAATATTTCTGTGCCTAGAAATTTTAAAGAAAATATTTAAATTTAGGAAAATTAAATTCTAAAATGAGGATACACTCTGTGTTGATGAGGATGCAAAGCACTTTTTATCCCTTTCTCACTAGACCAACAGTAAGGGCCTGACTAACTACTAGGATGTCAAATACGTCTCAAAACTGAAAGTCTCCATATATTGCCCTAAAGAGCCTGAAAGTACAGGCTATCAGTAAAACAAGATTAATCGAATGTGTGCTGCACTTAACAATTAAGTAAAACAAATATAATGCAGTTGTTATCTCTTAACTGGTTCTGACTACTTGCTTGCCTTGGGATGTGTGATGAGAAATGACAAAAGTGAAATTTTGTTGTGAGAGATTCTTTTACCTAAAATAAATGTACCTGTTTCCATGGCATGAGCTTACAAATGCTTAAGACGCTTTATCTTGAATTCTTTCATGATATACGTGACAGTATCATAGCCTTCCATTACCCAAAACTGAGGACTTCTGCTGTCTATTCACACAAGTTGTTGATCATTTGTCAATCACCAGAAGTACTCAGAATTTATCCCTGACTCTCCTGTATGTATTTAAAGTTTAATGAGTTTGGAGTTTTTCTAACTGCATTCAAAAGTTTATTATTTCATATTCTCTCAAGGTGATTGGTTACTTGAATAGCTTAGCAATAACTACCAGCATCTTGTAGTAAAAGAAAATTGTGTCCAACAAAAAAGCCAAAGAAAGAAATGCAAGAGGTTCTTTTGAATTCTGTATTTGTCCTACTAGCTGTAGCAAAACTAGCTTATCCAGGTGATTTTTCATGCCTGTCTTGAAAGGCATTTACACCAAGAGACATGATTAAAAACTATTTTTTTTTATTTTAAGTGTGCCATTAGTAAGAGTCTCAGTTACCACAAAATATTTTAATTACTAAATAGTTTTTTAAATAAATTGGAGGTAACCACAAAGGAAGTTTGTAAGGGGTGGGAAAATTACTAGACCCTATTCAGGATTTTCTGGAACTCATGTTGATTATAGCTAATCCTAAAGGGCAAGACTGAGACAGCAGTCAGACATAAGGGATTGAGTCTGCATTTTTAGCACTTCATCCTGCAACTCAGTTTGAAATTTGTGCGTTCCTATTTCAAGAAAAGCATTTAAATAAAACTCTAAAATGATGAGCTCAATAATTTAGTAATTATTTAATTATAAAATGAATCTTTATTTGATATAATTTAGTAGTATGTTCCTTTAGAGAACAGGGACCTTAAAATGCAATTCAATTGAAAAGGAAAGAAACAAATAAAACATCTATTTTGAGTACTTTTGAAGAGAGCATCTCTAAGGATGAGCCACATCCTGTTTCATTGACATTTCAACCAGACTGGACCAAGGAACATTTGCTCAAGGCTAATTGCAACTGTCTAGATCTATAATGAAGGCTTTCCTGGATGACCTTTATGTATTACAGTAAGTAAAGCTCCCCTCTGAGAAGCAGCTATTCAATAAACTTTTTTCCTTTAGAAGATAGGTTATTACAAGTCTATTGTCAGCATGTCAATGATACTTTCTTCTTGATGGAAGCCTTTATTTCTTTGGTGACAGTGAATAACACCCTTTGTGATTTCAGGTTCTTGTCATTGTGGAAAGTGCATTTGTTCTGGAGAAGAGTGGTATATTTCAGGGGAGTTTTGTGACTGTGATGACAGAGACTGTGACAAACACGACGGTCTCATTTGCACAGGTGCAGTATTGAACTACACTAATTGTTTTGGGCCACAAATGATAATTGAGTGAAATGACACCCACAACACACAGCTTTAGATAGGGCAGAGAGGGCAGCTCCCACACACTCAAATGAACAATGCCCATGTGTAGTAATTCTGAAAGGAAAAGTGAACATCTGTGAATACACATCAACATTTTTCCTAGAAGAATGCAAAGATATGAAGCCAGATTACATGAGTGTTGGAATATTTCTACAAGATAGCCTGTTCTATAAACTCACACAAAGACAGTTATATGAAAAAAAGAATTCTCTTGACAACCATTTCATCTTAATATGGTCCAGATGGGGTATTATTTAAAGCAGCACTTGCATGCCACAAGTTGGTGAATTAGCTGTTTTGGGAAACTGGACATATGTATGAATGTGTGTATGGTATGAGAGATATCAACAGAGTATACTAAATATTTAACTGTGTAATGGTCATTACAAACCTAATTTATTGAGTTCTAATAGTTGGCTATAAATAATATTGAACCAAGTTAAATTATTATGTATATCTTCTCCTGAAGTTCTTATTTTATTTATAAAAATATAAGCCCATTTATTAGACTTCTAGCTGATTCAATATACCACTGATAAAATTCGCAGTAACACAAAATACTTTTGTAATCAAACATTTTCAGTTTAGTTAAAGATTGTTTTGGCATAACATCAAATTAAATAATCACTTTCTGTGCACCTTGCTAGACAAGGGTTTTTCTAGCTCTCAGGCCTGCCTAATTTCATATCAAGGGCTTTTATGCTTTTCAGTGTTTATTTGTAAGTCATATATGGTTTGCCTACTAACAGAAGATAGAATTATGATATAGGAGCCCAGCTGGGTGATGAAATTAATATATTATGGAATCAAAGAGATGTTATTAAGTATCTTAAAGATGGATTTCTCTCAGATGTCTAATAATATAATAATATTGTTGTATGGTAAGATGCTTTAGAGAGGATAAATGGTTTTCTTATGAACAGCTATGGTTCACAGTTATGTATCCTAATTGTATACTCTGATCCTAATCATGATTTCTGTGTTTATTGCAGGGAATGGAATCTGTAGCTGTGGAAACTGTGAATGCTGGGATGGATGGAATGGAAATGCATGTGAAATCTGGCTTGGTACCGAATATCCTTAATGATGCCAAGGGAGACAACTGGATTCTTATTTCTAGGCCATTTTAGAAATTCAGAGGAAAGCATGTTACACAGCACTAGGACAGACTTTTGTGTATTTTTCTATTTCTGACTGCCCAAGTGAAGCATGGGTCTTCATTAGAAATGAATTTAGCAAACTGATGTAAGTTACACCATTAAGAATTGTTCTCCCATGACTAACATCAGTGTTTCACAACTGAAGAGGACAATTTTGTAACCCACAAGACAATTGGTAGTGTCTACAGAGAATTTGGTTGTCAGACTTGGTAGGTAGGAGTATTTGTGTTATGGGAATATTAGAGGTAGTGACCACAGACAATGCTGAACACCCTACAGAACATAGAAAGGCCCTTACAACAAAGTATTTTCTGACATCCAATGTTTAACAAGATGCAGTAGAAAAATGCTAAGTCTCATGGTATTTTGTACTCCACATCCCAAAACCAGAAACACTGTATCAGAATATAAGGATAATATTTATTCTCACATAAACCAACCAGTCAGATTTTTCCAGGATTCCATATGACTCTGAAATTGTATATGGGATGATAATGACAGACACATACGAGGTGTAATGATGTAGGCTGGGGGCTTACCAGATCACAAGGGCTTTAAACTCACAAGAATCTCTTACAGGAAGAAATGAAAAGTGCACAATTTGACATTTTAATAAATAATGACATAAGTTGTTTATATTCTGCGTCAATATCTATTTACTCATGGAAAACAAACACGATAGAAAAGAATGAATTGGAATAACCACTTAAGATCCCAAGAACTAGCAGATTTTGCTTTTAAGACTAGGCATGGGTTACATATACAGGAAATCAGATTTTTCTTATTTAAATTATTTCATGTAATTTATCCTCTGAAGAAGACAGTGTCTAGTTAGAAACACGAGGATCTTCATATTGCATTCATTGCCCTTAAATGGCTCTCTTCTCTTCAAAGAAATGGTGGAGTCAACAAGGATGACATCGATTTTACAAGTTCAGGAGTGGACCCCAAAATTCTAGAAATGGTTTAAATCAAAATTACAAATATTCACTCAATGATACAAACAAAATGTTTATTTTTTTTGGTGAAATTTTGCTCTGTATGAAATTCACATTGAATTATGAAAATGTACAATATTCGGGGTTCTCTTGCATATATACAGTTTTTTCTACTTATACACATAGTTGAATCAACCATTATTTAGAGCTAAAAAAATACCTTTTCCCTAAATGTGATTATTCGTAAAATTCAAAATAACATAGCAAAATCATTTCCGTTTTAAGATGAAATTTTTACTTGCAAATTTTATATTAATAATGCAAATATTTTAGAATCATGGCTTGGACTTTATCAGTCAAGTCTCCAAATGTAAAGAAAACACACCTCCACTGTGTTACTTAAAAACTAAATACTGAGAAGTATTTGAAGGTCATTTATACTGGTGCTGGTTTTATAATAATAATAAGGTTCTCGGAATTTAACGTATTTATAAAATTGTTGCCTCTATCCTGAGATTAGGGGACCCAGCCATACTGGTTTTATATCTATTACTGAGCTGGTAATCAATGTCAGTTTTGTAAAATGAGGGAAATATAAGGAGTTACGGTATAATGTGGATGATTCATTATTTTTCTATATATATTTTCTATCTCTCCAAATACATTTTAAACCAGAAAAAGCAATTATAATAATCCAATCCCATTTCTGATGAGGTGTTTGGTGACTTCCAAACAGTAAGAGTCACAACATTTCCATCGTGCTACAATGGCTTTTATCTTTTCTTACCATAGGACTCAGCCTTCTATAAAGATCTGGACAATTCCTATTAGAGAAACCACTGAGAGATTGTCTCTTTTAATTGACTAATATTTTAAAACTGTAACAAATAAATAGAATCTATCCTGAACTCTCAGGCCACACACAAAGAGACTGACTTTAATCACAGCTATATGTAGTGGTTTGCCCAAATGTGCTTCCCTGGAATTACTTTCAGTTCCTTATGGTCCCTTTCCATTAAGTGTGTCCTTTTTATTATTATTATAATGCCCTCTCTAGCTTTTATCTTTTCTATAAGTGGAATCTATTCTAAAAGTATGTGTTACTTTTCTTATATTTTCATAAGAAAAAGTGTTGAAATATCTTTACCATTTAAGTGTTCTCAGAATAGAGTTTAGACATTGGAGAAATGATTTTCCATGAAGATCAAAATGTACTATGTCCTGAATATTGGACAACATGAAAATATGTTGTAGGTCACCATGTTCTGGGGTGCATGGTATTACAGACTATGGAAGAAAGCTGTAGAATATGCCTCACAGTAACCTAAACTCTATTCAGTTCTTTTTCTTGGAAAACTGACTTTTAAAAAAAGGATTAATTTTATTTGCTATAATCTGTGTGTCTGTCTGCTTTCTATCTGTATGTGACCCTAGCCATGACAACATCAGTATATCTATAAAGTAGATTTAACACACTTTTATAGAAGAAGAAGAAGAAGAAGAAGAAGAAGAAGAAGAAGAAGAAGAAGAAGAAGAAGAAGAAGAAGAAGAAGAAGAAGAAAACAAACCCAAACCAAAAACATGGTGATAGGCAAAAATATAACCTATCTCCTATATAAATCTGTTTCTATACTTTGACTCCAAGACAGAAGTTACCTTTTGAGAATGTTAAGCAATGACAAATTTGTAAAGAGTAGAAGAAAATAAACAAATCTCTTTGGCTTGCTTGTGGTTTTCAAAAATTACACTGGGATACATGATAATTGAAATGGAGACATTAAGTTCATCAATTTTGATGATCTTCATCCTGCTTATTTAGCAAACTATAGCTGAAGAATTCCTCCAGAGGACTTGTAAAAGTCAACAAAAATCTAAATTTTGGAAGAGAACCATTGTTCCTACTGACTTTCAGGGATCCTGAGTTCATCTGGATTCTAGCAGCACCAGGGGAGAAATGAATTATGTCTATCAGCTCTCCAGTAAATATCAGAATTAAACTAAATGAGAACCTAGAAAAAAAGAGAAAAAAATACAGTGTAGTCTTAAAATTTGTAAGCTCAACTGTCACAAATTTTCTGAAAGCTACTCAGTATTCTAGACACTCACCCAGTCTTATATGTCACTGTATAAAAGTCTTAAACTACTTATGTCTCTTAATTCAGAATAACACAATTTACATTCTGGATTTCACTAAGCCTGTGCTTTAGAAAATATTTAGACATTTGGCCTAATTGTTGCCCTAAAATATAGGGTTTTTTTCTAAAATAAAATTGAAAATCATTTCCCACTATTTTCTATTTTTTCTAATTTTAACCTTGGTCAGTTTAGTCTCACAATCCTTCACTGACAAATATCAAACACATATTATACATGTAATATTTGGAAAAAAATTTTAACAAGGTAATACATATTCACTTTAAGAAACAACAAAGGGTTTGTGGTGGTTGTTGTTTTAGTTTTTGCTTAAAGAACCAAATCTGATATTGGTTGCTCTAGAGAGAGAAAAAAGAGATGGTTTAGTAGTTGAATCATTAACTAGATGGTTAGGTGTGATATATTTTGCTTACTTTCTAAAAAACCAATAACTAGGAACACTAGAGAAAACATCGTGGTGTCCATTGTGGATCTATTCCTCACCCAAAGCACCCAGAACAAGCAAACACTTAAAGCAAGACTCCAAATTCTCCAGAATAATAAGAAAAGTGCTCAATTCCCTTTACTCTTCACATAGGACAAATCATCATAATGATTTCCAAGAATGTAGTAAGAAATTTCAGGAACTAAACTTATTTGAAAAAAAATGTTGTTACTTGAATTATGCAAAGGACAGACATTGAGCACTGTCGATGGATAAGCAAAGCAATTAGGTATCATAAGAAAGTGATCGAACTAACCCTCCCCCACCAGATATGCATGCAGAAGGAATGGGTCATCTATAGACTTGGTACAATGAACATACATACAGGAAGGTATAAAACACATAGTCTATAAATACAAATGTGTTCCATCAGATTTACTATTCAGAACATCAGTGATGACAGATTGCATTTAATGATAGCAAACTTAATTTCTGAGGGAAGGATTGTTGACCTTGTTCCAGAAAAATAGCAAGAGAGGTATCATAAAGGAGC
The DNA here is from genome assembly GCF_011064425.1 of Rattus rattus. Classification (NCBI taxonomy): domain Eukaryota; kingdom Metazoa; phylum Chordata; class Mammalia; order Rodentia; family Muridae; genus Rattus; species Rattus rattus. The sequence goes on along the minus strand of NC_046165.1, from coordinate 1,015,979 downwards.
TAAATTTTTCTTTGGCATGGTAAAGGGGGAACTTGAGTTTATCAACTTATTTACATGAGAGTTCTCTATATTTGGGGCGATACAATGCTATTTTGTTACACAAAATTATTTTATGCTTTCCATATGCCTTCATATAAGTATTTGATTTGATATGTCATAGCTATGAACACAACAAATGATAAGAAACACAAATTGTACAGTACAGACAATCCCTCTGTTATAAATTGAATAATACATACCAGTACTTCTGGATACATGAGTCCTAGTACATGCAGATCATTTGGTGCTTTCCTCTTCCCATGCAACAGGTGAGACCAGACACAAAGGAAATGGTCTAACTAAATCAAAGATAACAAGGACCCCATTGCAATGTGTCTAATCATATATTAGAATAAACCACTCGAATACCTACTTACACTAATAAATGCTCTTATAGACAACTCTTGGGAAAGGAAACAGAAAGAAACATTAACATAAATCTTAATCATTTACAAAAATAAATCTTGCCTCAATTGTAACCACTAAATAGGTCTTGAGAACAGAAATCTCAAGTAGTGTTGATTATCAAAAACAGAAAGGTAGGCTGGCTTGGGATGTGTATGTATATGGAGGGGTATAAACTATGTCTATAAGCCCAACTAATAGGAATTACAAGCTATTCATTTTACCACATACTATGAATGTATGTCTTCCCTAAATAATCAGCTAATGAGTTTTATCTAATTATGCATAACAGCAAATGAGGAGTGGTCAAAGGGGTCATTTTGTTGTATTTGCAGTTTAGCATTATTAACAATAAATCTACTCAAAGATTTTGCTAATGTTTATTTATTGAAATGGAATCTAGTATGAAATGAAATGAGCATAAACACTTAAATTTATACTGAATCTTTAATTAGCTAAGCAGGCCAAAATTTTTCTATGCTGGGCAAAGGCTGACTTCATGGAGATTCATGAAAGCAATGAGAAAATGATTTCCCAGTAAGTACAGTGCAAAGGGGGACAGTGGCAAGTGGGTCATCCTGCCACATGGAAATAATAACAATAGTACAGTACATTGATCCCACATCGATTGTTTTCTATAAAAGAGGTTCAGTTTGGTCTCAATGAACTCTTCTGAGAAGAAAACATAGAATTTTATTAAGTTACATACAATTAACAAATATTTTTCCAAACAGTTTAGTACTAAACATTTTGAAGCTTTTTTTGTATCTGATATTGAACATTTTGCATGAAATCTTCAAGGTGTATCTCCAGCATTTCACAGCCTTTCTAAGTATCCCTAAACTTGGAGCTCTACAGAATTCAAGTCATAATGAAATTAAAGCAATAAAAGAAAATTAAATAAATCAAATGGCCCAAACCCCTAAGGCTGGAGTATGTTAGGTTGTCTTTAGTTTTATTTAGGGTACTCAACAAACCATATTCTGAAACCTTGACAAGTCATCTCTAACCCAACCTGTTGGGCCCAACAGTGATGAGTTAGAGGTGTATACTGATGACATCCAGGATACTAGGCCCCATGCTGAGCTAAAACCAAAACCAAAACCAAAACAAAACAAAACAAAAAACAAAAAAACCCAAAACACAAAAACCAAAACGCAAACAAAACTCCTAATATGTCCAGTTTTAAAACTTGCCATTAAATACCAAAAATGTTAAAGTCTAATTTATACTAACGTGTGCATTGCTGCTTCAGGAAAGAACACAACAGCCACCTTGCCCATGCTTGGCTGAGGATGAGGATAACTGGAATGCAGCCCAAATCAGGTGTGACACTGAGTTATCTTCATTAAAAACAGGAAGGAGTGGGCCAGAAATGGATTTAGGTAGCATATTTCTTATAGGTTGTAATGATTTGGGTTTTTATTTTTTTTCCCAATAATGAGGATTAATTGATGAAAATAAAATGAACCTTAATCAGGCCTACAAGGCCTACAGAATTCTTTGGACCCACTTTCTCAAAAACTAAGTGGGTCTTGCTCGCTGGGCAAGGCAAATGTTACCATTACCAGTAAGCTTGTGATATGTATAAAACACACACACATAAAGAAACTAAGAGGGAATGCCAAACACCTATCATAGAGGATACTTTCCATGGATTGTGTTTGACCCTTGTTCCACCCAGGCAATGCCTACCTCGGGAGCACAGCATCTCCTACTAGACAGAGCATATATGTGTGTTTGATCAATAATGTGAGCCAAAGACAACAATCTTAATCTTTATAGATACTATTTGTAGTAATAGGTTTAGAAGGCTTCCTGATTCCCTAATTGTTCTTCTAAGCAAACCAACTGCAACACTGAAGATTCAGAGGAACACAATCCCTGCTAAAGGTCACAGACAGTGGAGCGAGCAGCCCTGTAAAAATGGAAAGAAGAGAAATCCATGATAGCACAGGTTTACAGCATCTAACTAGAAATTACTCAATATTATTTGTGTGCTACAAAATTGAACTTAAACACATGGATTTCGCTGAAACAGGACTCAAAAAGGATTATGGGTAGCTGTCAGCAGGCAAGGTATTGAGTGTACTTGTGAAGTATGTCATTCACAGGAAGTGTCACAGTCACAGAAAAGATATTAAAAAGGCATTCCATATCTGGTAGGGCATTCCATGGTCTGAGTTCAGCTGGTTTGTCCAGGTGTCTTCTTGGTGTAGGGGGGGCCACAGGTTGAGATTTATCCACTTGCAACGAAGGAGGTCTGAGACAGCATAGGACAAGCGTCAGCTTGCTTGCTGGGGCTTTTCCGCCACAGGAGCAGGAATGTCTAGGAAGGATAAATCACTCCACTGTGCTCGGGATAAGTAAGTCAGGACACCTGAGGATCTGGCTATGTGGTCTTGCACTTGTTGACTGGTTTGCCTCCATTCATTATTGCAGATGCACTTGTACTTTTGCTTGGTGTCACCCCAGCTTTCGGGACTGTTTCACCAACATCATGCAAAGATGGTTCCCGGTACATGGCAACTAGGGTTGTAAAGAAAGGGAGAGGAAAGGAAGAGTTGTCTGGTTACCATGCAATGGCACAACACATTTTGCACAGACATCGGCCAGTCTGTGTCAGTTTTCCACAAATGGACCCAATACCATCGAACACTGGACAACAGTTGTAAGGCAGCCATTCCCAGTCCATGAGTTAAGACGTCACTTTCAATGCATCTCTAATGTACACAATGAAGTATGTGCATATATATGTACTTAGATTTTTGTCTAGGAAAGTTTAAATGAAAGCTTATGGCCTCTTGGCAGAACTATAGAGCAAAGCACACATACTATTTAAGCATTCATGAGCAGGCACACGCATGCCTCTCTCCAGGAGAAAACGCATTTGACTTAATTCTATTTTCACCTGAGATGACTAAGCTATTTTTCTCTCCAATGGTTTAAAAGATATACAGTCATGCTGTGTTCCACTTGAAAGCTACACACATTAGTAATAAAAGGCTTCCTTTGCTTAAACCAGAGCATTCTATGAATTGTTTCTATTCCTTTCCCACTATCCTAATAAAGGACTTTACAACTGAAAGTAACTGTGTGGCATTTATATACTTATATCTAGTTTTGATTCATTATTTAAAAATTGAATAATTAGTAGGATAGGGGTATAAGACAGTAACAACTGAGATTAATGCCTGAGAAAAATTTGAGGAACTGGCTGAGTTGTGCCGGGTGACGTGAGAACCATGCTTCATGTCACATATTTAGAAAATACTTTTACAGAGTCCTAGGAGAGAATATTTAAGAGTATCTGACATTTGGAAAAATTAATTGACATAAAATCATTTGCCACCAGAAATATAATTACAACTGAACTGTTCAGCAAGCTACTTGGGTTTGGAAAGCTTAGAAGTTTTAGAAAAGACCCTAGGTGCAATCGGGATCAATTTCACGAGTGCCATAGAGGGGTCTTGCATCCACATCGATATATCTCATGGTTTTTCTTAGCATACTTACAAAGGTAAATGTACACTGAGCTAAATAACTTGGGGGAGTAAGTAAAAGTTGCCAGTCTCTAACCCAGGCCGCTGTGTCCAATTGATAGTGCCTCACAAATGAAAAATTAGTTTTCTCCAATCAAGTCTCCCTGGCTATACAAACCACTCCTAAGGCCTAACCCCATGCTCAGCAGTAGATGGCTAACACAAAATAAACTCAGTGGTGTTTATTAGAGGTTCTTTGTCTCGTAACTTTTTTTCGGGGCTTGAGGCTTTTTGTTGCTTACAGGTCCTTTGTATATGTGTGCTAGTTTCTGGTCTTGTGTTTTTATGGAGTTTCTGAGTGTGTGTGAATGCGTGTGTCCCTGCATCTGTATGTGTATCTTGAACTCTTTCTTTGGCTTTTTGTGTTTGCTTGCTTGTTTCCTAATTTGGTTTATTTTATTTTATTTTATTTTATCTAATTCTTTATTTTAGAAGACTTTCTTTTCTAAGGATAGAGAGGAAGGCAAGTGTATGTGTGGGTAGGAAAGTGAGGAGGAGTTGGGGGAAGGGAAACAATAATCAGAATACATTGTAATAAAATCTATTTTTACTTTAAAAAGAAGAAAAAGAGTCGTCATTCTTGAAGCACCTCCAGTGTCTCACTCGCACTCAAATCAGGGCCCAATAGTATCAAAGTTTTTACTTACATCACATATGAACTAAGGCTGAGTGGGAGCTATGACTGCACAGAGAATCCGGAAGCATCGTAGTCCCATGGAAATGTCTGTACTTGTCCTAAAGCTTTCAGTTATATAATTTATACCCTATTGGAGCTTGTAAAGTTTAAAACTCATATCCCTCTAATAATCTTGTCTGTTAAGCACCGTGTTTCAGAAGTAACGTTTTAAAAGAATAAAGCACACCACCTTGTTTTGGTTAGAGTACCTCTGTTCAGGAATTATTTTAAAACATGATAATATAGTACTTTTCTCTCCTTTATATCTACACATCATACTCACACAACAGTTCAGCTTAGAGCTGGAATACCAAGAGATAGGATATATTGTGATCATACTGTTTATGCCGTAGTGAAAGAATCTTTGATGGGGGTAATAGTGAGGAATTCCATATCATCACACTTGAAGAACAAATTGACATTCTCTATAGCTTGACTAGGTTACAACCTTCACAAAGTCCCTGCCAGTACCGTGTCAGTCTCTAGAGGGACCTGGTCACTTTTTCTTTTATCCCAGGAAGACAGACCACTACTGCAAGCTTGCCGGCTCTGTTATTTTCCTCATTCACTTCTTCAGAAAACTTCGAAATAGCCTTTTTTCAGTTCCAATTTTTAACATAAATAACGGTAAATAGCCCTTCTAGCAGAATCATTAATGATCAAGGTACACGTCTATACTTTTTAATTAATCGATAGAGTGTGTTAGCCTGTGCCTTAGGACTGCTCAAAATAAACGTAAAGGAGCTATTATTTAGAGTTGAAGGCAGATAAGTTCCTTTAATACAAGGGAAATAATCTAATAAAAGGAAAATGATTTCTGTAGCATGGGACTTTGTAGAATTCTTTAAGGGTTATCTTCAAGAATTATAATAATTCAAAAGAAATTTTACCTAAATATTCTGAAAATAGGCCCACCCTTAAAGTTCCATGTGAAAATCGTTTTCTCGTATATGTATCATTATATATTCATTAGAACATAAATTTTTACTTTTCAAATAATTGAAAGTCATGAAGTACTTAGAGCATTGGAAATGATGAGGATTTGTGACACTGAAAGTTTTCTGCTACATGTATGCATATACAGGTATACACACACACACACACACACACACACACACACACACACGCACGTATGCAGGCACGTGTTCGTATGCAGGCAGCAATACACATAGTCAAGGATATAGAAGGGAGACATTTTTTTCTTTTGTTTTCTTTTCCCTCTCTTTGGTGCCGAGAACTGAAAAATCCTTCCTCCTACACAGGTTAAGCACATGTTCTACCACAAACCTGCATTTGGCAGCCCCACGAACCTTAGCAAAGTAGCATAAGAAGAAATCTGTGTGAACACCACTCCAATAAAAGAACATTTCTATCAGTCTCTGGAAGGTTCCTGTGGTCATGCCAAATGTGTCCATGTGAAAATTAAAGTCCGCAGCAGCACCCAGAATGGTTCATGTGATAAACTCACCTTCCAATGGCTTAGGTAGAAAATGAGCTGCTGGTTTGGTTTTCTTTACTCTGTTTCCTTTCATAGCTTGCCCTTCCTTATTTAATCCCAAAAACCAGGCTCTGCCAGACTCCTGTTGCCTGTACAGCATGGATGAGTAGATTACATAATAGTTTTCAAAAACAGACTCTTTAAACTTGCATTCGGGAGTAAAAAGTTCCTATTGGGAGAGAAGAAGAGAAGAGTGTTAAAGTGTAGAGTAGAAGCTTCCAGTTTTCACTTGTTCTTCATGGATTTCTCTGAGGAATGAACCCTCATACTCATACTCAGGGGTGGCTGGAACTGAGTCCTCCTGCATGCAGAAGCTCTCTATACATAATTTTCAATACCAAAGGAATTTGGAGAGTCAGTAGTTGGTGGAAATATATATGCAAGGATGTATCTCCTTTAATAAGGCCATCAAAAATGTAAGCCAGGCATGGTAGCTCATGCTTGTAATTTGAACAGAAAGATAAGGCAGGAGGATTGCTGTGGGTTTAAAGTCAGCCTGAGCACAGTGAGTTCCAGTTCCTACATAGCAAGATCCTGTTTCAAATCATAAAAACCCAGTGAAAAATTAATCATACAGTACTTTCACTTAGTCGAAGCCCAATTTAATTACCATCTAACCACTTACCGCATTAGTGTAGCGTTATCCATTCCTGCTAAAGTTTACAGAACTATTTAAGATACCATATGTGTTACGTTATTTTCACAGAAATAACTTTGCAATATTGTAACAGTAAGTAGACAGTTGTTACAATAAGTAACATTAGTTGTAAGTAGATTAGTGTTACAGAGTGACAAATTTATAGTACTGAGGAATAGACTAAAACCTCAAACTAAAGTTATGGTAACTAGATGGCACCAGAGCCATTGGCCTGTGACAAGCTGAGGCCAATGTTTCCTGTTAGCTGAAAAAAGCTGGAAATAATCACCCAATTTCATGGTTTTGAACCCTATTGAAACTCTTGAAGATCAATAGCAAAACCCTGCCCTGACTAAAAACCACCCAACAGTTTTGAAAAGAGTACAGTGTGTTAAGTAGATTTAAGCTCATGCCATCATCCTCATTCAATAGTGAGCGGCACAAAGCTTTAGTATTATTATAAATATCACAAATATTTCATAGATGATTTTATATCTTTAAATTAAATTTATTTTAAAATAAATAATAATGAATATGACTTCATGCTTATCCATAAGAGTGCATAATAATACAGCTTTAAAGCATTTCTGACAGCATCCATTGAGTAGAACTTTAAAAACCTTTTTTTTTTTGTTTTGGTGGGGAGAATGTAGAATAAACCATCATTATTTCTTTTGGTTAAAAACAGTGGAACTGAACCTGGCATTTCTGTGTACTGCTCATTCCATATGTTTAGTATACTGGTGATGTACAACTAGCAGGGGAAACACATTGAAAAAGTGGCTTCAACAAAAGTGGCTGTGCAGGTCAGGCCATGCACCAAGCAGGGGTGACTGAGTAGAAGCAGACAATATGCAGAAAGGCCTGGCCACTCTTTTCCTCGAACTCCTGCAGCAGCTCTTCCATTTCATCCTCCATATTCTCAGTGTACTGGATACACTGGCAGAGCTCCCAGATAAGGAACATTCCCAGAGTAGCCTCGTCATGGTGCTAGATGCTAGCCTAGATGTACATCTTGACCACAAGTACTGGCTTGCAGTTCTCCTGATCTCTGGAGTTCAGATCTTCTATAACCTGGTCATAGACTTTCTCTTCACAAGTGAAGATTAGGTCAAACAGGTCTGTGCGACTCTGGAATCTTTCTGGATTGGGGCTTGATCCTTTTATTTCTGTCCAACATATGCAAAATTCCATTTTGTGTAGAGAGTTCTTTACCTTTCCTGAGATCATTGTATATCTGGTCATATGTGGTTTTGAGGTCATAAACATTGGACTTGTTAGGTCCTGGTCCTAGGAGCTGCACATGAGTTTCTCTCCCAGAGGAGCAGACACTGAAACCACAGTTGCTGAGGATGTCGTGTGCTTCCATGCTCCGATTCTGGTTACTTGAGCATACCACTGTCACCCTTGGCATTGAAGATGGCATGGCACTACCAAACTACCCTCTGTACTGGAGAACTTTAAAATTCCAACCTCCTAGTGGCAAACAATGTAAGATGTTTAACTAGTTTTTGTAACAGTTATGAATAGGCTATGGTCTGTGCTATTTTGTTTTATTTTAGAAACACATATATATGCGTGCTTCTAAAATAAAACAAAATATATATTACAATTCTTCAAGTAAAAAAAGAAAATCTCTAAAGGTTGATTTATTTTGAATAATCATAAGAAGTGTATCATGATTGCATATGGAAAATGCCTTCCAACAGAGGTGAGTTATCAAATGATAGTTTCTGATAGTTTAAATGTATTCAGTGTGCTCCAGATATTTGCTTCAAAAGAAGTTAATTTCCCAAAGAGCAATGGATTTTTACTAAATCAGATGCTTTACATGAAAAAGATGACAGATGCAGTGATCAATAAAAGACATTAGTAAAACAAAAGGCAGGGTGAGCCCCTCCCACAGGGATATGTGAGGTCCTCCAACATGATACTACCTTAGATTTTAACAAGAACCTGCCCAATTAAATATCCTGGCCTTCTACTAAATTTCTGTTCTCCAAAAACCCTCCTTTTAGTTCTCTCATTAATAAATGGAGTCCCACTGAGTCAGGGCCTAAGAGGTGCTACAGAGGAAAGTAGATGAAGTGGTGGGAAAAGCAAAATGGAATGCTCCAAACCTAGCTTGTCCCTTGTGCTTGCCCCCTGTGCTTTCTTTGTCAGCTTTACAGGACTGCAGATTACTCAGGAGGATAGTCTCAATTAGGCATATCCTATGAGCATGTCTGTGAGGGATTGTCTTAATTTAGTTAATAGATGTGGTAAAAACAGCCTACTGTGGGTGGCGACATCCCCTAGAGAGTTTGTCCTGAACTATATTAGGATGAAGAAATTGGAGAAATCAAGCTAGAACAAGCAAGCTAGTGAACTTACACGCATTCATTTCTCTCTGCTCTTGGCTGTGTGAAGTTACTGCATTGACTTCTCTATTATAACCATGGACTGGTACGATGAAATAAACTGCTTGTTTCTCTAAGTTGCTTTTAGTTAGTATGTTTTATCCCAGCAACACAAAAAAAAACGGACCAATAAATCTGACATCTTTATTGAAACTAAGCCTTCTAGGTCCAATACATTAGACTTTGGCATGTCACATATATCTCTCAGATACTTTAAGGCACAAAATCATGTCATCTGCTAGTAAAAGCCTGTCTCAAAATCATCAAAGAGTACAATGCTAATAGCTGACCTGCTAGGCCACGTAATGGGGGTTGAAGTAGCTAGCATTTGACTTTAGGGGCACTGGATTTTTAGCCAGATCATGGCTCGCAGATGGCTGTCTCATATCTATTTACAACCTCTTCCACATTGTGAATGTAGATCATTCCTTATTCTTATCTCATCACCTCTGCCAAAGGTAACTTGTTTGTTATCTAAAACAAGTCATTATTAAGGAGGGTCTCCGGTCTGAATTGATTGATATAAACATGAAAGAAAATGAGATTTTCAATGTATAAGAGCTAATTTATGCAGTGGACACATTAATTCCTCCAAACAATACTTTTTAAACATCTTTTGTGTTTGTGTGTGCTTGTTTTACATGTGCTAGTATGTGCATACGTGTGTAAGGTGTCTTCTTCTATGACTCTCTATTTTATTTTTAAAGACTGGGTCTTCATTTAACCATTGTTCACTGTCTTAGCTATATTGGTTACCACCTGCAAGATCTCCCCATCTCTGCCCTCCTAGCATTAGAGTTACAGGTATACATTATCATGGCTAGCTTTTACTATGGGTGTTTGGGATCTAAACTCGGATCCTCTTGTTTGCATGGCAAGTACGCTGATCATTAAATCTTTTCTGTAGCTCCTGTTTAATATTACTTTGTGAGCTTTGCCTGTGACTTAAGAAACTTATGTATGCTCTCTCTTTAATCTGAGCACTTGGGAAACAGAGGAAAGTGGATCTCTGAGAATTAAAGGCCAGCTTGGTTTACATTGTGAGTTCTAGGACAACCAGGAAGACCCTATCTCAAAAAACAATAACAACAACAAAAACAAAAAACATCAAGAGAGAACTATGCAATATTTGTGAAGACTGGTTGGCATATTCTGGGCCATTTTATTTCTGGCTAAATAATAAAAGTGAATACATATACATACAATATTCCAGGATATTCTTATCTAACACAGTTTTCTTAAGACTTTAAAAGAACATAATCTATTCTTTAAATGTTATAGTCAAAAGTAATGTCAGTATTCTCAGGAAAAATGCTAAAACTATACAAAGGAGGTCCTAGTTATTATGTATTAAGTATCATTTGTTATAAATGTACTTTCAATATATAAACGGAAATCAATGGAACAGAGGATTATGATCTGTATATCCAGACAGATAAGGTTCAATCAGGGTTTGATATCATTTTAGCTGAGTGTTCTTGGGAAGATGGTTTTATCTCCCTGTCTTTCAGTCTACATTTCTAAACAAAGTTGAAATTATAGAACAAAAAGCTGTCTGAGAGAACTGGTGTGAATTAACTCATTTTAGAATGCTAAAATAATAAGTACTCACTAATTGTTATAAAATACATTATTCATTATATAGTATAACTTTTCTGTGTCAATTATTTCAATATTTCAATCCTATCATATCCCCACACTTTAAAATTCAATCGCATGATTAGTCCAGGAACATGCTTTACATCAAGTATTGAGTTGACCACCAGATATGACAAAAATGAATAAAATTATTCATTTCATTACATGTTATTATGGAAAGCTGGTATGTTGAATGAGAGGAGGATTATAGGTGTAGTATATAGCATTGTGACAAACCAGAGACAAAAAATGCCACCGTGCATCAGGAGAACTATGAGCAGTTTGTAATGATATAGGCACTACAGAGAAGAAACAGAAACTCATGTGGGTGGAAAGGCAGGCTAGCATTTGTGATAAAGGTTTAATAGGCTGTCCAGATAATGAATCCTATTGTGAGAAAATGGCACTCTTGAATAAGCAACAGAGTAAACACAAAGTGACTGTCAGTGTCCAAGACAATTTTATAATATTAGTTATGTTTCAACACTAGTGTGCTGATTTCTAATCTCTGGAGAAATTGATTGGCAAGTGTTAGGTAGGGCAATGCCCTTTTATGAAGTTCTTTCTTTTTGACTAAACTTAAAATTCTGGAAAGTAAGGTACTTTGGTTTCCAGAACTAATTTCAGTTGTTTCTCTAGGTTTGTGTCTTTCCTGACCCATCAGCCTCAAGTCACAGCCAGCTATGAAAGCTGATGGCCCATTAGACACTTGACATTCTTTAACTGATTACTCACTGGTTGACCTTACCAATGGCAAACTGCAGGCCACAAACAAAACTTCACAATCTACCTCCCCCCTTCCTCTAAAATGTATGAAAACAAACCTTCACTCTGCCATGGGAGCCTGAACTGTACTCAACATCCTTGCTGCCATTGGTCTATGGCTTTAATTACTTTTAATAAATCTCTTACTAAAAAGATAATCAACCCCAATGTCCCCTTTAAACCTAAAAGATGAAATCTTTCAGAAAGTTGTCTGTCAAAGATGTACATTTATGTTCACTCCAGTAGTTAATATGAATACAATGTGCAGAGCATAGAAAAATGCTATCCAAATTATAAGCTACAAAGCTGATTTCTCAATTTTGTGATATTCGGTAAAGAGGGGAAAAAAACATCTATGCAAATTATTCAAGGGGTAAAATCATGTGGGCATTGGGGGCTGTAGTAAGCAGAGCAAAGCATGCTGGCAAACAGGATTCGTTGATGAGGATAAATGTCCAGCTCCAGACCTGTACTGGGGAAAAGGTGGTAGGAACAAACTGAAGAGGCTATGCATTGCATGAAAAATTAAAACCTTACATCTTGAGAAGATCTGAGTTTTCAGAAAAAAATAACGTTTTTTGGTTTTGGTTATAACACCTTTCATCTTGACGGCTTCTTTGGCGTATTTCTCAACACGGAGAAGGTCAAGGGCTGGGATGGACCCAGTACACTTCCCCTTTGATACCTTCAATGGACTGAAAAGGCAGGGATTCCAGGCTATCTCTGAAGCTCTAATTTATGTTTCATATTTAGTCAACTAAAAGGACTACTGTGACAGAATACTGGCAGTGGTAATACAAGACTGCTTATTTAAATTTAAGCTTAAATATAAACTCTTTGAAAGTGCCAAAGCGAGATAGATAAGGAATTTGATGTGTCTTTTTCTCCCCTTGCCTACCTATATTTAGAATGCCACCCTGACAACAAGCCCAGCAGTCGAGTTCCAGTAGAAGATTAAGTTTTTATTTGTACCAAAGCCAAATTAAACCGTCAAATTATAGAATAGGAAAAAAGGCACACCACAATGCAGACAGAAGTTTCATCTCTCCCTTTCTGTTGTGGTTGTACTGGGATGAGAGCACCATCTGCATTATGTGTATTATCTTGACAGTGGCAGCAAAATCCCTCATCTTTATTCAGGAAAACCCCTGAGGGTCTATTTGCATGTGCAGAGATAGGCTTCTGGACTGTAGATGTAAGGAGAGGATGATGGGAAGAGACTGACCACATTCTACAACTCTTAAGGAATGAATAAGCCACAAACCCAGAAGATTTGGTGTGAACACAACATAAGGTCAGTACCGACATGACCTTGACGTGTGCAGTAGGCTATGGCCTTCAGACTGGCTACTCAAAAAACGGGTTTTTTTCTGAAGCCATGAGTCACCACAGCCTGGCGACTCACATTTAGGTTAGCCAAATTCCATGTCCCTTTTTGAAGATTTTGTAGTGACAAATAAAGTCATAAATTGAGGCACTTTTCAAATATGGTGGCGGAGTCATCAAAATAACAACAAAGCAAGAGCATTCTCAGCTATTGGTCTCAGATGCCCTCTGATGACAGTTTTAGACTTTTCATTGGTGGGAAAGAGTGTTTTTTTTTTTACTTTTGAAAGTTAATAAATCCAAAAGATTTTTATCAGTTAGTCACAAGCATGTTAGGTCAGATGCATAGGTGAACAAGAAATGGCTACTTAGGTGGGAAAAGACAGCCCAAGATAAATTGTAATTAGGCTCTGGACCTGCAACATCCCAATCTCTCCATAATCTTGGAAGTTCTTATCAATTCAAGTTTAACCTTGTAAAAAGTTCAAAAGCAAGCACAGTTTTTTATTATTACTATTATTATTATTATTATTATTATTATTATTATTATTATTATTATTTCAGAAACTTTTTATTTTCACAAGATCAAGTTCAACTCTTGTGGAGTGAATACAGATCCCTGTCCAAAGGTGATAAGAGCTTTTACTTTGAGTCAAAGGTTAGCAATTATGGTTGAAAACATAGATTCAGGTTGCCCTGAAAGAAAGGTTCCAGTATGAAGTCAGTTAAATAAACTTCCAGAGTCACAGAATAAAAGACAGTCATAAGCAATGTATTCTGAACCTAGTCAGAAATGGCAGACTTAAAGGATCTTCAGGGAGGACTCCTCTTTTCTGTAATTATTAGCTTGTAAAACCAGGAAGTATTGTTGCAGGAATCTGATAACTAGTTAAAAGAATTAAATCTGAATGGTATCTTTTGCTCTGGATGGGGCCATGACATCTTAAATTGCCCAAAAGATCATAAGATAATTTAGCAGAAGGCTTAATGATTAATAATAAAGACCTATTGTTACCAGAGAAATTTGAGGAGCCCCAAATTGAATGTTATATTCTACTTACAAAATCTAAAACTCTTTCTCATTTCTAGTTTAACAAATAAGAGAATTTTAAGATAGAAATAAAAGGAAAATTGAGAACAATTTTACTAAAGTTTAAGAGAAAAATAGTAAGACAGCTGACCTTTAAACGATACATTTATATTGATAGATGATGGGAGAAAAAAGAAAGCAACAATATGTTGTTAGGATAATGCATGAACAGCAATGAAGTTCAGAAAGAGTGGGGAACTGAACTCACACAACCAAAGTGAGAAAGCCCAGAGCATAAGAAAAAGTCTACTACAAAAGGAAAAGACAGAAAAAAAGGGTAGAACGAACAGAGCTGTGTGCTTCTCTGGGTTAGTACTCAGAAAGTAGGCTGGCCAGTGCTTTCTCTAAGTGTCTGCACTACAAGGGGAAGGTTACGGGGAAAGAAAAACACATTACTAATTAGAATATAAATTCCCCCTACCCAATTATGTAGCTGAGAATATTTTGCCTCAGTCCAAGTCTAGACAATAGCTCAGGTTCTAGTCTTTTGACCTTAATGGACCTCAAAAGGTCCCCCAGTCTTCCATCTTTTTATATGCTGCTTTAAGTCCTCAAGAGAAACTTATTTTCTGGCAAAAAGGAGGTGGAGTCCACTCTCTACAAAGGAGAGGGATGCTCCCTAGGACCTGTAGGGCAGCTCGCTAACATCTGTGTAGTCTCTCCCTTAAGAGTTCATTCAAATCATTCTTTCTATACTTCTGGAAACCTGATGCTATAAGGAGTTAAGAAATACCAAGAATCATCCCTAAACATGCAGATCAGCACAACAGAGTCTCTTGCACTGGCCTTTGCCACCTTTTGAAATGTTTCTTCTTTTTGGTCCCTTGGGCCACTGCACACTGTCATCCCTTGAAGCTTCAGCATTCTATTTGGCCATAAACTCTCTCCCTTTTGTGCTATATTTTATCCTTCTCTCTTTTCTGTCAAGGAACCAGGGGTCCCAGCAGAAGCAAAAATTAAATGCATTTAATGAAAATACTGGTAAGGATATCAGGTACGCAGTGGAATGGGGTTCTGTTACAGGTTTATCTGGTGATGTTCTTAGAGTCTGAGGTTTTAGAAACAGGTAGTTTAGTTAATACTCTAGTTAATGTATTTGGAGGTTTTTTATCTCCTAGTTAAAGAGATGTTTTATGAGAATCTGAGAGCTATATCCCTACTAACAGGGCTAAAAGGCAAGCCAGGTAACTTTGGCTCAAGATTTGTAACATTCAACCTCTCCACAATCACAGATTTGAATCAATTTTTAGAACCTTCAGCAGAGGTGTGGCTTTTTCAAGAAACTCCAATGTTCAAATCTTGGGAGCTGAGATAAAGATAAAGTATACATCTACTTCCAGAGTCATCAAAACATACAACACCTTCCCATTCAGAGTCTAGTAATGACACTGACTCTGGACTTTCAGAAATTTTATTCCTAAGAATTGAGTGGAAGTCTCAGATTCTTAAATGAAAGGTAATGAAAAACCACAAAAACAATTTATAAATATCAAATGCATTAGCTATCAACTATATAGAAATGAAAAAATAATTTTAAACTATAAGTTTAGTAATAAAGTATACTAATTTATATCTATAAATGAAACCAAAAAAATGCTGTCAAATGTTAATTGTTATCAGGAGCAAAGTGTCATTTAATTATTTATAATAGTTTTCAGATTAATTGGGTAGACTTTAGCTGGAATCCTAATGGCCTGTTCAACTTGAAATCTCCATTTTCTCCTTCCACATCTCCTTTGTTGGAGATGTGACCTACTGAAGGTTTAAATGAGGTCAGCAGAGTTGTCTCAATCTCTGTCACCCTCTACAGTTTATGATCAATCAGTTATATTCCTGAATGTTACTCTTCTGACAGCACCAGCTTCAAAATGGAGTACAGAATGTTCTTACCATCACTAACAAAGGCAAAATATAGTCTGACTGCTCAAAAAGTGTTGTAATCATGAAATCTGAAGCAGAAAATATCCAAAATCAAGACTTTAAAGCTTCCATTTAAGTTGATTGTTGTGTTTCATTTCTCTGGAATGCTATATACTCAAAATGTATACTATAGAGCTTTGAATAGCATATGGAGTTAAAACTAGTAAAGCCTGTATATGTGTGTGGTATATATGTATATATGTACACTTTAAACAAATGTACAATCTCATATGTACTACATGATTCGATTCATAGCTTTGATTTGAAAATAAGACCCAGTGAATATAAGTGAATAATTAGTAACAAACCAGGTGGGTTTTGTTTTTACTTTTACTTAAGTAAAAATTACAAATAATAGTTTTGTTTTTTCAGCTGAAAAGGCAAAACTTGTTATTTAGATGTGATAATATCTTAAATATATATTAATTTACTTATTACATATTATATTTTTGCTATTATATTATATAGGTACAAAAAATTGAAATAACTTTTTGTGTCCTTCAAGATCACCAAAGATTAAAGCTGGATTTCAACAACAATAGAAACAGAAATATTACAATTTCATGGAAACTGAACATGGAAACTCTACTGGATGACTATTGAGTCAAGACAAAGAAATTAAAGACTTTTCACAATTCAATGAAAATGAATGTACAACATACCCAAACTCATGAGATACAATGAAAATGGTGATAGGAAGAAAATTCATGAATTATTACCTCCATTGGGAAAAAAAGGGGGAGAGATCACATACCAGTAACTTAAGAGCAAACCTAAAAGCTTCAAAGCAAAAAGAACCAAGCGCTCTCCCAAAAGGAGTAGATGGCAAGAAATAAACAAGTACTGAAATCAATAAAATAGAAACAAAAAGAACAATAAAAGAAGTAATGAATCAAAAGAGTTGGTCCTTTGAGCAAATCAATAAAATAGGAAAACCTCTATGCAAACTAACTAAAATATTATCAGAGAATATTTAAATTAACAAAATCAGGGATAAAGGCATGGGGGATAACAACAGACAGTTAGGAAATCCAAAGGATTATCAGATCATTCTTTTAAAACCTGATCTCCAACAAACTGAAAAAAAAATCTAAAAGAAATGGATCATTTTCTTAGTGGAAACCACTTGCCAAAGTTTAGTCAAGATCAAATAAACATTTAATACATCTATAACTCCTATTGAAATAGAAGCAGTCACTAAAACAAACCTCCAACCCCAGAAAAGCACAGGGGCAGACTGTTTTGACACACAATTTTACCAAACTTTCAAAGAGTTAATGTTAATAATTCTCAAATTATTCCACAAATCAGAAGCAGGACAAATATTGTCAGTTCATCTTATGAGGGAAGGTACCTTGATATCTAAACTATGCAAAAGTTGAACAAGAAAATTGCAGACCAATTTTCTGTATAAACATAGTTGCAAAAATAGTTAACAAAACAATCAGAAACTGCATCTAAGAACACATCAAAAACATCGTCTACCATGATCAATCAGCTTTGATCCTAGAGATGTAGGAATGGTTCTAAATATAAAAATCAATCAATATAATCCACCATTTAAACAAACCAAAAGGGAAAAAAAAGCATACATGATCATCTCACTAGATGCTGAAAAGCCTCTGACAAAGTCCAACATGCCTTCATAATAAAACTCTTGGAGCCAAAGGAAATACCTAAACATAATAAAGACAATTTACAGCAAGCATATAGTCAACATCAAATTGAATGGAAAGAAACTCAAAGCACTTTCATTAAATCAGGAACAAGACAAGGTTGTCTACTTTCTCCATATCTATTCAGTATAGTTCTTGAAATTCTCCCTAAAGCAATAAGACAACTGAAGGAAATCAAGGAGATATAAATTGGAGGGAAAGAAGTCAAAGTATGGCTATTTGTAGATGATATGATAGTGTATACCCCCAAAAGCTACCAAGGAGGTGCTATGGCCAATAAATTCCATCAGTAAAGTGACTCTGTATAAGATTAATTAAAAATAAAAATCAGTAGCCCACCTATATGCACATGATAAATGGACTGAGAAAGAAATTAGGGGAAAACATGCTTCACAGTAACCATATAAGATAAAATATCTTGGGTAACTCTAACCAAGCAAGTGAAGAATTTATATGACAAAATCAAGTCTTTGAAGAAAGAAATTGAAGAAGATATCAGAAGATAAAAGGATTGGTAGAATTAAATAGTGAAAATGGCTTATAGACCTTGAAAAATAAGCCTCAAATTAATATGGAAAACCAAAATCCCAGCATAGTTAAAACTATCCTGAACAATAAAAGAACTTCCACAGGTATCACCATCCCTTATTTCAAGCTGTACTACAGAGCTATAAGAGTTAAAAAGTGGTGCTGGAAGAAAAACAGACATATTGATTGATGTCGGGAGCCATAACAGGACAAGCTAATAACTAGCAGGTGATCATCCTGAGATGGCCAGCCTCAGATATAATAATAAATAATAATAATCTGTAACTGGTTCACCCTTATTAAGCAAGGCTGTAAGGGATTCAATTTAGGAAAGATTTCTGATATTCAAATGCTTTTCCTCTTGTTATTATTAGACATATATAACAATCATTAAGTAATAACACACACCCTTTTGGAGCAGATCTCTGCAGACCTACGAAGATGTACTGTCTCATAGTGATGCCATATAGACAAATAGATGACTTCTTAAGTCTAATTAGGATCCTATAAGAATTCCTAAAATTGTATCAATGATTATTAAACTCTTTTATAGTGGGACTGCTATTAAGTCTCTTTCTGATAGTCAAAACTGCAGTGAGCACTCCACCAGTCTCCCAAGTGTCACAAGTTAATTGCTCTTAGATAGTAACCAGACTTTCTCCTACTCAGAGCACATTCCAAGAGGTTGTAAAACAATTAACCAAAGGTCATAAAGAGGGAACTAATGATGTGCTAAGACAGGATAAAATATTGACTGGGTTTATCTATACAAAACTTCACTTATAACTTAGTTATGGTTTTAAACCCTCAGCGAACCTGTGGAGCTGTGACAGGTGATAGATGGTTAGCCAGATAATTACTCCTAATGGATATGCATGTAAACATTGACTGTTGTAAATTTCTATTTCGATTTATGATTTGATTTTTCATATGAACTTGTGATGAACTTTGTAACATGTGATTATGTATTCTGAAAGATGTTTAAGTGCTGAGGACAAAGAGAAGAAAGAGAGAAGAACAGAGCTGGAGGGGACTGAGTTGAAGAGTCAAGACTGAGTGAAGGAGAACTGATCTGAATTGAGCTAAGGAGAACTGAGCTAAAAAAAGATCTGTGCTGAGAAGAAATGCAGAGTGGAATAACTTAGAGACTATAGGTAACATAAGAGAGTAATGTGCAGAATGCAGAGGAAAAGAGGAAAAAAGAAGAAGGTGGAAAGAGCAGAAGGAGCAGGCAGGTTTTTCCTTACCATGGGACAGAACAGGTCATTTCTTAATAACAAGGCAGGCCTAGTCTTATTAAAAGGAACAAGGCTTTTCTCATACAAACTTGGGTTTAATTCATTTAGCATTAAAAGGGTTGAAGCTATTTCTTTCTCTATGCAATAAAGATCGGAGCTCATCCTTCATCCAGAATGAGTGAGTTCTTTCTGCACTGGTGCTTGGTCATTTGCTCCATATGCATATATAAGTATGGATGTGTGTGTAAGAATGTAATTGTGAGAATGTATGTAATCTGGACCCAACTGATTATGTGAAAATGTATAAATGCACATTTATGAATCTGTGTATGAAATTATATACGTTTATGCATATTTGGCTATGTTAAAGTTTTTCCTTCTCAATCACTATTCACTTCTCTTGGTTCAATAGAAGATTAATGCTCCAAACTTCCCCCTAGCCTGACAAGCAAGAGGCAAAAGGACAAAAGGGAAAAGGCTCTAACAATTAATCCTCTACTTTATCTCCTGTGGTTTTAGAATGAGGTGCTAAATGCCAGAAACTGCAGTTTCTGGCCTCAGAGGAACACAGAAGGCAGGTCAGTTACAGTCGCAGAGCATACTGACTTAGCCATAGATAAGTAAATCAGCTACAGTAACATAGTAACTTAGATTTAGATAAGTAAACTTATTATTATATAGCAACCCTAAATATCTCTTAAGACAAAGCCTTACCCTCCACCGGCACCCTTCCCCCTCAGCTGCCTTGAGAAGAACCAACATGAGAAAGAAGACTAATGCTGGGGCTGGCCCCCAGAAGATTAATGAAATTAAAGGTCTACACTTAAACTCATTCATGTATGGACACCTGATTTTTGACAAAGAATCTAGAAATACACAATAGAAAAAGGAAAGTATCTTCAATAAATGATGCTGGTCAAACTGGATATTTGCATGTAGAAAAGTGTAGATTCATATCTATCACCCTGCTGCAAGCTCAAGAGGACCGAAGACTTTAACATAAGGCAAGGTGCATTGAACCTGATATAAGACAAAGTGGAGAATAGTCTTGAGAACTTTCGCATATGAGACAACTTCCTAACCAGAGCATGATAGTGCAGGCACTAAGGTCAACAATTAACAAATGAGACCTCAGGAAACTAAAAAGTTTCTGAATGGCAAAGGATGCTCTCAAAAGGAAAAAAGGGCAGGCTACAGAATGGGAGAAGCTGTTCACCAATTCCATATCAAATAGAGGGCTAACACCCAAAAAATGTAAAGAACTCAAGAAACTAGACATCAAAAAATCCAATAATCCAATTGAAAAATGGATTACAGATCCAAACAGAGAATTCTCAACAGCAGAATTACCAATAGCCAAAAACCACTTAAAGCAATGTTCAACATCCTTAGCCATCAGGGAAATGCATATCAAAACTACTTTGAGATTCCATCTTTTTGGTTTTTGTTGTTGTTGTTTTGTTTTGTCTTGTTTTTTGAAACAGGGTTTCTCTGTGTAGCCTTGGCTGTACTGACTCTCTCTAAATAGGTGAGATTGTCTTTGAACTCATAGAAATTGACCAAGTGCTGGAATTAAAGGCCTGTGCCACCACTGCCTGGCTTGAGGTTTCTTCTTACAGGCATCAAAATTGTTAAAGATCAATAACACAAGTGACAGTTCATACTGGCAAGGATGTGGAGTAAGGGATCACTCCTCCATTGATGGAAGGAGTGCAAATTTGGACAGCTACTATGGAAATCAATATGGTAATTCCTCAGAAAATTGGGAACCAATGTACTTCAAGACCCATCTGTATCACTGTTTTAGTCAGGGTTTCTATTCCTGCAAAAACCAAGAAGCAAATTGGGGAGAAAAGGGTTTATTCAGCTTACTTGCATGCTGTTCATCACCAAAGAAAGTCAGGACTGAAATTCAAGCAGGTCAGGAAGCAGGCAGAAACTGATGCAGAGGCCATGGAGGCATGTTTCTTACTGGCTTGCTTCCCCCTGGCTTGCTCAGCTTGCTTTCTTATAGAACCCAAGACCATCAGCCCATGGACAGCACCACCCACAGTGGGCTGGGTCCTCCCACCTTGAACACTAATTGAGAAAATTCCTTACAGCTGGATCTCATGAAGGCATTTCCACAACTGAGCCTCCTTTTTCTGTGATAACTCCAGCTTGTGTCAAGTTGACACACAAAACTAGCCAGTACAACCACTCTTGGGCTTATGCCCAAAAGATACTCCATGCTACAACAAGGAATTTTGCTCAACTATGTTCATAGTAGCATTTTTTAGTAATTGCCAGAAACTGGAGTATTGCTCAGCTGTTAAAAAAACGACATAAAATTAGCAGGCAAATTAGTGGAAATAATAACTCAAACCCAGAAAGACAAACATGGTATGTACTCACAAGTGGATATTAGTTTTTAACTACAAGATAATTGTAGGCCCAGCTAATAACAAAGAGGGCTCTAAGTAGAGACACATGAATTTCCCTAGGAAGAAATAGAATGGATTTTGCATGCTAGCTGGGGGGCAGTGGGAATGATTCTTGTTATTCTGAGTTTGGCTAATATTCTTGGGAGGCCTTCTCTTTTCTGAAGAGAAATGTAGCAGCAGTGAATCTTGGAGAAGAGTGAGGTAGGAAAACAACTGGGAAGAGTGGAGGGAGAGGTAGCTGCATCTGAATGTATTATAAAAGTGAATAATTAATGAATATAA